>NC_072740.1:90120964-90450732 GCF_026930045.1 Uloborus diversus | reverse complement strand
GGGAGAGCAGGACATCTGGACAAATGAGGCACTTCGTGGAGATCACACAAAGTGCAGAAAGGGTCAGGAACCACGTTGATACGACAGAGATGTTTTCGTAGGCAATCATGGCCAGATAATAAACGAAACGATTTCATCCTAGGCCAATTAGGGACATTCAGAATCAGCTCAAACCATGGTTTATTGCTGTTGCGAATTTTGAGTTCTTTGTGAAAAGTGTCTTTAAAGATTTTCTTTATTAAGCTTTTGATGTTACTAAATGGAAGCTTAGGATTGGTTCACTGAAGAACCGATGCTCCCTTTTTGGCCAAAAAATCGGCCATCTCATTACCTTGGATTCCACAGTGGGCCGGAATCCACTGAAGAACAACTGTCTTATTATTTCTGGCAAGCCGGTTAAGGAGCTTCAAACAATTATCGGTGGTTAAAGTTCGGGAGTGGCTAGGTGTATCGATAGCTTGGAGTGCAACCTTTGAATCCGTTAATACAACTGCTTTTGAAAAAGAGTCTAAATGTGACTGGAGCTGTGACAGGGCCTGGCAAATGGCAGCAATCTCGCCATCGAAAGCTGATCTATGGTTGCCAATGGGGGTGTAAAAGGAAAAAAGTTCACAGTAAACACCAGCACCAGTATTAACACATCCATTCACTTTAGAGCCGTCAGTATATATTCTCAACCATTTCTCTCTGGGGTAACAGGATTCTATTGTTTCGAGAGCAAGAGCTCTTAACACTACATCATTTGTCTCCGCTTTGAACACATTCGTGATCAAATTAAGGCGAATGGTGAAACCTTTTTCAGAAATGGGGTTTATGGAGGGAGGAAATTGTTCAGTTTCATATTTTAAATCTAGTTTAGAAGAAATATCAGCTACTCCCTTGAGAAAACCTTTTTGTAATTTTAAGTTCCTCCCGCCTACCAGAGAGTCCTGGTTCCACAGGGACAGACACCAAGGATTCTTTCCCATAGGAGGACAGCTCTTTCTTCAAAGATCATCTTTAGAGGTATGTTATCAGTGCTGAGTAACATACAGTCAATGGGTGTTGTCTTCACTGCTCCGGTAATCAGTCGTAGAGCCTGATTTTGAAAAGTCTCACACTGTTGAAGGACTTGCTCTGATCCTGTGATCAGCGGCTCACAGCAGTAAGTAAGGATGGGTAGAATATAAGTTTTGTATGTAAATTTTTTTTCAGAATTAAAGTAGCTATATTTCTTATAAACTCTGAAATTAACTTTGGGTGTCATTTACCAGATGGGTGTCCTTCGGGGCAAACCACCCCCTCTCAAGAACTTGGATTTAGAAAAAAAAAGCCTTTTTTTCCTCTCAAGTTAGTTTTCAAAAATTGAAAGCACACGATTTGATAAATATCTATTTGTTAAACATTAAAGGGGGGCAAGTTACAGATAATCCTTTTCAAATTTTTTAAAAGGGATTTTTAAGTCATCTTACTATTTAACTCGTAACTATTGGAAAATTTGATTTTTAAATTGAATTTCTAATGTTGTATGCGTCTTGGGTTTACAATAAAAAAAACAAAATGCGAAATTTTCATAAAAAGGAATTAATATTTCAATCTCTGTTTAGAGGTTTTCCCCCTTCCCCTGAAGGGAGAGAGGGAGTTGAAAAAATACAATTAAAAAAAAAATCTGGAGTCGGAGTCGGATTCAGGCGTTTCAAAATCCAGGAGTCGGAGTCGGGGTCGGAGTCGACCATTTTCCTTCCGACTCCGCAGCCCTGGATATAACTGGAAATTGTTTGAGGAGCACTACGATAATGCATGTTATTGATGGCTTAGACTGCAAACCAACTTATTCTATATATTGTCAAAGCAAAGTTTCTTTTTCTAACTTGGTTATTATATCAGGCTGTATCAGTAGAAAAAACGAACAACGCCAAACGTTGCCCACAAATTGAAAAGTTTAAGTTCATTGTATTAAAGTAACAAGTTTTTATTGTCTCCTGTTAAGCTGCCTGTCATGGAATTAGTTGATTTATATCAATATTTTGTTACCAACTTACGTTTATTTCAACTTTTAACTATCGTAGATGCTTCGATTTGCCGTTGCTCTTGCCTTCTTGGCGTTAGCTTATGCTGCTTCTTTTACTCCAGAGCTGGACCAGCACTGGGAAGAATTCAAGGTAAGATTCATAAAAAAAATCTTTTGTTTTACAACGCTGTTAGATTTCACTCAATTTCATAATACCGTTCCACCTTGCAACAGCAGATCTCACAATCAAGCACAGCTTTATTTAATAACTAGCCGCCTGCGGCGACCAGCTAATCCGCCTTTTTATGCCATTCGCCTTTTTGCGTCAGGGTTGGCGCTTTCGGCGGCTGCTTGGACAACTTAGCGACGGTATTAATCAATGTTTCTCTCTATATTATCAATATTATCATTCGCCTTTTTACGCCAATGTTGCCGCCTTCGGCGGCTGCTTAAATAAACTTCGTGGCGATATCAATCAATCTATATCTATCTATATCATTAGTAGTTTGAATAAAATATTTTCTAGATCTATCTCCAGTTCCGTCGTTTAGAATATTAATAAAGGAGGGGGAGGGGAGACACAAACGGTGTACTCTTCATGCAAATTTTGTCAAAAAATAACAAAAAGCACTTCCACTTTTATGTGAAAGCATTGTTTTTTCGAAGTCATGGTGTGTGTGTGTGTGTGTGTGTGTCGGTGAGGGGGGGGGCATTGACACCTCGTTGAAGTTCCTTAAATGACGGGCACGTCTCTTTCTTTGCTGTCCATTTACTGTGTCGACCTCTATATTTGTTTATCTATCTATACGATCTATGCATATCTATCTCTGACAGTAATTAACAATCTTTTTTTATTTATATAAGTATTAATTCGAAAAAAAACATTTTTTGTCCACTAAATCTCAGTCTCTGTATCTACCTAATGCCGCCTTCGGCGGCTATCTACCTTTACGATCCATCTCTAAGTTTTCTTATCCATTTCTATTTAACTTCCCCGCTCATTTCCTAATGAAAGCAAAGATCACTCAAAAAACCGCTTTTTTATTTAAATAGAGCAAAAAAAAAGTTATCGCCAAAATTTCCCGTACTGTGCAAAAAGTAACGAAGTAAAGTAAGTGACGAAGAAAAAAAAAATCTCGCTATTTTTATTAAATTAAATGCGCACATCTATGAAATGTAACGTAATATAGATACAGCAAAAGGTCCAGCTTGGGGGGGGGGAATGGAAAAAGAAATAAATGCAATCCCTAAATTAAACAAAAAAAAAGGAAAGAAAAAAAGCAAGCGCTGACACGTGGTCATCACGTCATAAAATGTAGAAGTAAGCTATATAGTAAAAAAAAAAAAAAACATTGTTTCCGATTAAGATTCCGTCGTAAATATCGAATCGAAATCCAAGTATTGACGTCAGAGGCATAAAAGATTGAAAAACGCTTTTTTCGACCGATGCGTAGAAAGACATGATGTGTTCAGCATTAAGAAAATTGTAAAAAAAAAACTATTGCGTATTTTTAAGAACTTTTTTCTTCTGAAGAGGGCGAAATCTTTTTGCTATTACCAACTTAAATTTTAGAAATGAGGCTGTGATACTTCTCGCAGGATGATATTAGAAAAATATAAAACCCAGGAAAAAATGCAAAATGAAGGTTTTTTCAAAAATTCTTAAAAAATACAAAAATTGCTCTATCTTCAAAAATTTTTCATTCATCGTATTTAAAATTAAATTTCCAACACTACAGTACAAAAAATATTTGTGTGGTGCTATTGGTTCGAGGTCTGTGAGGTAAAAAGTACTAAAAAGTGCAAAAAAACACAAAAAACATTAAATAACTTTTTTTCTAATTAAAATATCAAAAATCGAAGCCCGAGGTGCACATCTTCGGCAGAAACTGTACCTGTATACCAAATTTCATCTTTCTAGGCTTTTCCGTTTTCCCGGGAAGCGCGCCACACACACACACACACACAAACATCTTATTTTATTATATGTATAGAAGATTGGAGTGCTGCTACCGTCACGTAGGGACAGATTAAAACTAATTTTTAAATGTACAGAAAAATTATTTAGGACTAAAATGTAAAATATTTCTGTCCTAGTGAAAGTAATTTGCGTTTGTTATTTGTTAAGCAAAAAAAGTGTTTTCCAGTGTCCTTTTTAATCGCTACTCTTGAAATGTAAAAAAAAAGAAAAAGTCCGCGAAATCGCCAGTAATAATGCGTGATTTCTTAGGCCAAAATGTTTTTTATTATATGCTTTTATTACACGCTTTGAAATGAAATATTGAGCTATCACGTGCTCGACAAAGTGTCCTTTTTTCTGTGGAATGACGTTATTGAAACTTGACTATGACTTAAAAGGCAGATAATGAACATTCCTTAAATTAAACGCGTAGCTGTGCTATGGCAACAGAATTCTCAAACGTTTTAGCCTTTTAAAAATCAACAACAATACAAGATGAATCTTACTAAATTGATAAATAATTTTTCACGGCAGAGTTTTAACTATAGATCTATAAGAGGAAATGAAACTGATCATGAAATCTTCAACAATACTGTTTGAATGCTTTTCATACTATATTTTGGCAACGCGCTCCGTGAAAGACTATGCAGCAAGTGGAATCATTATAACATATTCACTAGCAAAAAGGTTAGAATGAGTTCAATGATCACGAATAGGTTTTCCTAGCTATAATATTAAATGAGGCCTGCAATTTCAAAGTTTTCGGAGGATGGGGGGGGGGGGGGGGGGGGGGGTAAATCGTATATACTGGATAGGATTGGTAGAACACAAACAATATAATTCATATAGAAATTCATACTTCCTCATACTTCTAAAATCCATGTGCAATTGACACTCAGATCCTTTATTTGACGGGCAGTTAAGGGAAGGCGGAGCTAGAATTTATATGTGTTGCTGTTATAGTGTCGTGTAAAAGCTTGGCTGGCAATTCGGGGAGCGCTGCTTCACTTTTCCAACTGTACCGTAATATAGTCCGACTACAGCCTTACACACATGCCATAAGGACCGTTTAAAGGGTAGGCAACCATTCACAACACATTCACACAAAGGAAGGACCAGGACAGGAGAGAGAAAATACATCCATGTCCGAGCCAGGATTCGTACCGGGGACCACCCGTCGCAGTCAGACTCCTCTGAACACTAGACAAGACGGCCGACTTAAATTTGTACAGATAAATTATATGAGAATTTATATGGAAACAATGAATACGCAGCAGAGTGTTGCATTCTCATCAAAAATCCATCAAACTAGAGCGTTATGAGATAGCATTCTCTACCTAGGCTCAAAATGCGGCAAGCCCTCCAAATTCAGCAGAGCTCAGACTAGACCCTGATCATGATTTCGAAATCGAAAAAGTGTAACTGAAACATTCGACTAAGGGAGAAAAAATTGAATCCGTTCAAAAAAAGTCAGTTTAGGGAATTGTGAAACTTGCAATTGTAGCGTCTATACCGAGCAGCTGAAGCATTTTACCCAGGGCTGTGGAGTCGGAGTCGGAGTCGGAGTCGAAGAGTCGGAGTCGGACCGATTTTGGAATAAAGGAGTCGGAGTCGGAGTCGTTAGAAAACATGCCGACTCCGACTCCGACTCCGGGCTTCTTTTCTTCTTTCCTTTTCACTGACTCTCCTTGCATTTTTTAAAAATTGATTACCAATTGGTTCGATTACATGTATAAAAAGATACTAATGAGAAAATAACTGCCATTATGGCAATCAGCTAGCTTGAATGCTTACCGAACTTTCTGTAGCCGTCCCTAGTTTGCTTGCTTTTTAACTTAACTAATAGCAACTGTCAGTAAACGGTTTTGTTGAATAACATTTTCAAGTAATCACTTTCAAATAAAAATAGAAATATAGTGTTTTGTTCTATCTCAGTTTAAAATAGTAAAAGAAACGTAACAAATTAGTAAGTTGAGGCCCGTAGCTATAAGGTTCAAACGTTTAAGTGTGATCGGCAAATTCAAAGAAGTTCTTGCTCGAAAGCACGAATCTAAAAGATTCGATGAAATAATCTAATGTTTTTTTCTTTATTAAGACTATTTCTGTAAGCTTGGTTCTCACTAAAAGTATGGAACAAAATAAGTGTTAGTGATTTCTTGATTACAAGACTCAAGAATTGCAGTTAATCTTAAAATCTTCATATTTAGGTTAATTCTAAAGCAGCCAATAAAATGTAAATTAAAAATTTAGCGAAGCAGAAATATAAGTATAGCAAAAGCTATTCGTACAAATTTGTATACCGCCGCGTTTTGTGTAAAATTAGCTCCTGACGTATATGTGCCCTATTTTCGTTGAAATTTTATTGATGAAATGTAATTTAAAATATATTCGCGAAAATTTTCAGAATTAAAGTATTTATATTTTTTATAAACTCTGAAATTAACTTTGGGGGTCATCTACCAGATGGATGTCACCCGGGGCAAACCACTCCCTCTCAAGAACTTGGATTTAGAAAAAAAGTTTTTTTTTTTCTCTCAAGTTACAGCTTTCAAAAATTGAAAGCACACGATTTGATCAATATATATTTGTTAAACATTAAAGGGGGGCAAATTACAGATAATCATTTTCAAAATTTTTAAAAGGGATTTTTAAGTCATCTCACTTTTTAACTCGTAACTGTTGGAAAGTTTGATTTTTAAATTGAATTTCTAACGTTGTATGACGTCTTGGGTTTACAATAAAAAACAAAATGCGAAATTTTCATAAAAAGGAATTAATATTTCAATCTCTGTTAAGAGGTTTTCCCCCTTCCCTTGAATGGAGAGAGGGAGTTGAAAAAATACAATTAAAAAATTTTTAAAAAATCCGGAGTCGGAGTCGGAGTTGGAGTCGGAGTCGGGCGTTTCAAAATCCAGGAGTCGGAGTCGGGGTCGGTGTCGGCCATTTTCCTTCCGACTCCGCAGCCCTGATTTTACCTCATTTTGAGCCAAGGTAGAGGATGCTTTTTCAAAACTCGCTATTGTTCGTTTTCCACGAGAAGGCACTTGATTCATCACTCGTCACGTGGTATCCAATGACTCTATTTCGCTGTTCTCGGCAGAAGGTATGTTCGGATCACAGCATTTTGTTGTAAAAGCAGCAGTTTTTAAAATGTAAGAATAATTAAAATGACAACAGACAAGTGATGTAAAGGACACTAAGACTTTTGCACATTAAAATGCACGCCCAACTGAAGGCTGTCTGGTTGTCTCCTTTAGAAGAGCGTGGATCACTTATCGATTACCCCCGTGTAAAATGGAACTCTGCGTTCGAGGAGGCGTGGCTAAGTGCCTTCTCGTGAATAACGGACAATAGTTTGGTGGAAATTTTGGTCAAAACACTACACTGTGCGCCGTTAGCGGACAGAGCAAGTTGCATCAATAGCATTGTTTTAGGCACATACTACTGCTAGTTGAAATGCTGGTGCAGTCTACAATGCGTCACAAGAATTTTTTTTTAACATTCACCATATTTCTGAAGAGTATGTGATTCAAGAGGACACAAATTTGTCAACATTTGATGTTTTATTCGAATCTCTTGCGTCAAACAAATTTTAAACAAGATAAATAATTTATGGGTAACTCGAAATAACACTTCTTTTGGTGGGGGGAGAGGGGATATGTTTTATTTATTTTTAAAGACACCAGCTATAACAAAAACTTATATTTTTTCAGAAACTTCATAGTAAATTATACGAAGGAAATGAAGAGTACTCAAGAAGATTGATCTGGGAAGCTAATTTGGCCAAGGTTTTGAAACATAATATTGAAGCTGATTTGAAACAACACAGCTTCAAACTTGGAGTCAACTTTTTCAGTGATATGGTAACTATTTAAAATAAACTTTCTCATGCCGTATTTTATGCAAAAAAAAAAAAAATCCAATTCTACATAGCATTAATGTTTATGAATAAATATTGCATGTACTGACGGAGATTTTTGCTGATAGTGATTAACATTATTATGTTTACTTATTTTTTATTTATTTATTGATTTGTAGTTGGTGCTAGAAAATCTAGTAAAGTTTTTACAGGCTCGCGTAAAGTGAATTCTTAACTTAGTCTGCATTTTCAAAACAATTAGTAGTAGGTATATAAATACAAAAATATAGCAAATGAGATAAATTGTAGTGAATGAAATAAGGGTACATGAGAGGGATTTTTAAATGAAAAAAAAAATTATTATTACAATTTAGTAAGTGTAAAATCTATATTTTCATGTCCTGGTCGCTATAGCTACTTTCAGTAAAATTTCAGATTAAAAAAGAATGTACTAAAAGAACCTAAAGAAACCTCATTTTTTTCATGTAGACATACGTCACTTACCATAGTTCATTTGCGAATAGGGTATTGTTTGCCCTATTCAAGGAACATCAGTGAAATTTGAAACTTTTCAGTACAGTTAATTTCAATTTCAAACCAGAAAAATGTAGAAACTAAAAGCATAAATATTTTTCAATTTTCAGATTCTAAATCAATTGTTTAAAACGTCATATTTGAATCTATTTTCCTACATAGAAATAATATTTCTAAAGATCTTGAAAATTTCTGGCTTTAGATTAAAGCTATCTGTCGGCTGGTTGGCGAAGTGATAAAACGTTGGCCTCGTACGACTTTGATCTTGGGTTCTTAACCAAAGGACCAAGTTCTCAGTCAGTGGGTTTTTGAGATGTAGAACGTCGTCAGTGCCCATATCGCGTGGTTATGCGGCGTATTAAAGATTTCCTGAGTGCCTTATATTTGGATCAAGCACTCTCAGCCAAATTAAATTCATTGCACAATTTCACATCGTAAGAGCGCAGGTGCCTAACACATGGTGGAAAACTGGGCATTAACATTTTCTGTGCCATTGACATTCTCTATGATGGCGCATGAAAGATTGGATACCAACCACAGCAAGAGATTGCACTAGGTCTACAAAAAGCTAAGGTGTCTTATGCAGCGAGCCCCGTTGAAAAAAAAAAATTAAAATGAACTGTATAATACATCAGTGTTTTAAATTTCCATAATATTCCTTGAAATGTTTAAAGTATATCCAGAGCGTAGTTTATGAAATGTGAAGAAGAAATATTAATTTTTTCATAATTTTCCATTTTCATAGTTTTCACTGTTCAGAAGTAACGGAGAACAATAAATTTCTGAGAGTTGACAAAAAGAAATATTTTTTTACTCATGTACTTATTCATGTACAAGAATTTCCAAGCTGTCAAGAAAGCTTCAATATTATTATCCCGCGACTCCGTCAAAATCTCGTCATGATCTCCTATATTCTATTGTCTATACTCTAATGCTCTCTCAAACTCCTGACACGTCAACTGTGCCACCTAGTGGAACTCATAATTAATTTCTTTTAGAATAAACCGAGAAAATCGTTATTAATTTACATTTTCCTGCGTTGTTTCTCTAGGATTTTTTGTTTTTTTTTGTTTTGTTTTATTTTAAATCAACAGAAAATTTAGTTATTTATTTTAAAATTTAACTCCTTGTGACTCCTTTAAAAAAATGACCACTCCTTAATAAAAAATGATGAAAGATTCATTCAGTCTTCTGAGATGAAATTTCTAAGGAGTGTGGAAGGATGTTCCAAATTGAATAAAATGAGAAGTGATAGCTTCAGGGAAGAATTACGGGTTGAACCAATGTTAGATATTATAATGAACCATTGAAACAGGTGGGGAGAACATTTAGAACGACCACATACCAAGTACAGTTCAGACCACATACCAAGGTCTGCGTGCCTTAGAATATAAGCCGAAGGGGAGAAGAGATAGAGGAAGAACACATAAAAATGGATAGAGGTCAGAACAAG
The DNA here is from genome assembly GCF_026930045.1 of Uloborus diversus. NCBI lineage: Eukaryota > Metazoa > Arthropoda > Arachnida > Araneae > Uloboridae > Uloborus > Uloborus diversus. The sequence goes on along the minus strand of NC_072740.1, from coordinate 90,440,936 downwards.
GCTTCTACTCTTTAACCGGGTTGGATGATAATGATGATGATGACATTCACTCCTGCTCATAATGGTCCTTAAATAGTTAATATTGAGATATATGCAAAAAATAGCTCTTTCTTACTCTTAAAAATATACGATTTTAGAAGGCACTACCAGTTTACAAGGCCGTATACAATAGGTTTTTGGGGTTCAAACCCCCTCGAAAAATTTTCAAACCATTCCGAAAAAGCTTTTGTTTTACGTACTTTCATTTATGAAAAGAATATTATAAATACTTTATTTTTTATTTATTTATTTATTTTCAATTTCATGTGAAAAAAAAAAGTTTTACTATCGAAAAATTAATTATTCAGTGCTGTATCTACAGTATTTATTCCTTTCCTAGTCACTGCGAATATCATTTCTTACTAAACAATATAGCACTTTCCTGCAGAATTGGAAAACCTGACACTAACGAAAAAAAATCGAAATTCTTAGATTTAAAAAGTCCAAACTCTATATTTTGCATATTTTTATTACTGTCAAGAATATGAATTTAAGAAGCGTTATTTCGATTGAGCGTATATGAGAACACGCTTCTGTTCTTGATCGAAAAAAAGTATGGTTTTTCGATCGATTTTATGACAGTTATCGAAAAAACATGTATTATTTAATTGGGGCACAGTTAAGTTACAGTGTATACATGAGAGTTGCTTCCTCCATTAGATAGATACGTAATATTTTACATTTGCTTTAATTAACTTATTGTCACAAAAACTAATAGAATATATGAATAAAGTCAAATCTAATTGGTCATAAAGATTTCGCAAGAAATGTGAAACCTTCCCCGAAACAAAAGTCTGATTACGACCCTGCCAGTTTAGATTTTGAAAACTGGTGAACATAAAACAAAGGCTGCTTGGCCCGCTCCGAGCAAAGTAAAAATAAGCGGTTAGTCCGCTATAGCATTAGAGATCTCGGCTAAAGGACCCTCTAATAAATACGAATCAGGTTGGTTCCAAGCGGATCTGGAAATAAGTATAGAGGGGGAGAAAAAGCATCCCGGTTACTACACTTCCTAACAATCAGCCCTACCAAGGCCAGATTCCCATAAATTGCAGGAATTAAGAAACACGTATATGTGGCCGTTTTCACAGAAACCAAAGTTCAAAGGTTAGCTGACTGAAATCTAACCTTAACAGAATCTGTAATTTACCCAGAGTTCGACCTTGTCCTTCACTTACAGTAAATCGAGAAAGTCATTAGCAAATCTATGAATCGTCGGAGAAAATCCTTGAATTCTCGGCAATTCAGGTTCCTAGTCATGCAAAATGATAGCGTTCATCAAGACCCCAGACCGTTCCATCAAATCTCAGAGCAACTTCTGACACTTAGAACTTCACCGAGAATTCCTCCTACTTTTTTTTCAATAAGGAATATCTGCCTACTGCATAATACGCTGCCGTCTCCTGCTTGGGCATTGTTTGGTCTACTAATAATATGGTGTGTTCTTTCTAGTTCTTAGAATTCCTTACAGGTCTCTAATACTACGGTTGTCCAAGGTTTCGTAGAATACAGTATTTATCAATGAACTACGTTGGAAGTGATTAAGGGCTTACTTGAAGGCGTTTTGCTTCAGTAGAATAAGGGTTTCAAATCTTTGAAGGCTATTCTCATAAAGTGGGTAGCACTTTAATAATACTCGTAAATACTCCGAAAACATTTTAGCCTAAAAAATCAATTAGGTATTGCATTTTTTCTTGAAATTATTTTGAAAAAAAAAAATGAAACTTTTGACGAATTTTAATCATTCAGACAAAGAAAACGTCTGGTTTTTTTAGCTACTAATTATTAGATCCATAACACAGAGGAACAGTCATTTTTGTGCTAGGGCTTTTAGAACTAATTTTGAATGAATTTGGTACCCTGAGTGCAAATGTGACATCAGTTTTTGCCCAGAAGTTCAAATTAACGTAGATAGATTATAATTAAAGATAGTATAACATTTAAATATACATAAAACGGGTTAAAGTTACCCCCCATCTATAGATTAAATAAAACACAAAACATGGATTTTTTTATTCCAATTGTAGTGCACAAAGAATCAGAACCTGATTACCAAACAGGCCAATTAGGCTGTTGACCATGGGTCCCCAGTTTTTAAAGGCCTCAAAATTACTAAAATTGTAGAAGTCTTACTTAAGAAAACTTAACTTAAGAAATAGAAAGAAAATTAAGGTATTCTCCTTTATTTATGTATCTTTCTTAAGGTGTACTTAATTTTGGGATGCTCTGCATCAACAAATATTTTGAACGAGTGGTTGAACACCTCAACACCCCCTAAAATCGACACTCCTCTTTGATCCATCCACATTGATGTTTATGAGGTTTGACTTCAGAGTAAGCTCAAAAAATGTTTATTTAGGGTCACCCACTATATTAATCGGGCCCTGAAAATATTGAATACAAAGATTCAACTCATCGCACATCACGCGAAACGAATATACCCAAAGCAAAAACTTACAAACTGACCTTAACTTGTGGATGCATCATTACTAAAGTTGTCAAATATTTACTACATCTGATGAATTTTCCATTAAGTTACTCGACTGTAGTTTGACAATAGGGTAAATATACCAGAAGCAGTCCTTGTTTCAGAAGCCTATGCTTGCTTTAGCAGTGCTCAAAATGGAGATAAAACTGCACATTTTAGGTAAAACAGCAACATTTATCTAAAAGAAAAACTGAAAAAAAGAGAAAGAGAAAAACTGATTTCATATTTCGATTCAGAGCCCCAAACATATCAAAATCATTTCTCAACTCTGGGCACCAAAGAAAAAACATTTTTTTATTGCTTGGTTCTAACCATTTGATGAAAATTTATCGTAGTTTCATCCAATGTATATCGCAAGTTAAGCTTCAAGTTTATTACATACAAAATAAATTTTAACAATGCACTAACTACTTTTTATGAATCACTAAGGATTACCAATTAGGTAGTTAGATTAAACATATGATTTTTAAAAATAATTTTGCTCCTTGACGAACTTCGATTCCTTCCACTTATCTTTACCCAGTTGCAGTTACAAGTTTGTTGGAAACCGCAAGTGTAGAATAATTTTGCTTTATATATTTTTTGTTTTTATATCTTTTGGTTTATTTACTTATTTTTTTACCAATTATTTTTTTTATTTCATTAAATATCTAACTAATAGTTTATAATGAAAATACTTACGAATAATTACTGGACAAAATAATTAACATTACATTCAATACCCATTCGAAGTTAAAAGATGAGAAAATTTTCCTCTCTTTTTCGCATGCTGCAGCTAACGTGTACAGCGGGGGAAAAGGAAATGAAGATGTGAACTCAAAATCTGCAATAATTTGGTACATTAATGACTGTTTAAATATTGAAATATTTTAATTGCAGACAACTGAAGAAGTCAACAGTAAATTCAATGGATATAAGCCAAACAAGAGATCACCTTCCACTACATTCATCCCCCCTTCTAACATTGAAATTCCCGATGAAGTTGACTGGAGGGAACAAGGCCTCGTGACTGAAGTCAAAAATCAGGTAAAAGAATTGACTTTTTTATACTTTAAAACACATATCTTTGAACTTATTTTCTTTCTTAAACATGTAGTATAATAAACAACTGGAAAACTAGTTTACGTATGAGATTTCACTTTGGGTTCGTTTGAAAAATTATCATTGTTTTTTAAACAACAGATTAATTGTTTCACAAGGGAAAAAATTTCTTTCATAGCTGCAAGAAGGCACAAAAACTCTGATTGAATAAATTCATTGCAAACAACCTTTTATGTAAAAATAAAAACATTTGAAATCTTTCGCTACATAGAAGGGATTTTCCAGAGTGGTTTTCAAAACCATTGAATGAATAAAAACGTTATTCAAGCATAGTTTTCAATATAAATAAAATTTCAACTATGTCAAATGATTTATGCTATACAAGTCACATTTGCATTGGCAAAACGTTTATACTACCTTATTTTAGTTTATAAATGCTATTAGTGGATACGTTAAAAAATCAAAATAATTGAAAAGCTACTTTTAAAATACAAGTTAAGAATACTGTTGAGCTGTAGTTTAAAGTTATAAATGAAGGGAATTTATTGTACTTTCACACACACAACAAAGGGTCAATTTACTTTAATAAAATTATTACATTTTACTCAATTTGTTAATATGAGATTTCAAGTCTATGATCAATCAATGTGCTTCCTTTCTTCGTCATCTAACTATGTTTCGTTTCCAGTGTTTATCAAGTTGACGTTTGAAAAATAAATTAAACTACGGGAATGATTATTACAAAGCCCAGGGGTGCTACTTGGTACCAGCAATGATTACACTCTTTTCTCATAAAAAACATAAAATTATGATTATATTACATAGTGCCTCAAGATGGCTTAGAAAACGTAAAAAATCAGACAAAACCGTTAACTGCGTGTCTATGCGACTGATATCGAGCAAAGATTCAGTGACAAAATAATCAGACTTTGTCGAGTTATACTATACTGTTTCAGATAGTGAAATAACATTGATTGACTAAAGTTTTCATGAAATGATAGTTGATCTAGTTTGCATACTTTGAATCGACCGTTAAATACATCAAAAGCAAACCAGAACGAAAAAAAATCTTTTTTCTTTTTATAAAGAGATGGTTTTACTTTTTATTATACAAATAAATTTGTTAATATTAATTTAGAAGGACATCTCACGAACACTGAATAAAATATGGTTACTAAATAAGATAAAATGAAATTAATTTATTCTGAATAAATTTCATCGATGCATTTATTATATTTCATTAACGAAACCAATAACGCAAAGACTGGCCATTAGAAAAAATACTTAATATTTTTTGCAGTGCTATAGTGTTCATTAAATGTTTCAGGGGTGTACAATTAACTTATTTTTTTGAGCCCTGATGTTAGTAAAAACCAGAAGCTTAAAAGACAGTTATATTATATCAGTTACTAGTACACCGAAATTACTATTAGAATTTAAAAAAATAGCATGAACCAAAGTTTAAAAAAAAATGCCCCATAGCAAGCAAGCTGTGCTTAAGTGAATTCTAATTTATGTAAATTTACGAAATACTGGCATTAAATTCTACCGTGACGCAAGATAAAAATGCATTAAAAGATTTTAACGGCGTAAAATACATCTGTTCATATCTGTTTTAAAATACTGTGAAATAGTTGAATTTTAAATTGTTTGAAATGTTAATTTGTTGAAAGAAAGAACGGCATTCAGTTCAACTGTATAAACGTTATTTGTTTTATTTAAATTAACTCAAAGAATTTACACCTTGACTGCAGGGACAATGTGGTTCATGTTGGGCCTTTTCAACAACTGGTTCAGTAGAAGGACAGCATAAGAAGAAAACTGGAAAATTGGTTTCTCTCAGCGAACAACAGTTAATGGATTGCTCTGGAGACGAAGGCAAGTTATTTGTACTTTTCTACAAGTTTTACTGTTAAAGTACAGCACATACTGTACACTGATTATTACGTTATTTTAGCATAATTTAATGTTTGCAGGTGGCAGCACTGTCTGCTTTGTTTATGTTCTTTGTTTATCTACCTACCAGGAACATAACCTTAATCAGCTTAAACAGTTCACTAGTTCTTTTTATTAGTGTGTTTTCTTATATTTAAATTTAGTTTTAGGTAATTAGTGAGTATGTGTATGTGAGTATATATGATAGTGAGTATAAACAATTTTTTACCTCCTTTTTTAAAAAGTTAAGAAATGGTGTAAACCTTGTGAAAAATATGCTAAAAAGACTTAAAAGGCTCATCAAGAACAAGGGAATGCATACTAAATATTAGATAACTATTTCACTGTTCGTTAATGTGTCTATAGTTATGTAATCAATAAAGAATTTGCTTTTAAAGCAGTCTTAGTCTAATGATTTGGCCATCACTGTATACAAATCAACAAAACAAATAAAAATTTTTAGTTAAATAATACTATATGATTATCATTTCTACACAGGTGAAAAACCCTAGATTAGCTGTCGCCAGTTGCAATGGGTGACCATTTCATTGAAAATGGCAACCAAAAACCAAGTCTTAGTCGCCAAAAATGGCGACCATGCATATCTTGATTCGTTAAAATTCATTTCGTATATCGTGACATGACAATGCGCTTCCAATCCTAAGACGTTCAGGGCATCAGCCGACTCCTCATTGGTAACTTAATTTGGAGCAAATTCCCTTAAGGTTATTTATTTTTTGCACTGAATATATATTTAAAATAAAAGGCTACCAAAAGTCAAAAGTGGTTACTATTTTTTGTAAATCTGGTACCCAGTGGCGACTATTCATAATTCCTAGTCTAGAGCTTTATACGCAAGAGTTCAATGCTAATGTTTGCCTTCATATTTAGTTACAAAATATAACACCAAACCAAACTCAGTAGCGCAACAACTCATGGGGGCCAAGGCCTACTGTGCCCGTCTCAGTTTTCCTGGCCAAGGCTGCAAGGCAGATGTTCCGGTTAGGTAGTTGGTCAAACGCGGAACCCGCATGGTTTGGTTTCCAAGCACGCATGGTACTCATTTTACCGACCTACTGAAGGGATGAACTGCTGAGTGCCTAACCCGGTAATCGAACCCAGGTCCGAGACGTAGAAGCGTGGTAGCCGAGCAACTGGGCTCCAGTTACAAAATATACATATCAAATTTTATCGTGTACCAAAGCAATGCAAAGTGAATAAAAGCTCTGAAAAGGCAAACGAGCATTTGCAGAGGTCGTACATGCTTCTTAGAGAATAATGGAAGAACAAAAGTTCCGTGCACACTCGAGACAGCTGCATGCCGTACGTATTAAATTACCTGTTTTTTATTGACACTGTATGACGTCTTTCATTTAGCAGAAAGTACTTGGATTTTTTTTAAGGGGCAGTTTATAGTTGATTGACTTCAAATATTATTTTCAAGTTTCAGCTCATAGCTTCGGTTCAACGCTCAAAAGTGAGATGTTTCTAGTCTTTATAATTAAAATGCCTGCAAGGCTATTTTAAATGTATGAAATATACTTTTAAGCGTCTGCAATATTCCCTTAAATGTCCGCAAAGTTATTTTGATGGTGGAAAGTTTATTTCAATGCCTGCAAGATTCGATTAAATATCGGCAACACATAAACATCGTAGACAATTTTTATTGCTAAGTTGTTATTAATTATGTCATTTGCAAAGAGTTTCAAACTTATTGAAAGTTGAGAATTCGTAAATTTGAATATACATTAAACATTCATAAAAATATGCATTCGATGGTATGAAGCTTACAACCATTTCACATACATAGCAGATTTCACGATTACCATCATATATGATTGAAAACAAAAGCTTTTTAAAATGCGACTTTAACTGAATGTATTTATTTATGTATATTTATTTTAGGGAATCAAGGCTGCAACGGGGGTCTAATGGACAACGCATTTAAATACATTAAGAAGAACGGAGGAATTGATACCGAAGCATCTTACCCATATGAAGAAGCGGTAAGTTTGGCAAAAAAATGTCTCATACTTTTAAACGTTGACATTTTTGTATCTTTAGTTGCAGCCTATACTACCTTCATTTGTACTTATAGTGCATTCAATGAGAACTGATAGTGAAAGTAAACAAAGCAACGTGACACTTGGTGATACCGTTGTCTGCTTGGCGCTGGTATGTTGAAAACAACGCCAGTCAGATAAGCGAAATGTTCAGGAACAGAATTGCTAATCCAATGAGTAATGAATGAAAGTGGTAAATGCTGGCACCAAATAGCAACCCTCTTTGTTTATTTCTGCTATCACTTCTCCCTGATTGCGCTATAGTACGTTACTGAAACATTTCACACAACTTGTACCCGAAACTGAAGTTCTGATGCTTCAAAATTACGCAGTTGAGGACTAGAAATTGAAAACAACTCAAGTCGAAAAAGGAAATATTTTCTGTGAAGTCGAAAAATGAAAAACGATTGTGAAAAACACTTAGGACTTTCTCCATTTTACCAACCCTTTAAAATTTTCCCTCCCCCTCCCCTTTCGCCACCACTGCATCTTTTTCTTTTTCCTTTTCAATTATTAAAAAACATCGGTTCTTTAATAGGCGCGCAAGGAAATAATGGGAAGTTCACATCAGACTTTTTCTGCTGTTTTCTTCAAAAAATATGATTATTAAATTCTCAATGCATAAAGTGAGATTATTTGATTTTCTTCTAGACTCTGCAACATGTCAGCTGATTGTCATTCAAGCTGATGATGCACATAATCAGACTCCGGCATTAAATAAAAACACAAAACACTAAAACATTGCGGAATTCAAAGTGACCACATATAGATCCATATACGCTGAAACTCGTTTTTGTGCGGTGGATAAGGACCGCATGAAAAAAATCGCATAAAAAATCGTTCAAAACTTCACGAGTAGCTGTAAAAATAGTTTTCTCAACAAAAATTACTGCTACATCGCACCAAAAAAAAAAAAAAAAAAACAGACTGCACAAAAACAGGTATGAGGGCAATCATATGTTTAAAACTTTGTTTCTAATCATTCATTTTATTAAACAATTTCATATTTAACAATCCTATTAACATGCATTAGTAATCCGTATTTGTTAAATGGAATAGGTTTATGTATTTCTAAGGTGAGAATGTATCCATTTGTTGTGATGTCAATTCTTCATGTATTTGAGATTCCAGCTACTTCTTTATTCATTTTAAATTTTCTTCTACATATAACAGGCTGGAACTTGCAGATTCAAGAAAGAAAATGTTGGCGCTACTGTTTCAGGATATGTTGATATTCCATCTGGAGATGAAAAGGCTTTACTGCAAGCTGTTGCAACAGTTGGTCCAGTATCAGTTGCTATTGATGCTAGTCATTTTAGCTTCCAGTTATACAGGTGGGATAGCTCTCTTTGAGAAATACTGTAAAGATAATGTCCTGGCTTTATGAAAATTACTAATACTCATTGCGCTAGAAATCATTTTTGGTATGATGACTGAATGTTAGGGTCTGGTGGGGTAAAGTGGTCATAAAATCGTAGGTTTTCTACTTTGGTGGATAATAAATACAACGAATTATTTAAACACTTCAACTTTTTTTGCTGTTATTTTACATTGCATTATTAAAGAACACAGTACATTGAAGTTTAGAAAAAAAATATTAATTTAATTAGTTTTATAAAACACTTTCTTTTCCCTTTGTATTTATAACCACTTTACCCCATGGGATGGGGGAAAGTGGTCATAGCATGGGGTAAAGTGGTCATAGTTAAAAATAAATGCAAAACCATATTAAATAACCCTAATATTTGTATATTTCAGTTATTTTTATGGTTACAAGTATATGCACTAATATTTGTGTGTATTCACGAGTATATACGTGTCGTGTAAACATGAGTAATCACGTTCATATATGAGTAGATACCGTGCATACCTGAGTATATGCGGGTATAGTAGACGTATATACACATATATGTACAAGTGTACATGTGGATACATACATAAGTGTACATAAATGTATATACGGGTATACACGAGTTAATTCGTGGACGCATCCAGTGCGTGTTTGTACGTGTCTACTCACGTATATACATGTATATATGGAAGCACGAGTATATACGCATGTATACGTGTAAACACGATTATATACCTGTATAGACGTATATAAGTACATTTACGTGCATACACCAGTATATGTATGTATACACAAGAATATACGCTTATATACATGTCGGCCTACTGAGTGAATCTAAGCTCTTGTGCAAAAATTAAAGGGGTGTAAGAGGGGAGGATAAGAAGCCAAGAATCATAAGGAAGTTATAATCACTGACGCGCTACATGCACACAAAGCCAGAAACTGATGGATGCAAAGCAGGGCACAAATTTGTTGCACAAAGATGATTTTACGTAACAGTTTAGTTTTTAAGAAATATATACAGCAGTTGTTAAAAGTTACGGCCTTTAGTAGCTCTAATACACGCATCGCAACAGAGGCGCAGCGGTTGGTTGATGAAAGTTTTTCAAAAATCTCGTTATTGCAACAGAGAGTGATCTGTGAATGCGACGCATTATTACAGCTGCAATCCGCAAATTTTATCAATCGCTTTAAAACTTTCTTAAGACCTAAAATGTTGTATAAAATTATCTTTGTGTATTACAAATTTGTGACTTTTTTTGCATACATCATTTTCTGGCTTTGCGTGCATGTAGCGCGTCAGCATTGTGTTTGTGACCATATGTTCCTTATGATTCTTGCTTCTTATCCTCCCCATTAACACCTTTTAATAATGTTGCTCAAGAGTTGAATCTCACTCTGTATACTTGTATTTCTTACGCTTGTATGTAAGTGTCTACTCGAGTAGGTGCGCGTATATTACGTGTATACCTGTTTATATAAGTGTTCTTGTATATGCGAATATAAGCGAGCATATACGTGTATAGTAGAATATATAGCTGTATGGATAAAAGATACTTGCAGATACCCATATACGTATTTATTGGCGCATTTATTTGAATACGCCTATGTACGTGCCTACACGAGTGTTTATGATTATGTATACGCATATAGTCGTATATTTAACCCCGTTTACTGTAAAAACAATGCATATTAAGTAAAACTAATATTTAATTTGTATCTGCCTTATATTTAAAGATTAAGTGACATTAGAAGAACAATATTCGTTAAGTCTAATATTATGGCCACTTTACCCCATCTCACTTAAATTGTTCTAAAAAATTATCTAAAATATATTCAGCTAACTGCTAATGAGTAGGAGTTCTTGAGACATGTAGGAAGCTTTCTGTGCAGTCCATCTATTCCTAATTCTAACAAACAAAATTTCCCGAGGAAATTAAAATAGGTGTTTAGATTTTTAAATTTTTCATTTTCACGCAAAATATTTTTTTTTACCAAATAAAATTTTGCCAGTTGTAAAATTTTGCATTCAAAAAGTAGCTTCTAACTGCCTTACTCTAAAATAAAATTTTCACATTCATTCGAACATTTATTTCCAATCTATAGTCACTTATTTGACATATGACTACTTTACCCCATTGACCACTTTCCCCCACCAGACCCTATACAGGTATGGTTCCTCAGTTATATTCTAATTTTAATGAGGAAAAATGCTTTTTTGAGCATTTCTCACAGAAAGCTAAGGTAGAAGAAATTTTTAGCTGTGCTTAAGAAAACCAATAGAAAACAAATGGCGTTAAGTGAAACATTTCCTTCCTAATTTTGATGTAAAGGAGCGTGTTCTACATTTAAAGCGTTTTTAAGATACGGGCTGAAGCAATTTCAAAAGTTTTTGCGATGTTTTATAGCAAATATTTTTTATATTATGAGAGGATTGAGTTTTTCTTTAAAAACTACCTACAAAAATTACCTTTAATTTACAAGCAAAACTGCATATTACATGATATTCAATTTGAGCTCCACATCATTTTTCAGTTTAAAACAAATTCAAATCCATAAAATGACTAAAAAAAGGCTCAGAGTAGGCGAAGAGGAGTATTTTCTTATTTCAATTACGATCATTATTTAGGTCTTGAGTCGATGGAAAAAAAGTATTTAAAAATAATTTACAAAAAAAAGAGTATGTACACAAAAATAATGTTCGTCTAAGGCGAACAAGCAACAAGTTAACTATACAGAATGATTTGTCCAACAAGATGTATGGTTCAGTAAAATGAAAATGGTTTTCATACTCTTCTCTAATCATAGTAGTAATTTCACGAATTTTATTTTAGTGATGGCGTTTACGACGAAGAATCCTGTAGCTCTACTGAGTTGGATCACGGAGTTTTAGTTATTGGTTACGGCAGTGAAGATGGCCATGATTACTGGCTCGTCAAAAACAGGTACTACATTCAACTTCACAGCTTGTAAAACATATTTCTTCCATATATATGCAATTTTTAAACGTTAATAACGTAACGCTAATAAGTAACCATTTAAAATATTTAGCCGAATTCCTTTGAGTTTCTTTGTTATTAAAGGAACGAGAAAGTTTACGATAAATGTTTAGTTTCTTTTGTAATAATGGTTTTTACAAATATCATCTTTTTTAAAGGCTTTTATGACGTAATGAAATCAAAAACTGTTGCGTAAATCTTCTTTTTATAATATTTTACCAATATTACATTACTAGCAAACTTGTTGCAATGTATTTCAAGCAAAGAATTTAGATTGGCATTTATGAAATTTCACTGGCGATAAGTTTTGTCTTCCACTATAGACAGAGAAAAACAACAAATTTCGTGTTCCATATGTTTTGGAAACAGATTTTGAAAGCAATAAAGAGCGGGACATGAATGCCGTTCTTTTCGTCGTTGTTGCTTATTTGAAATCTGTTTGTATGAAACAGTCAAAGATGTTATTATTTTGTACTGAAAATTTAGTAGGGGAATGTGGGGCAAAGTGAAATGGTGAAATATTTACGCCACTTTTAGCGCACCTATCTGGTAATATTTTAACTATGTAGTAACACATTTGGTCTATCCCTGTCAAGAAAAAGTAACCTCTGAAAATCAAAAAACATGATAATCAGAGCAATTTTTTAAATATGATACTCATATTGAAATATTTTGTTGCAAGTCAAAAATTATTTTTGTTATTATTGAATGATAAAGTTCTTGTTATTAACGTTTTAAATATTAATTGAGATCGACTTATATTCGGGACAGTATTTATTTGTTTAATATTAAGCTTATTTGTGTTTTAAATAATTTGTACAGTTATTCAAGTGCATGTGGGGCAAAGTGGATGGGAGAAAGTGAAATAGCTCATTTCGTTTACTTATTCAATCCTTTATCAAATTACTTGCGTATTCATTTATTAATTATTTCATTTACATTCCTTCATTTAATAATTCCCTTATTCATTCATTCATTCATTCACTTATTTCCTTTTTCATTCACTATTTTATCCATCCATTTATTTTTCCCCGAATATTAATTAATTATTTTTTTATTTGTTTACTTCTTCCATTTATTTTTATTTATTCATTCATTCTCATATTTACTCATTCATTTGATCACAAATATCTTAAATAATCAAATAAAAATATTTCATTCAAAAAAAATTTCATTTTTCACTTTGCCCCATAAAATAAAAAAGTGAAAATTTTCCACCTTTTTTTGGAGGTACAAAGTTACTGCCAAAAATAAAAAATAATGTTTCAGTGCAAGTTTTATTTTCAAATATATTGATCATTCTTTATGAACTGTAAATTATAGAACAAAATTCCAATTTGTTCAAATTGAAAAAAGTAAGTGATCTTAACCATTTCACTTTGCTCCACATTCCCTTACAGTTTGCTTAATTATTGTTTGAGTTACTTAATTTGAAATTTTTCAATATTATCCTATTTTACAGCTGGGGAGCTAGTTGGGGAATTCAGGGATACATCAAGATGTCCCGAAACAAGAACAACCAGTGTGGAATTGCCACCAGTGCAAGCTATCCTTTGGTTTAAATTTGGAATACTGAACTTTTGCTTCATCATGGAAAAGTTTCTGTTAGTGTCATTTAAAGACATGAATGTTATCGTTTGCGCAACAGAAATGTCTTACCATTCAACTCTCTAGAACTGTACAAAACATATTTATTAATAAAAATATTCTTGTAAATTGTGAAATATCATTCTCTATCGCTTGAAACAAAAGAATTTTAATTTTTTTTTAATAATTCCGTCCATCCTCTCAAGCTCACTCTATTAGAACTGTATCCGTAACTTTCAAGAAAAAAATTGTGCTGAAACTACCATCTATATTGTTGTCTTAAAATTTTAAAATAGGAGCCCTCTACATCTTTTCTAAAATGTAATTTTTAAATCTAAAAGATAAATTCTGCACTACGTTTGGATGACATTTTGGAACTTGAAAACAAGAATTGATAACTACAAGAGAGTATATGAATTGAAAATGAGTAGTTTTGAAATGGCAAAATGGATACATAATACCGCTGTATTAAGGTGGTTCATAAATACATGTAAAAAAAAGTCTCCTAGATAACTGGACACCCCTCAATATTTTTAGACTTGTGAATAGTAATGTACTGGAAAAATTTTAGCTTCCTATTTCGACTGAAAGAGGGTGCTCAACCCCCTCCCCCAAACTTTATACGTATGGAGAGGGGGGGGGGGGTTAAAAAAATACATTGAACTGAAAAACAATGCAAACAATAAAGAAAAAACGATAATATACACGAGTAATATGCATATACATTGCAATAAAATATTTATTTACAAACTGTTGGGGAAATTTAATGTTTCTAAATTTGTGACATTTTTATGCTACGGCTAATGTTAAATTGAGGGGTCATTGAGCACCGTCTTAAAATTTGAGTAAGAAGCTAAAAGGTTTTACAGCATAATACTATTAGTAAGTATAAAAAACATAGGGGTGTCCTGGACTATAGCTGAAAACAAGTTTTTTGAACCACCCTACGCTGTATATTCCTTAGACTTTTCAAGGAATTAGAGATGCGACTTTCTATGTTCACTCCCGTTGCGTTTCTCAACCTTTTAGCTTTCGCGACTCAAGTTTATGACCTTTGATTTTCATCGCGTTCACATCATAAAATAACAACAACATAAATAATAAGTATTTTGATACCAAAGCTACACCACGCCCTCAACTAAAAATCTGCGTAAAAACTACGGAAGTTTTGTTTTTTCAAATAAGTTTTCTTTAAATATGTAGTACTATATTAGCTCAATGCTTTGAACTCGCTCGTACTTTCTATCACGTCTCTAGGGAAGCGGCCCAAAGATTGAGAATCGCTAATCTACACTAAAATAAATCCAGATCTGCTAATTAATCTGCTTAAAACTGCATATTACTACAGAATTTGTAATCTGGTAGCAGGAACAAAAAAAAAAAAAATCTAGCAAATAAAGTCCGTTACTAAATAATAATTCAGAAGTAGTCGTCCCTCGCTACTTCGCGCATCAACTTTCGCGGCTTCACTACATCGCGGTTTTTTCTGTTTTTTTTTTTTTTTTTTTTTTTCAAATATAGTAATTAGCCCTTTTTATGTGCGCGTGTAAACTTTTTCCCACAAAAGAATGACAAAGTACGTCTTTTAAGTAAGGTAAGCTCTTTTGAAGGGCATTAATTGTACAAGTCGAGAGAGTGGAGGTATAAAATCGCCGAAGAAACTGTAGGGAAGCACTCTTATTTTAACCATTAAACACTAACTGGGAATAATAAATTACTGTATTATTAATAGGGGATAAATACATCTGTAAATGGCGGTCAACAATGTACTAGCTATTTAAGTTGTATCCGTAATACTTTTAATGAGGATAAAGTAGACGAACGGGGGCACATATGGTCACTAACTGGCAGTTAATTCATCATCAAACAAGTTGAGCGTTTTTCATAGATTAGTGGCAGTGTGTAAGAACTGCATGTGTGTGTTTAGTTTATTTCCAATAATTAACAATATGATATCTATTACCTCTAATATATCTCATTTATTCTGTTTTTGTGCAGAATATGAAGTAATACAAATGTAAGTCTCTAAGGGTGCTGTTTCATGTCAATTAAGCTCTAACTATTTTTAAATGTTAAAAACCTATTTAAATTGTATTAAGTAAGTTTTATGCACTCAAATTAGGAAAATATTTGGTTTATAAATACAGAATCCTACTTCGGGGAAATTCAGTCATCGCGGTAAAGTCTGGAACGAATTAACCGCGATAAACGAGGGTTGACTGTACACTTATTAAAGTAATACAAAAAATACGTAATAATATTACAATTAAACAATAAAACTATGATTTTAAAACATTTTTTTCACTTTTAGTGGGAATCAAGAGAGTGTTATTTCTTACGAAACTACAGCTAAAAGTGTTTTTATTACTTTGATTTGAGAAATAAAAATAATGAATTAGAACTGAATCGAGTCATGTTTTAAAGCCTGTGAAGTTTTGTGAAAGGTTAAATCAGGTTTTAAGATAATGTAACATTTTAATTAATTTTAAAAATTATATTCAAATTAATATTTATTTATTTTTTAATGTTGCAAATTAACTGCAGTTTTTGATATTAATGTTTTTAAAGCTAAGCATACAGCTCAATTAAAGCCATAAAAACTAGATACTTTCGAATTGAAGCCGGTTTTAATGCAAAATTAGGGAAAAGGTTTGTAGAGTACAGGGAGGAAAATCGAAATTTCAATCTTTTCAAACTGCAGTCATTTTTCATTTTACAGTAAACGTTTGGATAATTTCTTGCCTTAAACCTTCTCCTTTCTCACTTGTTTAAACCAGGGCTACGAAGTCGGAGTCAGACTGATTTTGAGGTAATGGAGTCTGAATTGGAGTCTGGAGTCGAAGGTTTAAAGTTACAAGAGTCGGAGTCGGTCATTTCTCCTCAAAGTCAGCAACTCTGCAGGTGCTTGCGGAGTCGGAGTTAGACTGATTTTGAAGTGAAAGAGTCGGAGGCGGAAGTTTAAGGCTTAAAGTAATAAGAGTCGGAGTCAGCCATTTCTCCTCAAAGTCCGCAACTCTGCCAGTGCTTGCGGAGTCGGAGTTGGACTGATTGTGGGGTAAAAGAGTCGGAGTTGGAAGTTGAAGGCTTAAAGCTCCAAGAGTCGGAATCAGTCATTTATCCTCAGCTAATCTGCCAGAGCTTACAGAGTCGTACTGTTTTTATGGTAAAGGAGTTGGAGTTGGAAGCTGAAAGCCTAAAGATCCAAGAGTCGGAGTCGGTCATTTTTCCTCAAAGTCAGCAACTTTGCTAGTGCTTGCAGAGTCGGAGTCGAAGGTTCTAAAATTTCCGGAGTCGGAGTCTGGACCGGTGTCGGTCATTCTCCATAGCCTTGGTTTAAACAGAGCATGACTTTCTTCGATCGGCCTGCCCTGTTCCTTATGCGAGGGTAGGTTGATCGCAGATAACCATGAACAGAGCAACAAATTCTACTCCATAAACACTCAGTGTTGCCACATTAAACTCAACGCGAACAAAAAATGACATTTTTGCTTTTATTCTGTACTCTCCTCAATTACAAACGCTGATGATAGTAAATCGTAAAAACAAACGGGTATTAAAATAATAATAATAGTAATAATAATAATAAAGAAAGAAAAGAAAAACAAAAAAGAAAAATCATCATTAAGAAGCAATAATGAGTTTTGAATGAAGTATTAAATAATGAACGGCATTTAAAAAACGCATCCAAATTGAGGACGATTACTTTATCGGATTTATGTTTTAAAAATGTTTTACTTTTCATTGCGACATAAAACTCCAACGATATACGAGTATTAGTGCTGAGACACAATTTCAAATTCAATTAAAGCCAAATTTCTTGCTTTCACTAGTTCAGATCTTAATTTCTATCTTACTTTGAAAAATAACAGGTTTCATTGATTTTTCAATGATTCCCAAGCCATTACGGCAAAATATAGGTCGAACGCAAATTTAAGTCTCGCATCACTAACGAAGAAGAAGAGGATAATTTAAAACCGTGTTTTTAGTTTATGTGTCTTATATTTGTCAAATCGGTAACAACTTCCTGCTTCTACAACATTGTTACCTATGTATTGCATTCTGACGACGGATTAATGTCGAATAATAATGGATTAAGTAAAATATAAGTTTCTAGCCTTGTTCTGGCGTTAAAAGACTTAGCAAAATGTGTATAATTTTCACTTAAGAAAATGACACAATTTAAGAGTGTTTTTAATTTGTTTTTAAAATTAATCTAGTTTATAGTAGTTAATTCTGCTTTCTTTTGAGTAAATGTAGTTAATCTTTATTTTGAGAAAACAGCTGAAGCATTCTATTCCAGAGTTGGACAATCGTATTTGAAGATAATTTCCAGATACAAACCGACTCAGAGTTTTTAGAATCCAAGACGAGGAGGAAGATGATATAAAAGTTATTATTTATGAGGAGTTACCAATTACTTAGTAGAATAATTAATTAGTCATTAAAATGTAAGATTATAGTTTTGTTCTGATGTTAAAACCTTAGCTAAATGTGTATAGCTTTCATCTAAGAAAATGACGATATTTAAGAGTGATATCAATTCAAGTATTTTTTAAGCTATTTCACAGAAGTGAATTCCTTTTTCGTGTAAGCAAATGTAGTTAATCTTTATTTTGAGCAAAATGACGTATTTTATTGTAGGATTGAGCAATTGTATTTAAAGAGAATTTCCAGCTACACCGGCCCGCCATTTCAGAATCACGAAGGAGAAGGAAGATGATAAAACACTTTTTACGTATGAAGAATGATCAATTGATGGAAAATGAACATAACATTTAATTAAAAAAAGTATATTTGCCATAAATACAAGGACGGATCCTGAAATGTTTCAAGGGAGGGGCGATTGATTTTTATTACTTACTTTTTAATATGTATACTGATTTAAAAATATTGATCACCAAGGTTTTGGACTTCAATGTCGAAATAGTTCAATAGGGTCACAAACCCATGCCTCCCTTCTGCCAACATCAATGAAACTGGTCTAAATTTGCATTTTTTTTTTTTTTTTTTTTTTTTGTACTTTATTTTCGATAAATTATCGGTAGAGAGTCCCTCAAGGGAGGGGCGATCGCTCCCATCGCCCCTCCCTTGTATTCGTTTCTGCATAAATATCAAACTATTACAGTAAAACCGGTGTATAACGATAAATCTGCCAACAACGATATTTCAATTTGGTCCCTGCAAATTTCCTATTTACTCAATGCATTTTAAACCTGCATACACTTATAATCCTTTTCTAACAAAATCTGTCTACAACGATATTTTTTTCTCTCTAGTAAGCTCGTTGAAAAACCTGTTTTTTCCCTTCTATCTCAAAAAACGACTCCATAATGTCTGGAATGTGAGATAAGAAAAGAAAGGATTATTTCTAATGTTGGTCTACCATTTTGTAGCTGAGGGGTCAAAGGAGGGGGAAGAAGCGCCGATTGAAATGCGTACAACTGTTTATTTCTTTTGGAAATGGCGCCCAACTATAGTGCATTGAGAAAAAGTGATAGTTGAAGTAAACAAAGCAACGTGACACTTGGCGATAACGTTGTCTGCATGACGTTGGGATGATTGAAAACTGCACCAATCAGATAAGCGAAATGTTCATGAACAGAATCGCCAATCCAAGAAATAGTTCATCAAAGAGGCAAATGTTGGCGCCAAATGGCAACCCTCTTTGTTTACATACGCTATCACTTCTCACTGAATCCACTATAGGAACGAGGGAGTTTTCTTTCTCCGTCTGTGTCGAACCATTTTTCATTTGTAGAGGATAGTCCACGAGATTTGGAAAGACAATGGTTTCAGCGAAATTTGTTTTTGATGTGATTTGCATTAAAAAAGGGTTAAAATTAATCAAAAATTATCTTTGATACACAGTTTTATACCTTTTACTTCGCAAAATTTTCATTTTGAATTCTATCTAAGGCTGCAAAACTACATTTTTTTGAATTTGAATTTTTTTTTTATTCAAACTGCCTACAATGATAATCTGTAAATAACGATATTTTTTCTCGGTCCCCAGAGTATCGTTATAGACAGGTTTGACTGTATTTGCATTCAGAGAGAAAAAATGAAGAAGGAAATGCTAAACAAAAAAGTGAAGAAAACAAATTAAAAAAGCTAGAGAATGAGAGAATGCTAAATTTCAAATAAAGTAGAGCATGTAGCAGAATAGAGCTGTAACATTTTTGGTTAATCAAATTTTTCTTTGTGCACCATATTTTTATAACTCTTAAGCACAGAATATCGGTAAATTTATATATATATATATATATATATATATATATATATATATATATATATATATATATATATATATATATATATATATATATATATATATATATATATATATATATATATATATATATATATATATATATATATATATATAGACGTCTGTTTTTCATTACTAGGGTTAAAAAAAGAAATTTCCCCCATCTCATGAAAGCATGATACCTATATTTTTAAAAATGGTTACAAATAATAAATCCCTAAACAACCTGGAATTCTCCCTCATTTTGCAACTAATTATCTTAACGTAAGTTGCTCGCTTTAACAAAAACGAGAACAGTTTGTAGCGCGTACAGGAAAGACGGTAAACCCAAGAAACATGAAGTTATTGAAATGAAAATTTGGCAGTAAAAATTACGCTTTTGCCAAAGTTTTCCCCCTCGAAACCTGATCTTTGATAAATTTCTTTTTAAAAAAATTGCGTGTTTTTTCCTTATTTTAAGCACTTTTTCTTCACGGGTGCTGATTGTATCAGTAAAATATTTTTCTGACCCAATTGCAGAAAACTCTTTTAAACCTGATTTAAACTTTTTTCTATAAATATAGCAATTTTTATATTTTTATGATTTTTAAAAAGACGGTTTAAGATTTGATTTTTATTTAATTCTGATACGAATTGTTCCCCATTTGTGCAGAAGAATTGAGGCGTTTAGTATCAAAACCAGCTCTATCTATGAGTTTTTAAAAGTTTTCTCTCGTAATGTGATACTTCCTGATCAGAACAATCAAACTACAATGAAATTTGGATCAGATCCCCCTTTGATCCGGTCGAAAAGCGCTGCCAAAAACCGATAGCATTACAAAACCAGCTCAATCCATGCTTCTACACTGTAACAAATTTCGGAAACGTTTCTGGATATATCGGAAACGTTTCCGAAATAGTAGGAATCCTTCATCCAATAGCGAACTCCTCAATATTCAGAAAGCTTTTTGTTATTTCAAGATATCTAGAAGCGGAAGTGATGACGCAACGCTTCGAAACCTATTTCATCCTTCCAACACAGGCGCCAATGAGTCGGAAATAACGAGAACTTCTTTTTTTCTTATCTATGGTTGCTGCAGTCAGCAACTGTGTAGCATTGGAATGCTTGTTATTTCATGTCTAGAGAGTAGTAAAATGTGTCGAAACTAATTTTACGCCTTTGCATTTTGGACTGCCCTTGATTTTTTAGACGATGTACGCAGCTATTAAGTTAGTTAATAACCATTTGCTTCTTTACAATTTCCAATGCGACCATAATTAGATATATATTGTGTGTTCAAGCGTGAATAGTTTTAACACCCGTGTTTATACTTAATGAAACGAAACCCTTTGGATTACTTATTCAGTTGTAATGGAGGTACTTAGATTTTCTTCCGCTCATGTTCACTTGTAAGTATTAATGAATATTTTAAAACATGTTGTTATATACATTTATATTTTTGTTGATTTGCATTTGATGAGGCTCCAATTGTAACTGTTTTTGGGTTTATCGAATTAATTTAAAGTTATCCTACATACCTATGTGCGCGGTGTACTATTTGTTGTAACCAACTGAAACTGATTAATTACGCAAAAGAAGTAAGATTTATATTTGAGAAGCAATCACAGAAAAGTTATTTCGAAATACTTGGATGTACATACATTTTGGTTCAAAAAGAAAAAGAAAATCAATTGTTTAATTCATTAGAAATATGGTAATGCAAATATTTTCTAGTATTGTAATAATATGCTTCACAAAAAATGTGCCGGTATAATTTATCTTTTTTTATTATAATTTATTCATTCATTTAAAAATATTTATACCATTAGAAAATGACCATGTTATTTATTAGTAAGAACATAGTTATGAAATTAATTCATCTGCTTATTCATTTTGTTAAATGTGGTTAACAATTAAAAAATTCCTTGACATTAGTTCCGAAAATAACATTTCCTTTGTGGATATACTAGTTTAATGTAGGACAGTCAGGAGGAATGAGTCAGTGGCAAAAATGGAACAGCTGCATTTACATGCTGAAATAAAAAGTAATATTATTTCATTCATCGTTTTAAAAATGATCAGTTTTTAAATACTATGTTATTAATATGCAATGCACATATGGTGAGAAGACGAGGGGCGTTCACCACGCAGACTGTGCCATTGACATTTTCAAGAGGTTGCTTTTTTTAAGGTGGGGGGCGCTTTATATCATTTTATGGGTGCACCATCACTCTTATGGTGTGGGGGGGGGGGGAACTCTCGTATATATGAAATGGAATAATCATGTAATAGAGTTCAATGTTTTAATAAATAAAATATATAATGCATTTTGCGCACACTCTAAATCAGTAACCTATTTTGATTAAGTATCTATATTTGTGATAAACTGGAAAAGGGCAAGAACAGAGGAATAAACCCGAATGGTTCCAGCAGGGGGACTTAGGTGTCATATTTAAATTCATCAATTTCTCTGTTGGTACTTTTCGGTACACTTTGTTCGTCAAAGAAATTGACTTGACGTGAACGAATTTCGGAACGCAAAGTGTAGGTAAGTTCTGTCAAATTTTATCCGAAAATAAAAGCTATCAAGTTTGATACAAGATATGTTTTTAAGTTCTGCATTAAAAATACAATATGTTGATAATTTTGTCTTGAAAATATTGAGAGAAAAACTGAAGTTTAATATTGTTTAACAAACAATCCCACTTCTGAGAAAGTACTCCCCTTCCCTCCCCCGACGATTTTGTGATTATGAATGAAACTACTATATTATTTCATAAATTTTCAAAAATTTATAACTGTGCATATGTTATGCTGTTAACCATGCTATTTGTCATTAGAAATTCAGAAAAAAAAAATCCACGAATGATTCTAAAATTGCTTGTTTCATTGCTCTTAGATATGAAAGAATTGAAACTGATATGGCATGCAATACTATTAAAAAATAATTATTTTTTAGAAAAAATCACGGAAAAAGGATTCCGAAATTCTCAGAAACGTTTTTGAAAATTGTTTGGAGAATTCCGAAATACTCGGAAACGTTTTCGAAACTTTCATGAACCACAGCTGCACAGAATACTCAGAAACATTTCTGGAAATTACGGAAAGAGGATTCCGAAATACTCAGAAACGTTTCTGAAAATTACAGAAAGAGGATTCCAAAATACTCAGAAACATTTCTGGAAATTATAGAAAGAGGATTCCGAAATACTCAGACACGTTTCTGGACATTACAGAAAGAGGATTTCGAAATACTCAGACACGTTTCCGGACATTACAGAAAGAGAATTCCGAAATACTCAGAAACGTTTTTGAAAATTTCATGAACCGCAGCTGCACGATATACTCAGAAACGTTTCCGAATTTTTTTTACAGTGTACTAAACGGTCACCGTAAAAACACACGGCTAATATCAACATCAATATTATGATCAATTGATTAATCATCGCGCATCTCCACCTGTGTTTTAAAATTGAGGCGTTTAATACCAAAACCAGCTCTTTTATGAATTTTTAAAAGTTTTCTTTTATAATGTGATACTTCTTAATCAATACTATCAAGCGACAATGAGACATGGATTGAATCCCTCTCAATCAAATCGAAAACCGCTATCAAAAGCCCATACTACTAAAAAACAAGCTCAATTCATGCCTCTACTAAATGATCATCATGAAAAGGCACGGGTATCATCAACAGCATTATTATGATGAATTGCTCAATAATAGCGCGGTTTTTTTTTTTGCCTTTACTAGATATTTGGCCCAAAATTGAGATGCTAAATAAATATTTGATTTGAATTTGAAAGGAGAATAAGAGAGAGAATAACAGGCCGGATTTAATTTAAGAACCGGCAGAATCCAAATCATTTGTATCTGTAAATATCGAGACAATACTTCTAAAAAAAGAAGTATCTTTGCTTTCTTTTTTAAAAAGAAAGCAAAAATGAAGTCGAACACTAAAGGTTATTCAAATGAAAATTAACTCCGTTGGAGAAGATAAGCTGACTGAGCGTGTAATGTTTTTTTGTCTCTTCAGTAAAAATGAAAAAAAAAATGGATTGGGCTGATTTTGATACTAATCACCTCAATTACGAAATGTAAATACTGTTTCAATATTCTGTCTTTTTTGTATTACTCTTCAATTGCTCTTTGTACTCGCAGTCATACAACTATAACCATTACATACTATTTAGAGAATGCGATTTATATTCGAGTAAAACCTGTACTTAAAAAGCTGAGAATTAACGTACAAGCTCTCATCTTGCTCCACTCAAATAGCTAAACTTTTGTATTGCGAGAATTCAAAAGCAATAAACTATTTAGGAAAGTGTGGGGCAAAGTGAAATGGTTGAGATGACTGAATGGTTTCAAAATGAACAAATCGGAAATTTGTTTAAAAAATTACAGTACATTAAGAAAGAAACATTGTATTTTATAATAACACTTGCATTGAAACAATATTTTTAATTTTTGGCAGTAAGTTTGAGTCTTCAAAAAACAGTAGATATTTTTCAATTTGGTTTTTTAATGGGGCAAAGTGAAAAATAAAATATTTTTCTGATGAAATATTTTCTATTCGATTATAAAACATATTTTTGATCAAAAGAATGGGTAACTAAAAGGTTAAATGACTAAATGAAAAGATAAAGAAACAATAAACGAATAATTAAATGAATAAATCAATTATACTATATGAAGAAAATAAATGAGCGAGTAAAAGAATTAAAATGAATAAGAAAATAAGCGAATGAATGAATAAATATAAGTGGATTACTAAATGAAGGAATGTAAATGAATTAAATAATAAATGAAAACGAAAGTGATTTCTTTTAAATGATTGAGTGAGTAAATTGAAACAAACTATTTCACACACACACTTTTCCCCATCCACTTCGCCCCGTATGTACTTGACTAATTCTACAATTAATTTAAAATACAAATAAGCTTAATAATAACTAAATTAATACTGCATTGAATATTAGGAGGTTTCAAATAACGTTTAAAATGTTAATAGCAATAACTTTAGCATTTTATAGTAACAAATAATTTTTGATTTACAACAAAATATTAAAATACGAGTATAATTTTTTAAAAATGCCTGCAATACCAAATGCTTTAATCTTTGGCGGTATTTTTTTCCCGACTAGAAAAGACTACATATAGTACTATATAGTTAAAATAATACCAGATAGGTGGAGCTAAAAGCAGAGAAAATATTACACCATTTCACTTTGCCCTGCTATTTCACTTTACCCTATGTTCCCCTACTTCCTAGGACTTTCACTAAATTTAAAGTTTAAAACATATTTATGTGATTAAAGCTACAACGAGTTAACAAAAACTACACGAAGTAATATTCAACAGAATTAATTGAAATAATTAAACTGTTGGTACTACCCCCTCCCCCCCCCATATATATATATATACCTTGTGTGTGTATGTATGTATGTGTGTATGTTCCCTATACAAATCCACAGTTTTCGTCGGATCTTGACCAAATTTCGCAGGGAGGTACTTGGGCACCCGAAAAGGATTGTAGGGGATTTATCGAAAGCCAAAAAAGTCTCGAACCATTTGAATTTGAATTTTAGGGCCCGAAAAGGCATTAAATGGCTCTTTCTATCCAAAATAATTATCAGATCAGTTCAAATTTAGCGCCATTCGAAAGCCCGCGAAAAATACACCTAAAATTGAATTAATTCCTTCGAATCTCCAAGGAAAAAAAAGGCTGTGAAATCACGGGGGAAAAAATTTAAAAGCATTTTTAAGCCAATTGGAACAGAATTTCATATCAGAAAATTATCGTTTGCGAGATCTTACTTTAAATTAACGTGAATAAAATCATTTAGAAGGGATCCTTTTTTTTTCTCGACTGTGACTAAATAAAATTTTGTTTTTCCTTTTGAGTATTTTTTGGCGATTTATCTTTTTTTTTTTTTTTTTGTACTGCTAGCAGAAGACAATCAGGAAAGTTGCGTTTAATTTGTTCGGGAATTTTCGATTTACCGTTTTTTTTTTTTCTTTAAAAATGATTATTTTTAACGGAAGTTTTACAGTATTTTTTCTCTAATTGAAGCCTGATTGTTGAACATTCGTCACTTGACATAACTTTTATTTTCGAGGTAGACCGTGCAAAGTCGGGAAACGTAGCTAGTTAATAAATTAATTAATTAATTCATAAATAAATACAAAAAGAGTTTTGAAGTAGTTAGTGAAATATTTTGGCGGAACAAATTCAATGCCTAATAACCGGTTTTCAACTCCAAATCTCGTCTCGCATAAGCAGGAGAAACATAAAAGCGTATTTATAGTAAACGAAAATTGTGTTTTAATACTAGAAAAAAAAATTCCAATTAAATTTGCGTATGTAAGAAATTTCAAAGTCTATTTGAATTGGTTTCCTCTCTTTTTCGCTTTCCCTCCTAGTTTCCTTTTATTTTTCTTTCTTTCTTCTTCTTCTTATTTTTCTTTTGAAATTTTAGTATCTTTATGCACTTTTAAAACATAACCTTATTTTTACCTTGTGTAAGGAAGATAATTTACTTCCTAACCTTTGGCATACATAATTATGATTGTCTTTGCTAATACAAAATGCTTCCTTTAAAAAAAAATGCTTGACCTCTTTTTTTTTTTTTTTTTTAGTCGCAACTAATATGAACTTTGAAATTTCCTTGACTTCACATTACATTGAAATGTAATTCAACAATGCAAAACTGATGAGTTACCAGGACAAAAAAAAAAAAAAAAAAACCTGGAAACAATGAGTAGTATATTGAGGTTATAGCATTTATCACGCAAAGACATATTTAAACAGATTTTCGTGTCTGCGTTCTGAAAGGTAAAGATAAATAAGTACCTTCATTTTGAGTAATTGTCACATACAAATAATGTCGAAACATGACATTCTTAGTGAATGAATACTTAATCATAACATCATTTTCAAAAATTTGTAATATTTTTAAAAAATCAGTATTTGGAACATGACGTTTAAAACATCTTTATTGATATGTGTAGTGTAACTATTTAGAGAGCACGCTAATGATTCAACTGCAGAATTTTTAGTGTGATTAAATGAAAAGAAGTGCATATATAGTTAATCAATAACTCTATCCAGAGGCCGAACACAACAGTTTCTAGCTGTTTCTTTTTTGAAATTGTGAAAATTTGCTACTTTATCAAAGAACAAACTTGTGAAACCTTATTTTTTTAAATAAATTAAGAGCTGTTCATTCACAGGTCGATATCTATCGTCCTTACAGTAAGATAACACCACAGAAACTCACTGAGCAGTAAATTATCAGAAGAAAAAAGATAAAATATGTGAAAGCAGTTTTTTTTTTTTTTTTTTTTTTTTTTTTAAATCAGAAAACGTTTGCAGAGCTGAAAAAGGTGCAACCAAGAGGTTGGCATCCAACGGTGCAAAAGTCTTTTTGCATATTTATGCTTTTAAACTTAGGATATTAATAATAACTTTGGTATCTTTGTTATCGTTCTTTTATAAAGATTTCGTCTAGTTAAAAATATATATGTCAAAGAATGGTTTAAATTGTTTTCTTAAAAATATTTCTTACAAGGTGAGGCACAAAATTTTTCTGACGAAATTATCGTAATTAATAATTGTACAGTACGTTTCACATTAGTGGAATTATCGTAATAATAATATAAATGGAATTCTGGTATTTTCCATGGTAATGTATTCGCACTCGCTCATGGCGAGCCTTGATTTAAGAAGAACCCGGATTTAACAAGAAAATCAGACCTACTTGGTTAGTACAATGCTAAATCTATGGGAGCACGAACGAGCTTTTAACTAGCAAACCCGGTTATATGAGCTACATGTTTGTAATTCATGAGTAAACTCCCGATTATTCACGGAATTGGGTGGCACGAGTGCCGCGGATAATAAAAATCGCGGATAAATCGCAAAAAGGCTAAAATGAGAGATAAATAAGGTAAAAATTTTCCTTCCTCAAAAACTTAGCTGTATTGATGCATAATACTTTCTTCAAACAGTGAAAATATATACAGTACAGTAAAAATGTTTTGTATTTTTGCAAAACAGAATTTAGTATCAATATAGAACAACTGTATGTACTATGGGAAGAAAGCACAATAAATAAATAAAACAGAAACGAGTTTATTTACAATTTTTCGTCAAAAAAAACACCCATTGGTATTTTCTTTTTACTGCGAAAAGACATGTTCCTAATTGTTAAACAACTCGCGGATAATCTGCCCCTCGAATAATCCGCTCGCGGATAATCTTGAGTTTACTGAATTTCTATTATGTTTCTTGTGAAAAAACGCCTTTAAAAACTTTTTAGCGAAATTTTAAAAAGAAAGAAAAAATAATACAACGAAGTAAATATGTAGGATTTTTTCACGAACCCATTTTTAACGTGCACTCTGTTATAACGAATAAATGTCACAGTCTCTTCGTTCTCGTTTTAAGCGAGTTCGACTGAACTGAAGAAAAGCATGGAAAGTTCTCATTTCATTTCGTGTCTTTAAACGGGCCCAATGTTCCGTGGATTTGATCATGTATGTTAAATAAAGCATCGGCTTTAATGAGAATTTTTTTTGAGTTTCTGCATTACTTGTTTTCAGAAACGTTTACCTACTTTCGACTTCGATCTCCTTAATGTATTCAGATCAATTTATATCTTCGCGGAAGTAATTTTTTAGTCTTCAGAATTCAATGCTTAAATGTGTTGGCGAGGATAGAAAACAATAGCTCAATACAATACCCACTGGCGTCACTACGGGTGGGGGGGAGGCGGTCCGCCCCGGGTGTTACCCGTCTGGGGGGTGATACCCAAAGTGGAATTGCAAGTTTTCGAAAAATATGAAGTTAAAATGCATTTTTAAGAATTCAATTTCAAAAAATTTCCGGGGGTAAACCCCCGGTACCCCCATTTTTATTTGTTTTTTTGAACATTAACCCACTTAAAATTTCGTTATAACAAAAATGTAGTTGTTTTTGAAAATTGCATGAATTTCTTGTTTGCACTTTTTTTTTTTTTTTTTGCGTTTGTAGGGGGAGGGGGGACACCACAAATTATCGCCCCGGGTGCCACTCATGCTAGATACGCCTCTGCGAACCAAATGATTACTATTTAAGCTATATCCTTTAAACGAAACATTCCAAGGACATAATTGATTATTAACGTTTTTTATTCAAATGTATCTGATCATGTATAAACCTTAATGGATACATTTTATATGGATGGATAATTTGTCTATCCTTCAATAGGACAGAATTCTATAAAATCTTATGTATCTGTTTTATCATTTATGATTCAGCTGGCTCCAATTTTCGTACATTCATCATGTGACACATGAAAAATAAGAAAAAAAATCATTCCATGTGAAAACTTAAATTTTTTTTCTCTGCAGTTCAACAGAAAATAGCGAACTGGTCTTATCAGAAGAACGGATCTTCAATAAGGTCAACCCTGAAAATACGTCAAAAAGTACTATCAACTAAAAAAATTTAAAAATTATTTTCTGTCAACATAAAAACCAGATTTCATAAATTAAAAAATATTATTGAAAATTCCAAGTGTTCACTTCAGTGGAAAAGATAAAAATCAATCGTCACATTCCAAGCACTTTTGAGTCGTTATTATTTTTTTTCACTCTTCCTGCTCATTGTTCAAGCACATAAGTACAGTATATGCATATACCTCACTTAGAACTTAAACTTGTTTGACTTGAAACATAATGTGAGTTCTAAGTAATTATGCATATTTTCTCTCAAAGGTTGTTATTGTTTTTTTTTTTTTTTTTTTTTTTTTTTTGCGTTAACGCCATAATTTCCGCAATATTTTATAAGACTTCAGAAGTAAGGCATCATTTTCAAGACTTTTTTGATGAGATTTAAAAAGAAAAAAGGCGGGGAAAAAAGGATAATTGAGGCAGCGAGAAGCAAAGGGAAGTAAGTGGAGAGTTTAAAGTTGAGATTCCAGGTTGTCTTGCATGGATTTTGTTTTCTAATTCACGCTGTATAGCAGCACCTACCAAGGCTATACTAGTAGGGGAATGTGGGGCAAAGTTAAATAGCGGGGTAAACTGAAATGATGAAATATTTACCCTGCTTTTAGCACCACCTATCTGGTAATATTTTAACTGTATATTAACACATGTAGTCTATTCTAAAAAAGCAGTAGAAAACTTTGGAATAAATTAAAACAACACAACGTGTATAAAGTACAAATAAAGTATTAAAAAAGAGTTAAAAACTAACAAACAGCCGTTCCGGGGCTGTCAAATGCAAGCCCCAAAATGTTCATCAGTGCATAAAAGAAGAACGAAAAGCCAACACAATGTAGACCAAAAGACAAATCGTTTGTCGTTTGGTCTTACATGTAGTCTACTTCAGCCAGGAAAAAATACCACCGATGATTAAAGCATATGATAATATAGGCGATTTTCCAGTTAAAAATATAAAATGATGCTTAAATCTTAAATACATAAACTGAAAGCTAGGTCAAAACTAGGTAAAAGCGTATGAGATCATCATGCTTCGAAATCAAGTACCTTTCAGAGGAGTAGCAAAAAATTCCTCCAGAGTCCAACTTAAAAATATTGAATTTGGCCAACAGGATGTAAAAATCGAATTACAGCTTAAAAGTAGTTTCGAGTAATAAAGTTGGTTTTTGATTCCAGTATTATATGGACATTAACAAATCACTGAAATTTTATAAATAATGACAGTCTGTAAAAGGTTCCTCATAACTTTTTCCTTATTTTTTTCTTAAATCTATAATTTTTGAATTTCAAACAGATATTCGGAACCAATACCACTCATTGCCACTGATCTTATCTGCACCATTAAATCAGGCATCAAAATAGCGATTCCGGAGCATGTCCTTACAGTCATTTTCAAATATTTTGTCACGAGTATTTTAGTACAATTTGTCAACTATAAATCACAAAAGTGATAAATCTAATTTTTTATCCTTCAAAATCTCATCCAATACTGTGCATGGCTACTCTTACAGAAAATATACTTTCAATGTCACACCACCAAAGCACAATAGAAAATCATGGAAGCGAGAAATCATTGGATTGATGAATTAGTCCTCGTAGTTTAGGAATGCCAACACAGAAGGCATTACAGCAGATGAAATTAAAAATTCCGCAAGATTAGACAAGGTGTTTGTTGACTGAAAGTGAAATTATTGACAATCTATGCTTTTTCTTGTACAAGGTGCTGGCCTCATTTTTTTCTGACCCAAACTCCTTTTCCGCCTCAGGCTTTCAACCTCCTGTGTGACATGCTTCAGCGAATGCACAAGTTTTTCATGCTTCGCGCCTTCTTTGCCATATTGTTCTGACTGTTCCAAGACGTTCAAGTCTGGATTTTGACGATTGTAGACAAAAGCGGAACAAATAACAGCGGAGAAATTCGGGATATAATATTTACAACCAAAAAGCGCTCCTCAAGGTAAGAAAATGTTTTAATTGCGTGTATCTTATAAAAATATGAATGACATTGAAATTTAAATATATTAGTTCTGTAGTATGTTACTTTAAAAAAAATGATATAAGAAATTTTATGGCTGAAACTATGTATCTATTAGCCCCAAGTTAATGAATATCGTAAGAATAATGTAAAAAAATAAAAGCCAAACATTTTGATCAGAATATAATTGTTAGCAGAGGCAAATTGTTTTATATATTCATATTTGAAGAATTCGGCAAACAATTAAAGAAAGCATTACATAATAAATTAACACTATTTATTATTTCTAAATAATCTGATCGTGTCATTTAAGTATGGTTACAGACGTAAACGTATCCGTTGAGATAAAATAGCTGAATTTGGCGTTTGTGAGTTTAGTAAAAATTCCAGTATAAAACATTTTTTTTACAATGTTAATTAGTATGCTCTATTCTCAATAAACCAATTTTTTCCCCTATTCCTCCTTTTATATTTTTTTCATTGTTCTTGTTACTTTGAATTGAAAAGGTCACTGTTCAGAATATTTTATTTTTTGTTATTAGATAAGTATTCATGAAAAAAATTTCGAACTTTAATTCAGATTGTAACCTTGTATAGTATATGAAATTCATATTATGGTCAAATAATAAGCAGCAATTAAATAAATACACATTAAAATGTTGTCTATGGGTGAAAAAATCATATCTCTTTCAAGTACTAGTTTTAGTATTTGTTTTTCTTTTTAAATTATATAAGTGTGCAGGATATTCTAAATGAAAATAAACGAACAAAAAAATTTCTTCGTTGGTACTTATTTTTATCAGAAATTCGTTTCACGTTTTCCCCTGTACTGTTCTGGTTACGTGAGTGATTCTAAATAATTTACTTGTTGTAAATTTGCACTTTATATAAAATAAGTGACTAAAAGTAAAAGTTCAAATCGTTGTATCCAATTATTCATAAGATCAAAGACATGAAATGTTTTTTTTTAACTTGGTGGTTTCTGTTCATACAAGGAGCTAAATCTACGCTTCCATCACGTATTAATGGTACTCAGATTGTAACCCAATGACCGACCATCTTGTGAACTTATATTGACTATATATCAGTGGTTCTCAACCGTTTCACCACTGAGGACCACTTGTACCTTTCAGAATCCTTGGCGGACCACATAGATATTATTAATATAAAAAACAAAATAAAAAGACACAGTGGCGGATCTAGCCGATCATTTTGGGAGGGGCCATTTGGAATTTTTTCACTTTCCTTAGATTTTTGTCCTAACTGTCACTTTTCAAACCGTGCCAGATCATTGATTTTTCCGAAAAAATACCGCCCCTACCCGTCTTCAAGTTTTTATGCAAGTAGAAATTAAAAATAACTATAAAAATAGGGGGAATTTATAAAATTTAAAATAAGATTAATACCAAAAAATTCTTCATTTATAATTTATTGCTTTAAAGAAATTGACATCAATTTTTAGTTACCTTTGGGGGCATTTGTGGAGGAGCATGGGAATAAGGGGCACTCCGCCAGAAAAGTTTCAAAATTAAAGCCATAAAACACAAATTTAGGCTCTCTTTGATCTTGTAAACTATAGGTGTGCTCAGAGGGTAGCAGAATCCATAGATCGTCCTAGTGTCCTAAGATTGTCCATCGTTTGCGTCGAGAAATGATGTATACGATGAAGCAAAATTTTAGAAATAAAATAGTTTTGTTTCAAGAAGAGGGATGTAAATTCTCTCACATTTAAAACTTAAAATTTCTATTAAAGTAACACTCATGTGTTTTTTTTTTTTTTTTTTTTTAAGTTTTCCTCATAATATTTTCTTTCTTTTTTTTTCTTTAAAAAAAAATTCCTACATTCACAAGGTTTTAGGAGGGGCCATGGCCCCCATGGCCCCCCTCTAGATCCACCCCTGAAAAGACATAGATAGCGCCAAATTAACACATTAATGACTCCCTTGGTCTTGCTTCTCACTTGAAAGTTTCTCAATATTTGGCTCGAAAGAAGTTAACGCCAGTCTCATAGGATCATTCAAATTTAGCAACCTATTTCTGTGTTTATTCTTGATGACACATAATGTTGAAAATGCTGCCTCACAGAGATAAGTGGAATGAAA
This sequence comes from Uloborus diversus, assembly GCF_026930045.1. Lineage (NCBI taxonomy): Eukaryota > Metazoa > Arthropoda > Arachnida > Araneae > Uloboridae > Uloborus > Uloborus diversus. The sequence goes on along the minus strand of NC_072740.1, from coordinate 90,407,617 downwards.
AGGAAGAAAAAGTTCCAAAGCTTTTTCAATGAGCAGTGGACTTTAATTTACGTCGCAAGAGTCAAGATTTAAATTGATTATTTTATGACTGTTTACTTCGCGGACCACATGAAAACAGTCCGAGGACCACAGGTTGAGAATCTCTGCTATATATGTACTCTGTGCCAGCTACGGCTTGAAGTGAGATCGAACTACTAGGGTATGATTGGAAGTATAATGATCAATAACATGCATGTCTTTGATGAGATTTAAATCTGAGCTCATGAAACCGGGCTCTTGATCTTTACGGAATATACCACTATGCAGGGCTTAATGTGTTAAAGCTAAACCAAGAATAATTGGAATTTAGTTTAAAATATTCAGGAACTTCAATAATGTAAGTCAGAAAATTACATTTTGGTTTGAAATAAATATCAAACATAGTAATAATAATTACTTTGCTGCGCAAAATCAGATACAACATTTCCATTCGGTGTAGTAACAAAATATATCTAGATGGTACGTTTGCAAGTTTGAATCCACTTTTTCATTTTTATTATCTAAACTACAAAATATGAATCATAAAATTGCACGAGAAACTGTTTTCTTATCAATTTAGGAAGATATTCTGTTCAGTTAAATGTTAAATATTAAAAAGTCAGTTTTTGCTTCAATTTTTGGTCGTATACAATTTGCGAAGATCAAAACATTGGTACTAATTTAGACCTTATCAATTTTATGCCCGGATCAAGAACGGTATAATCCCAAGCGGGGGTTTAGATCATCTTTTACCCTAAATAATTCTTATCCATTATAAACTTAATGCTTATTTTTCTTTCTTTCTTTTTCTTTTTAGTTAAGGTGTTTAGTTAAGGTAGTTTATTTTTTGGAATAAATCTTGAATTCCTTGAAGAGGTGACGTGGTCGCTTTGGGTGATATTTGTTCATCCAGTAATGAAGTTTATAAATTTAAGTAGCAAGTTTTACAAAATTTATTATGCAGGACAAGAAACCTATTGGTTTAAAATTAATATCAGTTTTGGTTATTTTCAGTTAACTGTTTAAATACATTATTTCTCGCTAATTATTTTGCGGAAAAGTGTGTATTGGACATAAATGATCAATTTCAAGTCACATTTCATTCCCCATTAGCTTGCAGTATAATTAATAGATATTACACGGAAAGAAAACAAGTTCACATTGTCAAACTAAAGTACATGCGAAATTTCTTTTTGACCTATATCTATGATAATTTCAGAACTTGATTTCATGAATCATATTATAGCTTATAAAATAGATAGACAAATATTATTAATAATAACAATAGAGCCATTCCATTTCGGGTCAGACAGGACATGCAACATGACCTCAATGATTTTAGAAAAAAAAATTACAGTAGTTACAACTACGGGACATATGAAATATATCAAAGGAATTTTAAAATTCTTTTTTCTCCAGTTACAGCCTATTGAAATTCTGCACAAAATCGGTAATTTTGAAAAAAATCAGTATAACACTCGACTAGAAATTGACACTATTTCAAAAGTATTAAATAAATATTTTCCCTGCAAACTAATAACGATCTAAATATCATTTAAACATTATTTTTAAAAAGTTAATTGGATTTATTGATTTAAAAAGATTTTTTTGTGGTGAAAATACTGCAAATTATGAGTTCATTTATTTTATGAAAATATTTTATGAGTTTTTTTCCACTATGAAAAAAAATATTTTTTGCTAAACTGAGATGACCGTCTGAAGTCCTTATATTTTTATTTCGTAACATTTTTTTTTTTTTTTTGTAATATATAGACAAATAATGCCTAAGAGATTACTCAAAAAAGCTCATTTTTAAAACATCTAAAAATTAGTTCATTTAAACGCTTTTAATGCTTAACCAGTAGATATACACCAAATCCTGTATTTTTTCCTGAGAAAATTATGATTTTTTGAAAGTGACCCATGGCGTGCAAACGAAATGAGTTTTTTTTTTAATAATATCAAAAATTAAATATCAGATATATTAACGCCTAATAGTTACTTTAATAGTAATCGTTAAAAGAAAAATTTCTTTCTACATCAGTTAAGTTTGCTCTATTTTTCTTCAAAGTTTTGCATTCACCGTTACTTGGATGCCGCAACGAATAAAAATTTCTACCTTTCAAATAAAGCATGCAACTCAATTACGTGACACAAGAAAAACCATCCAAGCTCAAAGGAAACAACAGTACAATGCAGTTCAAATGATTTATTTTAATTAGGGGAGACCGGGATTAGTAGTGGCACTTTTGTCATTTTTGATATTACCGTAAGATATTAACAGATGTGAAACATTTAATGCATCATATCATTAGAGTAAACCTTGAGCAATATATTTATAAAACAATTATCAACATTTTAAACGTTTTTCATGACATAAAATGGAATTTGCGTAGCGTCTAAGTTTGTCTCAACTTGCCCCGCAGCGGAGCTAATAGTGACATGTTTGAGGCACGTTGTGACACCTAGAGACCACGTACAAATACGTTGTAACATGTACAAATTATGTAAGAAATGCAATGAAGTGGGATATTTTAAGTTAAGAATGAAATAACTGTTTATTTATAATGCTCTGAACACAAAAACGAACACCTTCATGTTTTCAATAATACTTTAAACGAAATGAAAATAATAGTTAAATTATTAACGCTCGTGAACTCTTTTTTAGAGACACATTAAAAAAATGTGTCAATCAAGAAAGATAAAACGTAGACCAGCATAATTTTTGGCCATATTAATCTTTGACTCGGTATAATGTGTAGGCCATATCCTCCTACAGGCCTACCTATTTTTATAATCACTCCTTATCATCGCTTGTTTCAATATCCGATGTGTATTTGACATGATACCAGTTTTTAAGTGTCATGCATTGTACGCAGTCTTCTACGGGTCTAGAAAATTTGTATTGCTCCTAGCAAACTATAGACATAACCAATTTTTATCATCTTTAGAGCTATCCGAATCTTTTTTCTTGAATTTTTTTAATAACATTGGTGTAATTTTTTGTGGGCTTTTTGGTTTCCGTACCGTTTAAATTTTGATTTTTCTTCTTCAAATTGTTTCTTGCGTTCTCTTGCTTTTTGTTTCGCTCGAATTTTCTCTGTAGGTGTGATTGCTAGAATAACAGGCCTTAAAACATTTAGGGGTGGGTGACTCAAAGCGGATAGGCCTTCGTATGCCCCTCCCCCTCCCCATGATGTGTAAGCGGCGATGAATACGTATGTCGTGTTAACATGAACACCCCCGAGTTTTAATCAGTCCCAACGAAGCAGCAGTGAAGCGGCATGGCGCAACCAGGCTTAAAATTATAAAAATGATACATTTCTTTTTTAAAAAAATGAAAATTTGTAACTTGTGATTAGTCGAAACCAGCTATTTTTTTTCTTAACTGTCAATAATATTGCGTTATTCTAATACCATCCACCTACAAACTACGATAGTCATTTCGTTTGCTTCTTTTTTAAATTTGAGGCTATAATTATTGCAATAAAAACGCTCCTTTGGACAAAGCGGGAATAGGATTTAATCATGTATTTATTTATTATTTCATGACCCGTACTCTGATTTAGGTTTTCTATTTCAATTAATGAGTATAACGTTAAAAACGTAATGACTCGTGCTCTGATTTAGGTTTTCTATTTCAATTAATGAGTATAACTTTAAAAAGTAATTTTTATGATGGCAATTAATTACTATATTAATTTTCCAGTTATTTCTTTATGTTTTACAAACAAATGTGCTGATTTGAAATTGGATAAGTGCAACTTTTTCACATTTTTTTTTTTTTATAATGGCAGGTAGCTAGTCAATTGTTTTAATCATTTATATTTTCATATTTGTTCGGCAAATGTACCAAATCACAATTAGCTAAGCTTACCCGCTTTGGGCTCCCTGGTAGGGAAAAGCGTGTTTTTCAAATGTTTGAAAATAAATAAATATAGAGTTTGAAATAATGAAAAAAATCACTTTTTATTTTGAAGTTCAAGAACCGTGCTAGGAAATAAAACCGAAATTGCTGCGATAAAAATCCAAAAACTACAGTTTTCGAGTGTTCTTCGAAAACCTATCAGATTTGGGCTACCCTCCCTTACGAGCGGAGTATTTGCACTTTCGATTCCCAGATTTAGGTAGCCCCCGTCTTTTTTCTATAAAACGTACCGCTGTTACAATGCTAATGTCAACTGCCATAGATTCATCTAATTCAATGAGATTTCTCCGTTCTGAAGACTGCTCTGCATTCTTGCTATCCTTGACTAAATTTATTGCTGAAGTGCGGGATTTGATAACAGCTTCAAATTTATTATTTTTACTATCATTTTGGTCATCAACGCTCTCATCTCTTCTGATGGATAACTGACCGGGGGCAAGTAGTTACACTGTCACAACGTGCCTCATTGACTTTGTCACAACTAGCCCTGTGTTACGCCATTTTGAACTTCACTGAATAGTTTCCGAAATAGTATTATGATCAACAAATGAAATGCATAGAATAATAGCTGGAAACATAGGTATTTAAATAATGTTTGGATAGCTTTCACACCTCAGGATCTTTAGTGGCAATGACAATTCCAACACATGTAACAAAATTTACTTTTTCTGTAGAAAATACAATAAATATTTTTATCTTGAAAACAATCCAACGCTATACTTCCAAAGTTACACAAGACACTGAGACCATCAACCAGCTTACTCACATGACGCGACAGGTGTTGAAACCTATTGGCTCAGTCAGAGGTTCGATGGCACAACTTGCCCCTGGCAAAACTAACCCTGGCCTCCTCTACATGCTTTGGTCATTATTGGTGGCCGTTCTCCCAGAATTTTTGGATCCTACCTCACATGATTACTTATATTTAAAAATATTAACTTTAAAACACAAAAGTCACCTATAGTTCAAGAATATTAGAAGCCCACTTGTTCGATAACACGTGCAAGTAATTGAAGATGGTTATAAAAACAGGGGTGCTCCCCCCTAAGAACAAGGGTGCATCACCCTCCTAAATAGGGCGAAGATCACTCCAAAGCAAGAGCCCATCAAAAGAGAGAAAAATACCCTCAAAACAACCCCTCTCCTAAAAATTTCAATGTCGCAGTCTGCGCCATGATCCTCCCTCCACTCCTAGGTGGGCACCCCTGTTAAAAAAAAAAAAAAAAAAACCTGATCACCGTAGGTAGCTATGTCAACAATGACTTAATTTTTAACAAAAGTGCAACTTATAGTCATCAGAACTTTTTTTAATGCTTAAATTTCTTGAATTCAGTTCAAAATGTAAAAATTTATGTGAAATTAAAAAGTACAGAAGCTGAGCTCCCATACAAATTAAGCCCTGATCATAGCAGCAAGTTACATAAGTAACAAAATCCGATGGTCACCAAAGACATCTGTTCTACAATTAAGCTGTCATACAAGTAGACAAAGCAACAGTATCATCAAAAGCAGTTCGTTACAAACACACAAAAAAAGTCAATAAGATTTTGGCTGTTACTGGTTAAGTACACTAATGTAACTATTAGGCATGAATATATCAGAATCTCAATTCATGAAGTTATTAGAAAAAATATTTTCAAAGAACGTCATGGACAATACGAACACTTTCAAAAAATCATAAAGCATCTTCGGAGCAAAAACACGGGATGTAATGTATGTTAAGTATTAAAGGAGTTTGAGTGAAATTTCTAGATTTAAAAAAAATGGACTTTTTTAAGTAATCTCACTTCCAAAATTGTTTTCTTTTCTTTTTTTACTTCCTTTTCCAAAAAAGGAAGTATTGTATTCGCGAAAAAAATTTCACTCAAAATTCGACCTTAATTTCTATTTTGCTCACCCCCGAATTAATGTTGAGTTTTTTTTCTACTCTACCACACGTGGATATATGCCTAGAAACTTACAGACACCCGAAATATCCATTTTGACGACCTCCGAGTTAATTACAACGAATTTTCTCGTGACGTCCGTATGTATGTGCGTATGTATGTATGTGTGTATGTATCTCGCATAACTCAAGAACCGTATGTCCTAGAAAGTTGAAATTTGGTACATAGACTCCAAGTGGGGTCTAGTTGTGCACCTTCTTTTTTGGTTGCATTCGGATGTTCTAAAGGTGGTCTTTTACACCTTTTTGGGGGGTAAAATCATTGTTAATTTCGATGTAAACTCAAGCGGTGCTATAATTTTGCAAACACTTGGCAATATATCGCTAAGCTTTTGGTCGCCAATTTTTATCGCCAACTTGGCGACGAATTTGGTGATTTTTTTTTTTTTTAATCTGGTTTCAATTTGTCCATATTTAGAGAGTTAACCATTGAATTACATTAAAACTGCCAATATTGCGAAAAGTTATCTGTATAAAGCGTTTTCTTTGCTTCGGTTCGCAACAAAGTTGGGGTGAAAATAGTTAAATTGTTTCTTTGCTCCCTCCGAGGCTTTAAATTGGAGTAAAAGGAAGTCATGTGATGCACACATCAGCTCGTTTTATTTTGAAAATTAAAATTTGATTTTTACGGTTGCATGCTTTCGATTACAATGAAATGTTTTATAAAATTACCATATAGCGCTTCAGATGCCATCTCCGTTTTGTTTAAAAAAAACTATTTGTTCCATAGAGGGGAAAATTATTCTATAGTTTTCGAATTAATAGGGACAAATTTTTCCGGGGACTTTTCGGGAGCTTCTTTAGGCGATTCTGTCTATCTTAATGTCATCTGGATGTGAGTTTTGACTGCTTGAAACAAGTCTAGATGAGAAATTGAGAATATTGAAAGATTCTTCAATTTGTTTCTGTGAGAGGAGAAAGTAACTTTTTCCATTCTTTCATTATAGTGTACGAAATAGGGGCAACGGCTAGAGAGTTAAGAGGTAATCAACGCCTTAAGATAATCGGACTGAGAGGCACAAATCCATCGGGGCAAAAAAAAAAAAAAAAATATTTCCTGTGGTTGGTATTGGAAAACTGAACTTTTGACAACTTCTCTTCTAACCAAAAGCGAGATGTCTCCACTGCAGACAATTAATCACAATATCAATAGACAATAAATGCCTCATAAGGTATTGGCTGGTTATTGTAGGTCTAATAGTGCTACTTCAGAATAGGAACTGATCCTATTTGGCAGTTTTTTCTTTTTTCTTTCACATTTGCCTTTTCTTCGAAGAGGAAATGGTTCAGTTACAATGTATTTCTTTAGACTCCCGAAGAAGCTTGATTTTCTAATATCAGTCATATGGAAGTAAATTTAACAGCTATAGATGCGTGACTATTAAGTACGATTATCTTTGCTAACTTTCTAGGAGTTATATCCTTTTTAGCGTACTAAAATGAACGAATGCAAAATATAACTTCCTCTTCTCACAGAGAGAATCTGAAGAATTGTTCAATGTTCATAATTTCTCATCGAAACCAGTTCTAAGCAATCAAAACCGACATCCAGATCGAATTAAGACAGATACAACAGCTTAGTGGGACTTGCTGGAACTAGATGGAATTCAACTTGAAAGTCCGCAAAAATGGCTTTGTCCCAATTAGTTTTTTTTTTTTTAACTTTATTAATAAACCCAGCAACATTTTCAAAAACACTGCCAAGATATTCTATACGTCGATTTTTAATTGTAGAAAAAAAGAGTGTTTTGTGAATTTGTTTTTTCAAAATGATCAATTTTTTTCATAATTACAACAGGGGCTGCAACTAGAAGGAAAAAAAACTTTTGCAAAATCTTTTTAGGGCATTTCATATGCCTCTTAGTTGTAACTACAGTATTTGTTTTCTTGTAAAACTCGGTGTTGATCAAATGACACTTTTCTCATCTGCCTGTCTGATTTCAAATAGACTGACTCAATAATAAAAATAATAATAATAAAATATCAATAATTACGCGACATGTAAAAGATCCCTCAAGTATTTGCTTCACTTCGAATACTCTTGGCAATATTAAGTTCCTAGAGCAGTTTTGCATCGAAGAGTGCCTCCACCTGGTGGAAAAATTTATATAAGAGATTGATATTTTTATTTAAAAAATAATTAATAAATAAATAAAACAACTTTGTATAGAAATGCTATGCAATTCAAATCAAAAAGTTTCGGTTTGAAAGTTTGACAGACAGATTTTATTCACACAAATGATCCATAGGAACCTAAAAGCGAAACTTGAAATATTTCACCACGAAATTTTCTTTCTAAGAATTTTCCAAGCGTACATTGTAGTATAGGACTAAACTTAAGCAACGGATCATATATTTTTTATGAGGTATGGTAAATAAATTAAAAGCAACAAGAATGGTTAATAGGGAAGAATGTTTAAGAGAAGTCATGGAGAAAAGGATAGAAAATTTATTGCATCATCAATGAGGAAACTGAAACTTAATCTCATATATACATGCTGAGTTCACAAGGAAGAAGAAGAAGGTGTATCCTTTAGTATCTCCTTAAGGAAAACATTTTAAAATTGAAACGTTTTCTGCTTCCAATGAACTTATCCATATTTCAAGAATCCGGAGCATCAGTGAAAGCTTTCTTACTGAAAAATCGCGACATTCAAGAAGAATGGATTATTTTTTTAATATACAGTTGACCACCCTTGTAAGTTAACCATCTGTCTAAGTTGACCGCTATTTTTAGGCACAGAATTAGATCTATATCATATAATTCAACCTCTATAAGTTGACCACCTATTTAAGTTGACCACTAAAGTAGTGCACCGCAAGTGGTCAACTTTCACAGGTTTCACTGTACATAAAATGTAAAAACTAACGCAGTTCTATGCTAAAGTTCTTGAACAGTTTTTGAAATATTACTAATAACATGGACCACGAAACTTCATTTCAATGGCATTTTTAAGTCTCAGTTTCGGTAAAGTTTTATACCATTGGCTATCAAACACATGTAATCAAAGATGTCCAGAGTTATCTACAAGGGATATTCTCTAGATGAATATTATAATAATCTTCAGATAAATTTCAAATTCAGAGAATATCTATCTACCCATATTTCATATAAATATCCATCGTGAATTGGAAGGAGAACTGTTTTAGGAGATGACCAATAACTGATTCTCCATGTTTAAGATATCTGCATGGATATTCAAGACATATGATATATGTACATTTTGGAGTATCAGATATCCAAGAGAGGAACCACATGAATATTTTATAGGATACCTTAGAATATCCAGTTGTTTATTATATTGCACAGTTCAAAAATACTAAAGCAGAAGTTTGCAACATTACGCATTTTTTGAAGCTTGTTTTTTGTGCGATGAGGGCGTTTGTTTTTGAAGCAACGTAGCTCAACGTCTGAATGAGATGAATATAGAGTTTTAATTTTACAAATGAGGGAACAGCATTAAAGAAACAAGGCGACATTCTGAAAACATTTGCAAAATATTTTACGTATATATATATATATATATATATATATATATATATATATATATATATATATATATATATATATATATATATATATATATATGGCTGCTTTAAAGTAAGTACCGCTTTGAAAAAAAAAGAACAAGTACAAATAGAACAAAGAAATTTATTGCAAAAAAATCTACCACCTTTACGCTATTTTTCGACATTGCTCCCGTGATTTTCCAAGCATTTGTCATAGCGTGGTACAATTTTTTGTATATTTATTCGTAGAAAGTTGCCGCCTGTGTAGTCAACCGTGAGGACTCTTTCGGGATTTGGATGGGACGTTTTTGAACATTCTCCGAACTGCCCAGACCTCGCTCACAGCAACTTTTTTTTTTTTTTTTTTTGGCATCTAAAGTCCTTCCTTGGCGGTCGATGGCACAACATCAATGATGAACTCAAAGGACATGATACCCCATGGTTGATTGTACTGGCGACAACTTACTACCGCGCAATGACAAATGCTCGGAAAATCACGAGAGCAATGTCAAAAAATAGATTTTTGTGCAATAAATTTATTTGCTCCATCTGTACTCATTATTTTTTGATTTCGAAACGGTACTTACTTTAAAAACAACCTTTGTATATACTCTTGGATTTACATCATGGCGATTCTTTTCTGGAGCTTTAGTGTAAATATAGTTCACAAAAAAATCTGAATAAAGAGAAACGTTTGGATCATATAATAGGGGCATTCCAAGGTATTTTCGACATTATGTAGAGTCCGTAACGTGACCTTTTTTTGCCATAACTTTTTAATTTACCGTTTTATTTGCAAATTATTTTAATTTGAGCTGGTGTGTTGGTAGGAAAAGATCAAAATAAAATAATATGCTAATCAAACAGTAAATTAAAAAGTTACGGCAAAAAAGGTCACGTTACGGACTCTACATAAATGTCAAAAATACCTTGGAATGCCCCAATAGAAAGACAATTAAAAGTTAGATGGATTAAAAAACCTTATTCAAACAGCTTTAACTAATGACGTTATTTCAACTGCACGATAAAGTAAACTCTTATGGCTCTAAAAGAAAAATAACTTAAAAATTTAAATAGCAGAATCAAAAGATTAAGAATTAACTAGGAAAAGACGCTGCGCTCTGCAATGTATTCATTTTCTTCAGTATATGGATTATAAGTTAGATTCAACAATTATGTGTCACAGATCTTGGCGTTTACACTAAATTAATTGGAAACCTCGAACAATTTGAAAAATCACACTATATACAGACATTTAATTTTAAACCGTTGTTAACCGGTATATTTTCCCCCAAAAGGTATTATTGACGGCGAGTATAAAGCAGTGTAAGTCACAAAACACTGCGTTTCATAACTCGATGAATGTTGGTCGCACTAATGTCAAACTTTTTCTGTTAGAATGATTTTTCAATGGAGAATACTTCCCTAAATTTTAGTAAGGGGACCTGGGGCCCGTATAAAAAGTTACATTTTGTATTTTGACTTATTTTTATTTTTACTTCAAACTTTCAATATCTTAACTCTGCATCTGGTTTTGAACATTTTTGCAATTGGAAGTATGCATCTAGGACTAACGGTTACGAAAATAAAAGTCTTGCAGGTTAAAACGAAACACCCTGTATGTGTATGAAGTATGTGTTTGTCTATCTATATGTCTATATATATTTCGGGGAAAGGGGGGCACATGAGAACTATTTTTTTTCATTTCTTCATTTTTTCAAAAAATATTATCAATTTTTCAGAGCAAAAGTGTTCCTATGATTGAATAGTCTTTTCTCATTTAAAAAATATCTTCAGTTGTTCACATAAGCCCCCACAAAGGGGGGAGGGGCACATATGAGCTACATTGGAAAACGCGGGACAAACATCATATTTCAAAGAAAAACTCTTTAATATGAAATACATACAAATATACCAATTACATTAGGGGTTTATAACCTACACTGTGTCAGATTAAATTGTATAGTAACGATTTTTCCGGCATGCCGAAAAGGACCAAGCAAGTGTTTTTGAAAATCTGGTGACCCCCGAATTTTGCGGCAAGCCGGCTAATGCGGAGTAATACGGTACCATATTTTCAGTCATTATCAAATCCACACGATGAAAGCGTATTAAGCTAAGTAATGCTGTGATTAAGACGAACTATCTCTGATGGTTTTTTCTATCAAAAAAGTAAACGTGGATTGGCACAGAAAAGATTGGAAATCGAAATAATAATTTTTTCTTAATTCTTTGAGCCATAATTGCCCGTTTATCTGAGAATGGCTTTTTTATACTCCGTCCTGGTGCTCAAGAATACAAATTTACGGAAGACAAAGAGGAAATTAAACAGAGGGGCATGCCCAGTCTCTGGCAACTGAAATTTGCTCTGCCGGTACATGAGAATAAATTTAAATAGCCATACTTTTTTTTTTAACATTTTGGGAAAATCTCACTTTCACTCATTTAATATGTTTACAAAATTATGAGTTAAAAGTTATATTTGCTGGTTTCCTTTTTTTCTTAACTTGTGTCATATCAAGAAAAATTCGAGAGGACCATTCTTCTCTCACCATCTTTCAAACTATGTTCCTGCTCATACCACAAAATGTTCGAAAAGCGATGGGAAACTTAAATGGGTTATAGTATCTTTCAAGACGAACAATATATTCTTTGGAACTTATTTTCATTTAGGCAACATGGGGTCAAAAAGTTCATGTGTCCAAATTCAATTATAAACCGTGAAAAGACAGCGAAATAAGGAAATCATAAGTTTGACTAATTCGTTTACTGACATCATGAGAATATCACAAGCCCAAAGTGTCTTCCAAGCATGAGGAACCCATTAATTGACATCATCAGAATATAAGAAGCCTAAAATAATTCCCGAGCGTGATGTTAAATAATTCACACTAAGACTGGAACAGTGTTTGATGGATACAAAAACCTGCCGTATTGCCGTATTTTATTAAAGTAACATTTAAAATTCTGTGTTTTTAAATTGTTTCAAGTTTCATGCTTATGTTATTGATCTCGTTAACAATACAAGTCTTAAAACACCTTTCAAAGAACTTTTTGCTAGTTTTCAGATCACTTCTGAGAACATTGTAGCATTCTTTACACGCGGGATTTTATCTTAAGAAACGTCCGTCATCCAAAACTGCGGTGTACAAATTAAAGTCAATGAATCCGATTCCAATTTTTCAATGAAAAATCGAAACTTGAAAACTAGGAAACATGGCACTATTCTATTTCTATCAGTATTTGAATATGAAAATTGAATACGATTTTTTTTTTTTTAAATCTTGAGGCTATAATCCTCTTTCCTCCTCCATCCTCAGGGTCCTTTTTTCTAGAGTTATTTTACTGAGTTTAAGAGCCTCAAAAAAAAAAAAAAAAAAAAAAAAGGGTGAAATCTCTATGAACTTGCATGTAAGCAATAACTTTAAAAATTTGACGAACCTAAGTGACAATGATCTTGAAAACTACATTAGTGGTGGTCAAGGTTTCCTTTGCCAGCATGCCGTAGGGGACTAGTCTGCTAGCTTGATTCACCGAAACTCAAGCATCAGAGAGGCACTGACCTCGATTACTACTTGAGAGGGCTCTTCAAGGAATATAGCACCATCGATGATAACAAGAATGATATGATCACTTACTTTAGTGACCAAGAGATTTATAAAAATGTATGTTTTGTAATTCTTGCAAAATTATTTTTTTTTTTAAATTTAAAAACTGCATAGTAAAGAGAAATCCCACAACAACAAACGTCATGGGGCTGCAAATTTTGTTCGTTGTAAGGGGAATTTCAATGTACTGGAATTCAAGCATGTAATGTAATGGCAATTAGATCGGGACTAAAAATGTATTTTGTTGAAACGGATATTTCTTTGTACTGGTATTCGTTGTAACTAGGGTTGTGGAGTCGAAGTCGGAGTCGGATTGATTTTGGGGTAAAGTAGTTGGAATCGGAGTCGTTCGAAAATATGCCGACTCCGACTCCAGGTTTTTTTATTTCTTTAATTTTCACTGACTCTCCTTGCATTTTTTGAAAAACTGACTACCTATAAATTTGATTACATGCTACTAATAAGAAAATGCTTGTCATTGTGGCAACCAGCTGGCTTGATTGTTTATCGAGCTTTCTATAACAGCTACCTACGCCGTCTCCTAGTTTGCTTATTTTTTAACTTTATTTAAGTGATAGCAACTGTCAGCAAACAGTTTTGTTGCCGAACATTTCCTAAGTAATCACTTTCAAATAAAAATAATAATATATTTTTTACCTCGATCTCAGTTACAAAATGGTAAAAGGAATGTATGAATCGCTTGAGCAAGTCGGGAAACCTCTGAGGGTGCTTGGTAAATTCAAATAAATGTTGGCTTTGCCCGAAAGCGCAAAAGATCCGATAAAATATATATATATATATTTTCAATCTAAAAACTTTATCTAAGAAAGCTTGGATATCACTAAAAAGTTCAAAATAAAATCAGTACATGGTGTCGTGGTTACAACACTCAATAATTGTAGTTAATCCTAAAATCTTCTTTTTAAGGTTACGGTTGACAATAAAACTAAAATTAAAAATTGAGCCAAGAAATGTAGCTATAGTAATAGCTTATTCGTACAAAGCTGTATACCGCCGCATTTTGGGTAAAATTTGCTTTAGACGTACATGTACCTGACCTCTCCCCGCAATATAGTGCAATATTTTCGTTGCAATTTTTAAGATGAAATTTAAGAATTAGGGGGATATTATTGGGGAAATTTTTCAGAATTAAAGTATTTCAATTTTTATAAACTCTGAGATTAAGTTGAGGTGGTACTCACCAGATGGGTGTCATCCGGGAGGGGGGAGAACCGCTCCCTCTCAAGAAAAGTTTTTTGACTAAGCAGAAAAAAAAAAAATCCCTCAAGTTGTAGGTTTCAAAAATTGAAAGCACGGGATTTGATCAACATATGTTGGTTAAACATTAAAGTGAAGCAAATTAATCCTATTCAATTTTTTTAAATGATTTTTAAGTAATCTCACTTTAGAAATCGCAACTATTTGGATAATTTGATTTTCAAATTGAGTTTCTAACGTTGGTACCATCCTAGGTTTACAATAAAATACAACGCGAAAATTTCATAAAAAGGAATTAATATTTCAATCTCTGCTTAGGGGTTTGCCCCCTTCCCATGAGGAAGGGGAATTTGGAGAAAAAAAGTAAATAATAAAAAGCCGGAGTCGGAGTTGCCAATTTTTCTTCCGACTCCGCAGCCCTGGTTGTAACAGAATTTCTCTGTGTAATTTTATGCCACATTTTAAACATTAAAAATTTTATTTATATATTAGTATATAGTTTATGAACAGTGCGATATTAGTCAAACCAGGAAACCACGACAATGAAATAATGATAGAAATTTAGTTCGACTGTAGTATTAATTCGAAAAAGCATAGTCAAATATATTTTTTGGCTCATAAGTATTTCGCCTTCCTCTGTTTGTTCTCGGAATATTTCTTTTCAAGTTAGAACCAAAATGAAGGCTCTACTAGGAATGGTCTTATTAGGAAAGGAAGAAATATAAAATATTGTCAAAACACAATAAAAAAGCTCTGTATGCCGTAACATATTTTTGAAAACCATTTTTTTACAATCTTCTATCATTTTTATAATAGTGGGTACATCTAAATGCATTTCTTATTTTATATTGATCTGCATATTAAAATAAATCAATCCGAACTACTATTATCTTTTTTTTAACTCTTAAATTCGCACAGAATTTATGTATCGAAAACGGACGGTCGAAAACTAATGCTTCAATCAGCACGAAAAAAAAAAAAAAAAAAAGATTTCACTCGGATATTTCGATTACTGTCCCTTCAAGGTAAATTTTAGCCATGGGGGATAGCTTTGCGCTACTTTAAATCTTTGACTGTAAGGTAATGAAATAAGTTTTCTACTTTCAGAAGAAAAAAAAAGTTGGAAGTAATGTACGCAGCTTATTTTGGAGTTGTTGAAATCATTCTTCTTGCATTGAAATATTTTGTGTGATACTTGGGGGGAGGGGGGTTGCGCTGCCCGGCGTTGCACGGTCTACCTCGACAATTAAAGTTGTGTCAAGTATCATATGTTCAAAAATCAGGCTTAAATGAAAGAAAAAAATAGTATAAAACTTCCGCCAATGTGCAGAAAATAAAAATGTTGACCCCATTGGATTTTTGTTTTATTTACAAAAATTCCGTTACTGTTAATAATAGCCATAAAAATTTCGTTTAACGGGATTTTCCAACTGACACACCCCCTAAAGGGAGGTTTCGTCCCACACACGAAAACACGCCTATGTAAATTCCAGAGCATCAAATAATCTCTGTGACGAATTTGGAAAAAAAAATATCCGACCTTAACTACAGATTTGTAGAATGAACAACCACACACACACAAACATACACATACATATATATACAGGGTGTTCCGTTTTAACCGGCAAGACCTCTGTTTTTGCGATCGTTAGTCCCAGATGCCTACTTCTTATTGCAAAAATGTTCAAAATCAGATGCAGGGTTAAGATATTGAAAGTTTGAAGTAAAAATAAAAATTAGACAAAAAAGGCAAAATTTAACTTTATACACGGGGCCTAGGTCCCCCGTCTAATGTTTAAGGAAATAATCTTCATTGAAAAATAATTCCAACGCAAAACGTTTGACATTAGTACGATCAATATTCACCGATATATGAAATGCTTTTCGGGGGAAAATATAACAGTTAACAAGGGTTTGAAATTATATGTGCACATAGAGTGTGGTTTTTCAAATTGATTGAGGTTTTGCAGAGTGTTTTGCATATCATGGCATAACATTTGCATTTGTTTAGTTAGGAAAAATACAAATACTTTGTTTTTTTTACTTCGACAACCTGTCATTCTTCTTAAAGGGCGATCAATTCCAATCTCGTCTTCTACATAGTCTTTTAAAACTTTGAACTCGAACATCTCCTTGAGTTTTGGTCGCACAAAAGTCAATTTTTTGTTAGTAATATCTTTCAATTGAGATTATTTCCCTAAATATAAGTTAGGGGACCTATAGGCCCCGTATAAAAAGTTATTTGCATTTTTGACTCATTTTTATTTTTGCTTCAAAACTTTCAAAATCTTAACTCTGCATCTGGTTTTGAACATTTTTACAATTAGAATATGCATCTAGGACTAACGTTTTCGAAAACAGAGATCTTGCAGGTTAAAACGGAACACCCTGTATATACATGGGTCATTCAACAAAAAACGCTCTTTTTTTAGGTCCATGGAAGTTAGTCTTAAAAGTATATATTTTTAAACAATTTTTTATGAGATTTAGAAAACTGTAACACATTTTGAAACATGATCAATAAAAATTATTAATGGTTTACTTTTTTGAATTTACTTTTTCACTGAACGGAGGGATACTTGTATGCCTCCGTTACATATCCCAACACATTTCCTCCCATGTACTTTTTTTTACTCAATACAAAAAACTATAATATATTTGGTAGTGCAATTTGAATCATTTGATGTTTTTTTAACAGTTTAAAAGAATTATGTTGTAATATAGAAAAAAGTATAGCATTCATAATCTTTTGAATCACTGTTAGTCTTTTTTGTATCCTCCGTTCAGGATTTAATTAAGTATAAGAATTTCCTAGAAACGGCAGTACTGGCAGCTAATTACAGAGATTTATAACCACAAGTAGCCATTTTCAACCCCGGGTCTTCATAGTGAAGCTAACCAACTTAGTTTGAACGAATTTCAGCATAATTATCTTTGAAGTCAAATAGGTAAACTTTGTGTATCCTCCATTCTTGACTTTAAATAGTAAGAATTGTTCACATACTTTTTTTTTAAATTAAACTTGGTTCACGTTTTTTAGTAAATTCTAAATAACATGTTGCGTTAACCCTAAATCAACACAAAGGGCAAAGCAAAACAAAACTATTGTATCCTCCGTATATGAATCCTCCGTTATAGTATAGATAAAATCGTGGCTATACAATCAGTAATGGAGTATACAATTTAAAAAAAAATCCATTTTAAGAAAGATGTGTACATTTTAATCAGTTCAAATCGTACTCCTCATACAACATGCAAGTTTATTTAAATAAAAAGTTTTAAAATGCCAATTAAAATATATATTTATCAACCGGCACCCACCGTTCCGGTTCAAAATTTTAACTACAATAGAAAATGACAAAATAATCAATACAGAATGTGACTAACTATGTGAGAGTAAAAAGGTACTTAAAAAGAACAATCTAAATTAATTTAAAACAAAATTGAAGTTTTTTTTTAAATGAATTCCAACTTAAGAAACCTACCTTTTTTTTTTTTTTTTTTTTTTTGTATAATGACCCACAAATAGATTACATATGATAGAAATTTTGTGATGTTTTGAAGAAAAGATGGGAGTTATAAACATTTATTTTTTTTAAATTTTGGTTTGAAATTTCACTATTTTTATTAGAATATTTATTTTGCATCATATTTCTGCACCGTGACTCAAAGTGACCCTCAGTGTCAGGATAGCTTTGAACTTGGTTAGTAATTCATTTTAAAGGGATTTAATAAATATTGTTGTCTTGTTTTGGATAGCAATAAAATACTTTAGGAGAAAAGTAAGAAATAACAACGTCAAAAAAGCACAAATTGCAGATTACTGCAGACACGTGTTTTGGCGTTACAAGGGACGCCTTTTTCAATGCAAAAAGTAATGAGCTTATGAATGAAAAGACATCCGACAAATCCGACCTGGTTTTTGTCCGATGAAACTCTCAATGACACTTTTCAAACATAAAATAGAGCCTTATTTTTAACCAAATGGAAAAAAAAAATATTTTATTGAATACTAGCTGCATTACCCGGCGTTGCACGGTCTACCTCGAAAATAAAAGTTTCGCCAGATGACGCACCATAAAAAATCAGACTCAAAAAAAGAAGGGAAAAAAAAGGGAAAAAAAAAGAAAAAAAAATAGTGTAAAAATTTCCTGTGTGGAAAGAGCAATTTCATGACTCAAAATCTAAAATTAGAAATGTTTGGATTTTTTTTTTTAATCCTCAAAATTCACTCAATGTTATTAATAAGCATAAACGCTCCGTTTCACGGACTTTGTGACATAAAAAACCTAGGTGGTCCCCCCCCCCCCCATCGGGACGAAAAAACTCTATGTGAATTTCCGAGTGTTAAAGGACCTCTATGCCACGTTTGGTAAAACTCCGACGTAAACTGGATTAGTATAACGAAATATCCCAATGGAGTTTTTCGCACCCTCCCCCCCCCCCCCATTAAGTGGGCGAAAAACTCCCTATATCGATTCCGGAGCATTAAAGAACCTCTGTGCCAAATTTTCCAAAGATCCGACGAAAACTGTGGATTTGAGTAAGGAAACTCCTCGTGGGAGGAAGGGTTGCTCCCCATTGCGAACAAGAACTATCCTATGTGAATTCTTGAGCTTCAAATGGCCTCTCGGCCAATTTTGGCAAAAATCTGACGTAAACTGTGGATATGTAAGAAACATACACATACAGATAAACTTCCCTTTATTTATATATAGATAGCTGATTTACAATTTTGCCTACACGTAAAAACTAGACTCTCTTCCAAAAGTTAAGCACGGTATAAAAAGGGTTAATTTTCCAAAGCCAATCTGAATTGGCAACATAAGAGCTCCGAAAAAAATAATTCTTATTTGAAGAGTGATAGACAAAAGAGCCCCCATGGCCCCCATATTTTTATGGGAAAAAGTGAAGAATAAACGATTTTATAATGAATGAATAAATAAGTAGATAGTGAAACAATAAACGAATAAACAAATTTAAAAACGAGTGAATAAAATAGTGAATGAATACGAAACTAGATGAATGAATGAATTTTTAAATGAATGAATGAAAATGAATTAGTAAATGATTACATTCGTGATTTATTAATAAACTGAATAAGTAAACGAAATGAACTATTTCACTTTACCCTGTATGCACTTGAATAGTTTGAAAAAAACATTTCAAATAAAAATTATTTTAATATCATTTTTTAAAAAATGCATCAAATATGAGTAGCTCTCAATTAATATTTAAAAATGTTAATTACAAAAAATTCATTTAATAAATATTCATTTTAAAACTAAAAATAATTTTTGACTTACAACAAAATCCTACAATATGCGTATTATCATATTATTTGACCTTCAAAGATAACTATTTCCTGACTGGTGTAGCCTACATAGCTACATAGTTAAAATATTACCAAATAAGTGATGCTAAAACCAGGACAAACATTTCACCGTTTCATTTTGTCCCGTTATTTCACTTTGCTTCGTATTCCCCTGTAGTTTCTGCGTGAAACAAAACAAAAAAAAAATCAGTTTTTACTTTTTCCCTATAAATTTACAGAAATGGAATTACTTATTTACAAAAATTATTTGAAAAAATGCAATTTGAAGCTGAGACCTATATTCCCATCATGAATGCATTAGTCTGTCGTTTCACGTGAAGCAGACTGACACCTTATTTAAATGCTTTTGTGCTTGTTACGCAATCGAAGACGAAAAAACACTTTACTTTCTTTAAAGGTGACATTTGGCCTTGTTCGGTCCAACCCTGTGGAGTTTCCGGATGTAACGTACTGATTCCATTGGCATTATTAACTGTTCCACAAAACTAAAAAGGTAAAATTAATGCAGCGTAACAACTTCCTCAAACGCTGTGGGTGGAATGCCTGCTGGCAAAATTAAATCTTTTTGGTATCAAAGAATATGTTAAAAATACATTCATTACCTCACATAAATATTTAGATAATGTTATTGATACTTAAAAAGTCTTTGAATATTTACATTTATTATGTTTTTAGCAAGTTGACACTCAGCCTGTTGCTGTTGTCGATAAATGACCACGCGTCTGTATTAAGAGATTTCATTATATCAGACATATTTCAAGACGTGTGTAATTTGAAACTGTAAAAGTACAATCTATTTGCAGGGGTGGGTGTGACATTTTTAAGCATACATTCGCACTTTATTCCCAGAATTTTAAACTTTGACTATTAATTACCACATACTAGAATAGAGCCCATTATGTATCATAATATAAAATATTACCCAATCAATGGAGTTCTAAAAAACATTTTTGCACTTGAAAAATAATGATATGCACGTGCTGCGGGCGTGACCTTACGGTCGCGCCCACAATACGTACAATTTATTATTTTTTGAACATAAAAGAACTTTTTAGAAAGTTGATTGTTGACGCTTCATATTAAGATACATTCTGCCGTGGGCAGGAAAAGGGCAGTAACAGCTTTTTTTTTTTTTTTTTTGATTTTGCTTTTTTTTTTATTTTTTATTTATTTATTTATTTATTTTTTTTTTTCAATTTTGTCATCTACTGTACGTTAGCTTTGTTGTACAAGCTTGTTAATTTTGTTTCTGATGAAAAAAAGCGCGAAAAAAATGTCTAATTCCATCATTTCCCTATTGTTAGTACTGAATCCAAAACGCATTTCTTCAAATATCTTGAAAAATTATTTTTGCAGATACTGCCGTTTGCTTGACCACGGCAGAATTGTTCCTTATAGACGAATGTAAAAAAATGAAAATCCGAAGTTTAAAATTCAAAAAAATAAAGTGCAGCAATATATGCTTAACAATGCCACACCCGTGTAAATGGATTGGGCGTTATGGAGGGTAAATGGAATTAGGATTTAGGAAGCTGATGATTCATATTATGATACATAAAGATTCCTTATAAATATATAGGAATTAATAGATAAAGTTTCAAATTCGGAAAATAAATTGTAAATTTATGCGTAAAAGTATAACACCCGTGCTGGATTGGACATTTAGAAAGTTAAAGTTTCGTATTCTGATACATAATGGTTCCTTGTATTTGAATATATAGGATTTAAAAGTCAAAGTTTAAAATTTGGAAAATAAAATGCAAGTATATGCGTAAAAATGTTACACCCGTGTAAATGGATTGAGGGTAAATGGATTAGAGATTTAGAAAATTTTGATTCTTCATATCATTATGCATAATGGTTAACTAATTTCAGGGGTGCTTATCCCCCTCCCCAAGGGCAAAGGGCACCCCCCGCAAAAAATACCATAAGGATCCTCCCCAGAGCAAGCCCCCCCCCCCCCAAAAAAAAGAGGAAAATACCCATCAAAGCCCTTCGTCCCCTAAAAATTTCAATGACACAGTCAGTCTGCGCCATCCATGACATCCCCCCCCCCTAGGTGGGCATCCCTGCTAATTTGAGGCAGTGATAAGCAAAGGAATGTAAGTTGACTATTTACAGTTTTGAATAGCAAACGTGCCTACCGTAGGTAGGCTTCCATTAAAAAGTTTTCTAAATCTTGCTCTAGTTTAGTGCAACACCCTACTGTTACCATCTCTTTCCCCTAAGTAGAGGAGAGTTTATCCTTTACCATTTGTACAGATTATCACCGAATTTTTAATTTTGGCACTTACATCCCTTTGTTTCCAGTTGGTCTATTTGATCATTCTTCGGTTAGACAGAGACTTGATCTCAGAAAAAGTCTCTTGAAGAAATTACGCATGATGTGCAATAGTATTAATAATAAGTATATGGGCATTCATTTATTGTTATAAATGAATTTTCGTACGCAATATTCGTGTACGTAATTGCAAATCAACTAGATCAGAATTTTGCTTTTATGATCTTGATAAAGAATTAACATATAATTTTTAGCCCATTGAAAATTACTCATTAAAGTTTTATTTTTATGAGGATTGACTGGAAGAAATTTAAACTCCTAACAATTAGTTCGGGAAGGTCTAGAAAAATAAATTTTGCATGGCCATGGTCGAGCTGTCAAAACAGTAGTTATTTAACGCATTTTGTAGTTATGATGTTTGGATTTTCATATTAACAGGTAAATTTTAAATATATATATATATATATTTCTCACACATTCAATCCTTTTAAATAATAAATAAATAACAAGATGTTTTTTCACATCAAAACGGAGGTTTTACGCTGAATACTTTTACGTTTTTGTCGATAGTGTTGCAATGAAATAAAAGAAACAAAACTGGTATTTAGTAGATCTTGGACAATTTGTCATTATTTTGCATTTAAGTACCAAATTTTTCTTCTTTTTTTTATTTTTATCTTTTTAACTTTCAAAATAGTAAAATATATTTACTTTTAGTCTAAATCAAAGACTTAGATGACTTGTTATGACTTATTAGAAAATTAGGAATCTAGAGATATATCACTATTTAGAGAAAATGCATAAACATTACATGGCTACTATTCCCTGATAGACATCATTTGCGCATGCGCTGCTCTAATTAAGAATCATGCTCGTATTGCATTCATGTACGTAATCATTCTAATCATAACGCGCAATACACGAACTTGCTTGTAGCTTCATCAGTAGCTTTTAAAATAAATTGACGAAGATTTAAACAGCTTTCAAGTAACCATTTTCAATTGTTACTACTTAGACATCATTCATTATAAATTATATAAACATATTGATATAAAAAATTTTACTAACTAAATGTACTTTTTGTTCAACTAACCATTCTTAATTTCATACATTTTCAAACTATTTTGAAAAAATGCTGCTGGGTCAGTCACATATACAATAGAGTAGATCTCGCGCAAGACATGAAATAAAGCGAGCAAAATTATGTGTAGTACTCAGATAGCACAGCTCTAAGCAACTTATCTAAATAATTGGTTCGGAATTATATTATTAAGTAATATATTATGCATTATTTAAACTTTTGTTTGTTTATCTAGAACTTATTTAGAGCAAAATGTGGAAATTTGACGACGTCCACTGATAGCGTCATAACTGAAATTTATTTCAGTCAATAGACCTGAGAGTGACATTTGACTTAGCAATAAAATCGTTTCGTGGGTACTGCACAGCTTTTCATTGAAATACTTGAAAGATGTGAAATATTTTGCTGAAACAAGGGCAATTTCTTTGTTAAGCGTAACTAATATCACTTATATTGATTTCCACAAAATTAAAATCTAGACAATCCGTTTATTAAATGGGTTGCCCTTGAAGCAGTTTTTCAAGGAAATTCTTGGTTATTTTGGAATTTAACTGTACAATACAATAGAGTTGACTGAATTTCAACAATCCATTTACCAGTGTTTTAATACCATTGTTCAACCTCCCATGATTGATTGAAAAATGTTAGTAATAAACTGTCTATGGGGGAAGTAAAATGCCTAGGAGTAATCGATGTTTGTTGAGACTTCTCTATCAACCCCTCCAGCAAACTATTTCGTAAAAAGAAAGAGATTCGACTTGGATTGTCAACTGAGTTTTAGACGATATAACAGTTTGTCACTAACTACAGGGTCAGATCCAGAACTTTTTCAAGGAGGGGGCGATTGATTTTTTTTACTTCCCTTTTTTTACTTTACTTTTTTTCGTGATTTGCACGTGCTTGAGGGGAAGGGGGCTACTGCATCATTGTAATTCTAAACAACTGAAATATACAGATCTAGCCAAGGATGGGAAGGCAGAAGGTTGTCTCCCAACCTTTTCCTTCTCTTTTTCATTACCAAAGTATTCTTAAATTGCGCTTTTTGGACTTAAATTTCGAAACAATGCCGGTGCAGAGTCTCGCAAAGGAGAAGGGATCGCCCCCATCGCCCTTCCCTTGTATCCGTCCTTGTTGTCACTTCGTCAAACTAAACATTTCCTTTGTATTTTACTTTCCTTCTTAAACAAAATTCTTTACTGTTACTGCAAAAGATACTTCCGTATAGCAGGTATCATTTTAATTGAGATACTGAATTGGTCAAATTGCTATAATCAAGGGTAACTAGGTAGAAAATACAAATTGACCCGTCATTTGTCCATATTTGCATCTTTATCAAGCCGACCCAGACTCTTTCTTCTGACTCACCGTCCTTCCTAAACATCCTAATTTCACTTTCCAAGCTGCTCATCCGTTGAAGGTATATGCTTCAATGATTTTCTGTTACAATTTAAGAACCTTCACTCTCTCCCTGCTACAATAGTATGCTAGACCGTTCTATTTGCCCCTTGACACGTGAAATTCCTTGCTTCTGCAGATGCAAGAATGACTACTTGAGGAGCTAGCACGTGTTTTCTAATCCTTAAGTAATATTGGTCGATTCATTAGATAGGGTTGCTTTTCTTACTGGCTTTCAGACGGTGTGAAATCTGGCGTAGCAAGGTTATCGGTTATTTTGCTGAAACCAAGGTCAGACGTGGCATTTTTTCAAAAGCATAGTTTAGTGATGTGTGAGCATCTCTCATCAGGTCGATGATGTGCACTTTCTGGAATTTTTGCATTTCAGGAAAATAGCTATAATTTGATTCTCTGATGGGAGTAGTTATAATAAATTTACTTAATGGCTCGATTAAGATACCGTTTTAGCCATTAAGGGGGCCCTAGAGGTTAGGGGTCCTAGGCCACAGCTTAGTTGACCTATACAGTAATCAGGCCCTGGTCAAGAGTATACCTCTTGTACTTAAATTTTGTTTACTGTTCATGAGCATGATGCCTCTTCTACATACACTTTTCTTAACAGTCTACGACGCAGGTTAGGAACCCCAAAAATAGTCTGCAAGATGAATCGACTTTAGAATAATCATAAAATCTAAATCGTTATTGTATCCTTAAAAAAAAGATACCAATACAAATACTTACTACCAGTGGATTATATGCCAGAAATTGCGGTACAAATATTCATTCGCTGAAATTTTAGATGTTTTTTCTTGAACAATTTTAGTTTTTGGTCTCCCCCAACTATGAAAGCAGATATTCTCAAGAATCTGCGACACACGTTGCAGCGTCGCGCTGTTTCTGCTACCGGGCTTATAGTATAGTGTCTCAGTGAGTGTGCTCATGAAGAACACGACGCCGTTACTACAATGATTAATTTTTTTCGTCTCCAAAAGTATAACCCCCCCCCCCCCCGTCTCTTTCGACATTTCTTGAAAAAATGTGTGAATTAGGGACTGCACTAATCACCCCTCATCGCCCTCAAAAGAGTTAAATTTGTTTGTTTATACTCCCAAACTCAGTACCATCAGAAAAGCACTTTTCAAAAATTATTAATGTAGATCTATTGTAAAGCTGGCGGGTTGAGCAACTGCGCCGTAAGATAGGTGATCAGTCTGCTTCAGAAGTTGCGATTAAAGATATCGACTGTTTGTTGGGATCTGGGATGATCAGGTAAACTTCATTCACGAGAGCATCCATGATGAAGAGGGGAATCTGATCGGTTCGCGGATCCTCGTTCAACGATTCGTGCGACTAGCACAATTTGCAGGGACCCTTGTGTCAGGCCTGCACACGATTCACTGACAGTGAGTGTACTTCTTTCGTGGTGTAGCCAAGGGGAGGGATAGGGGGTCATTGTCCCCCCTCCCATTTAGCAACAAAATTATGAGTATTATACACATGCAAAGGCATAAAATTTAATTTTTGGGTATTTAGTTTTAAGAAATTTTACATGACCCCTTCCTTCCCCCCTCCCTCCACACACACATGAAAAATTTCTCGCTACGCCACTACTCGGTACATTGTTTTCATTCGCTGATGCACTTCAAGGAATAGGGAAGTTTTCGATTTTTCAATTTTATTTTTATATGATAGAGTAACATGTATGATGAACATAGGTGAAAGAAATTTTGCGATACGATAAGTAGTTTTTTTTTAAATTAATTTTTAAAGTTCAAGCTCTTGTGACGTCAAATGGCATAGGAAGTGACGTCATCCCCTCTTCTGATAGGGGAGAAGCGAAGGTCACGCATTCGACTTCGAAGACGAAACGTAAAAGGCTTTCTCCTCGCATTTAACTCCTCGCGTTTCTGGAACATTAAACCTCTCATCCTCTCGAAAATATTCGAATATCTCATTGGTGTTACTTGAAGAAGATTATTAAGATTGTGCTTTAACGAATCCGGCCTCCATAGTGTGTTCAAAAGGATTATTGAATTTCTAAAAAATAAAAATATCAGCGCGCTCAAAATGTTCCTAGCGAAAACAAGGGATCTTCGGCGGAAGGCTGCCCATTCGCGCCCTGTGACGTACGCTCGTGACGTTTCAGAAGCGCGCACTTTTGCGCGTGGATTTTTAAAAATTCATTAAAAATCAACCACGGTGTTTTAAAATGCGGCGATGGTGAATTTTTTAGTTTTGAGGGTCAATTAACAATATCCAATAGCCAAAATATGAACATTTAATAGGTTGCAACTTCCCTATTCAACGCCTTCTACCGTTGAAATAATACCATATGGTTCTATTCGCTTAGCGCTGATCAAGAACAAATCAATTTTTCAATTGGGTTTCGCTTTCTTCTCATTCTACCTTTTACAAAGAGTTTTATCGCACTCAAACACAAACACCCCAAATAATGACCACTGATTTCTTTTTCATTTGATCTACTTAAATAATAACCGAAAAAAATAGTTTACAGGCAAAAGCTAATTTTAACGCAAATGAGTACTTTAAGTGATTAAAAATACTTCAAATTTCTATATAAGTATAATACATTGTGTAACAATTCCTACCTTAATCATTTCGGAGTTAATTATTGTAGTAGGGATGTGTCGTTCATGAACGAACGGGTCTAAAAGAACGAATTCTTAAAATGAACGGGTCAGAATGATATCCTAGAAAATTAACAACCGTTCTTCTGAACGGTTGACTGGAGAGTTTGGAACATTGTGTTGATGCACTACTTTAATAACATTGCGTTTTTTTCTTTCTTTTTTTTTAAAAATTACAATAAGAATTATCTTCAAATTTTTAACTCTCAATCAATCGCAAATTTCGTTTTTCTCAATACAATATGATGTATTCATTTCGAACCATTTTTACTTTATATTACGTTAGTATGCGTATACTTCGATCATAAGTTTATTAATTGCTATAATAACCAAGGTACTACTCTGAAGAATGTTCATCATACCACTCAACTAAATTTTGACCACTTGAGACCGAATGGAACTGTTTTGCATAATGGACACCAAAACATTTTATCGATATAACGTTTTATGAATAATTAGAATTGATCTATTTTTTTCTCTGAGAGCATACGGACCAGAGTTAGGAATATTAAAACTTATAGCCGGTTTGAGTCTCAGGTCGTCATCGCCCGTACATCTATTTTAGATCTACATATCTATATTTTTAACGAAAATAAGAAAGTAGTAAATTTTTTTTGAGCAATCACGATTGCTTATTGTTCTCATTTGACTGTTTTGATGTCCTATCTTTTTATTTTCCCACCGCCACCTTCCGCACCCTGTCACCGTCGACCGGCTCCTCACGATGCTGCTCCTATAGCGAAAGCCGTCTCCAGGTTGCATCCATGTCCTACACACACGCGCATACATACGCAGCTACACACACTCACACACACGCACGCACACACACACACACACACACACACACGCACGCACACACACATACACACACATACACACAACTACCCACACATTCATGCCTGCACACTGACACAAACACATATGCCTACACACACATACACACATTCATATACACAACTACCCACACACTTATGCCAGCACACAGACAAACACACATGCCTATACACATACACATACCCCTACACACAAACACACATACCCCCACAAACAAACACACACGCCTACATACACACACTTGTGATTGCGAAAAACATAATTTGAATTCAAGATGTCAAAATTCAAATTAATTTTATTTTTTTTTGAACCCTGCTTTAAACATTTCCTCAGTTGAAGTGAAAAAATGTACCAGCTTAATTTTATAACTTGCTTCTCAAAATGAAAAACAATTGTTTAAAATACAAGACATATTTGAAAATAGTATAGTGTAAACAAACGTTTAGAGTGAAATTAAAGAGTGTTTTGGCTTTATACTACGACCATTATTTCTGGGTAAAATGAATGTATTTGCATGTACACTCTCTACTTTGAATTGCTTTACGTAAGTCTTTCTTGTTGCTGTAGTTTTAATATTCATTGTATTTCAAAATATATTTATTTACTATGCTTGTTGCTGTAGTTTTAATATTCATTGTATTTCAAAATATATTTATTTACTATGCTAAGTGGAATAAAGATTCCATTAAGAATATCTAAAAGAAGGTGTCAGACAAATTTTCGGCAACAAATGCGGTAAAAAAAAAATGAATAAATATAACATTCCCCTTTTTGCTTGCTCAAAAAAGAGTTAGTGACATCTATATTTGGGATCTAAAATAGTGCATCCAAAGTCTTATTGCTTTACAAAGTCTCTACTTCACAAAAAATATTTAGACTAATTTGAGAAACAATTCGATGGAAAAGGATGAATTTCAAATGAGCAGAATTCTCTGATAAACTATTTCTCACATTTTTTTCCCATGCTTACGTAGCCCTTAGATCTAACTGCATTCATATCAACTTAAAAAAGCAATACTTTATAAGCATGTTGCTACTTTTATCGGAAAACCAGCATTGTAAATACCTGCTGCTAATCTTTAAATTGAGTTCCTAAGTTATTGTTTCAGGATTACAAAAGCTCAAATCATCGTATTTATTCTGACAAATTGGTTTCGCTTACAGTGGAGTCTTAAATGCGAATTATTGTCCTTGATCTGAAATGATGACTGTTTTTATCGTGTTTACTTGTCTATTCCCGAGACTAAATGCGCTTATAATTTTCGTTAATATCATGTATCTTGTCAGAGGTTAAATAAAGTAGGTAAACATCCGTACACAAATCAATTGCACGCGAAAACCAAACTGCTTTACAACTAAAATTCCGATAATAGTGTAACATAAACATTACTCCATTGAGTTCTTACTTCAGTTAAAATATATTGATACTAATGTGACTAATGGCCGATGCCACACTGTTTAAAATGTTTTTCAATTAAAAATTATAATACCGATGAAACGGCACATTAAATCTATAAAAAAAGTCACAAATTATCAAAAGAGAGTCAAAATCTATTTCCTCAAAACATTAAATAGTTGATTTATAAGCGAGACAAAATATACTTTATAATGAAAGTACTACTGGTAGGAGGCAGGAACTGAGTTTTTTTTCTTTTGTATTAAAAGCGAGGTCTGTTTGAAAAGTAGTCGACCATTTTTTTTACTTCCTTTTACAAAAAAGGAAGTATTGTATTTCGCGAAAAAAATTTCACCCAAAAATCGGCCTTGATTTCCATTTTGCTCACCCCCAAATGAATGTTGAGTTTTTTTTTCAACCTGATCACACGTGGATATGTGCCTAGGAACGTACAGACACCCGAAATATCCATTTTGACGTTCACCGAGTTAATTACAACGAGTTTTCTCGTGACGTCTGTATGTACGTATGTATGTGCGTATGTGTGTATGTATGTCGCATAACTCAAGAACGGAATGTCCTAGAAAGTTGAAATTTGGTACATAGACTCCTAGTGGGGTCTAGTTGTGCACCTCCCTTTTAGTTGCATTCGTATGCTTTAAAGGGGGTCTTTTGCCCCTTTTTGGGGGGTAATCATTGTTAATTTCGATGTAAACTCACGTGATGTTATAATTTGGCGGACACTTGGCGATATATCGCCAGTCTTTTGGTCGCCAAGTTTTGTCCACAATTGGTGATATTTAGAGAGTAAACTATTGAATCATATTAAAACTGCCAATAATGAGAAAATGTCATTAAATTGGAGTAAAAGGAAGTCATGTGATGCACACATCAGCTGTTTTTTTTTTTTTTTTTGGTCTTAACGAAAACCTGACGGAGATAAATTAAGTGCACTTTGGATGAGCTGATCGTGAACCTCTCTGCAAATGCCTGATTTTTTTTCCGTCAGTCTCTGGCAATCAGTGTTTGACTGACGTAGAGTATAGTGCTCACGTGCTTTTTTTTATTTTTTTAGTTTCAAAGAAAATTACGAAACGGCAGGAGCAGCGTTACTGCATAAAATTTTGACAGAGACTGAGTGACCGCCAAATGGAAACCGTTCAGAAGATGCTGACGGCTTTCTGTAACGGTTTCCCTGTACATTTCTCGCTCTTGATTCAAACTTTTTGGTTAATAAGCAGACTTCTGCGGCTCAAGATGTTCGTAAATCTCTTAATGTGGCCCCAGCGACTTCTGACTGTTCCCCAAACTCAAGAGGAGATCGATAGGAACGAGATTGCAACTACTGCCGAGCTGAACTCCATTCCGAAACAGGCCTTCTCGAAATGCTTTCATCAGTAACACCTCTAAGATAGGTGTATGGAGTCCCAAAGACACTACTTTGAGGGTTTGAGGGTGGTTAGGTTTTTAACGCACCTGGTTTGCCAATGTCTTTACTTAGTTTTGGCACAGAGGTCGTATAATTTTATAACAGACCTTATATAAGTATTAGATTTGGTTTACCAACTCTATAAATTGGGTACATGCAATTGCATCATTTGCTCGTAGCTCGATTAGCTTTTCCTTAACAAAAGCATGTCACTTCTTCATACATTGCACCAGTTTTCTCTTTCGTTAGTTGCAGAACTCTACAGCAGCAATGTTTCACTAGGGTGCATGTCTTTGAATATTCACAGCCACAAAATATTGTTTTTAGTTTTTTACACGTAATACATGTATCTGCTTTACCATACTCGAAAGGAAACTTCACTAAAATATAAAAATTTCATCTACAATAGAAATATCACTGTATACTACCTAGATTTGTCTTACTTTAGTGTAATTTATGTCCTTGCTTATGCTATTTCAGTGGAAGTTATAGATTGAAATCGAAACATGAAATCGCTATTAAATTTTCTGATTTTCCTCAACTGTAGTCTGTCATTACAATAGCACTCCTTTGTATCTTGATATATGCCTTTTTCTAGTGGATAAATGACTCTGCTTCTTTACTGCATGTGTATCTGTTGTATTTTAATACGCCATTCACTACTATCCAGGGGCGTAGCAAAGGGGGTATAGAGGGGTCATGGTCATACCCCCCTTCCCTGAAGCAACAAAACTATTTGTAAGAACACACATGGCAAGGGCATGAAATTCCGCTTTCGGCCTTTAATTTCGAAAACATTTGACCCCTCCTCTGAAAAATGTACGCTACGCCACTGCTACTCTCTACCTATTTACTTCAAAGTTTTTACTACTTCATTGCTGATTCAAGGTTCATGCTCGCTACTATAGCTCGTCATTTACATGATAACACTGTGTGTGAAAAAAAAAAAAAGTGTTCTGTATTAACGGGAAAGTAAGAGTAAAAAATAGGCAAAGGAAAATATAAAGCAGTGTCTGCAGCAATGAAGAATCCCTTGAACTATCCTGTCACCCGATTGAAAAAAAAGTAACTTCAAGAAAGATTATTTCTTTAATTTCTTCGCGCTTCTGTAATGGGTGCGATCCTCATAAACCCTTCATAAAAACGCTAAGAACAAAAATAAAATCACAAAAAAGTAAGGTGCTCCATGAGCTTGAATGTTCATTTTCTGCGGCAGCCGAAGGCGGCTAATCTAGCCGCCAGGGCGGATAGTGAAATAGTAAAATTGGAAATAATTAAACATTTTCAACAGTGAATGTAGTGCTTTTGAAGAAAACAGTAAGTGCTATATTAGATTTTAAAATATGTTTCTTTTTTTTTTCAGTAGTTATGGTTGAATTGTGAGAGCATCCGAGGACATGTGAGAGGGAACGAAATAAAGCCCGTGATTGCTTAAAAAGCAAAACTACAAGTTGCAAACTGTTTTAAAATAGTAAGTATACATTTTTTTTTTCAAATTAAGTTCCTTAAACTAACATTAATTAAATTCGCAGGTTTAGGGTTATGCCTCTCTTGATTTAATTTCGTGATTACTCGTAAATTTCACGATGTTAAGGGGTATGGAGGTACCCCCCCCCCCCTCTCCCACAAACACTACCCTTGATTCAGTGGCGCACACAGGAATTTTGCAAGGGGAGGGTCCAAGGTTAAAAGTCTCATTCTCATATCATACCCCAATACGTCGTCAAATATATTGACTTGATTTTATAGATTCCCGAGAAAGAAAAACAGTAAAAAATAAACTATTGAATAAATAATTCGCATTATTTAATGAAATTAATTATTATTGAATAATTATTGAATAATTAATTCGCATTATTTATGGCTGTTAATGTTGGGAAATGTCAAGTGCTACATTTAGGGCATGGAAATAAATGTACAAGTTATTATTTGCAAGGTTCAGTCATTAGTCAGGCAGACAAAGTTACTGATCTGGGGGTCCTAATAAGTCAGGATTTAAAGTTTAGCCAACAGTGCAGCATTGCTAGCAACAAAGCCAATAAGATGCTTGGGTTTATCAATAGATCTATTTCAAATAAATCTAAAGAAGTTCTTCTGCCCTTATATAGAAGTTTGGTAAGACCCCATTTGGAGTATGCTGTTCAGTTTTGGTCTCCTTATCTTAAGAAAGACATTAATGTATTGGAAAGGGTTCAAAGGCGGGCTACAAGGCTAATAAGTGGACTTTCCCACTTAGATTATGATTCCAGGCTTAGAAGGCTAAAAATGTACAGTCTTGAGCAAAGAAGAGACCGAGGGGACATGATTCAGCTGTTTAAATTTATTAAAACGAAAGATGTTACGGGGCTAAAGTTTAGCACTGAAAACAGGACAAGGGGTCATTGTTTTAAGCTATTTAAATCTCAGGCTAACATGGATATTAGGAAAAATTATTATTTTAGCAGGGTGGTAGTGGAACCTTGGAACAGCTTACCGAAAGAGGTGGTAATGAGCAAAGGAGTAGACAGTTTTAAGAGGGCCATTGATCTTCACTGGGGATTGTAAATTGACTAGGACCAGTCTAGCTGGGCCCAGAGCCTGTTGCTGGTCGTCACTTTTGTATTTGTATTTGTATTTGAAATATACTTAAATAAATAACTAGAAAGCAAAATAATTTACCCTTTTACTTTTCTCGTAATTAAAAAATGGATTCAAGTTCATAGAATCTTATTTTAATCTGCAATTGTAAAACTAAAAACATGGTTATTGCAGTGCATTCATTTATGATCACTATTCTGCGTTTAACATGAGGATTTTATTTTTTCACTTATAAGAACTGAAACTATTGTTACCTTTGTTTGAAATTATTCTATGAACAAAATACATAGAATCGTAATCAATAGGGGGGGAAAACAAGACTTATGGGAGGGGTCCGGACCCCCTGGACCCCTCCCTTGTGTGCGCTACTGCCTTGATTAGAAAACACGCTGGTAATACACATTACTTGTAAGGTATGTTAAGACCAAGCTTTTCCTCCTTCCCGGGAAAAAATTTCTGCTGCGCTAGCATGAGAATTAACCTCCCGAAACCCTTGGTTTGAATATGTACCCTTTTGCATCTATGCTACTAAAATCAGAGCCCGTTTGTCTGTGTGTCTGAAACCCAATTTCCTCCTGATTGCCAAAATCTTCCAGGTCAGAATGATATCTGATACCGTTGGATACAAGACGTCCAGGGGAAACCTGTCCACCCTGTCTCATCCTTCTAAACATCTAAACAATACCGAAACGGAGAGTTGATAAAAATGCCATTAAAGTCAATTGTAACCAGTTGCTGGAGGCGTTGAGCTGCCGCAGCTTGCAAACGGGGATTTGTGAGCGAAGTGAGCAGGGATTGGATCCCCCAGTATTAAATGTTAAGGACTGTTATAGACAACCTCCCGCTCTTCCGGGAGGAAGTTCGTCGTGAGGAAGTTCTATCTGTGCTACTTGTTGACGTGTCCTGTTGTTGTCTTGTTCCAGCTAAGCTGACAATTTGGGGTGCGCTGCTTCCCTTTTCCAACTGTACCGTAATTTGGTGTAAAGTCCGACTTGCACATTACATACATGCCACAAAGACCCATTTATAAGGTAGGCAACCATTCACAGCATAACAACACATTCATACTAAGAAAGGACAGGGACAGGAGAGGAAAATCACATCCATGCCCTAGCCGGATTTAAACCCGGAACCTTCCTATCGCAGTCAGACTCCTCTGACCACTAGACAGGGCGGGCGGCATCTGTTCTAGTAATAATGCAAAAATACACATCTCAGTATTAAATTTATAGGGTCTTGCACAGATAAAAAAAATAATAATTTAAAAAGCTATTTCAGATTTATGCATATTCCTTTTTTTTATTATGATTAAGCTCCATATCTCAAAAGGTTTATACCACAACAATAATACACTTCTCCGTGTGCTCCTTTCGTAGTTGTGAGTTCTTAACGCTATTCAACTTTGCGCCTAGTACTATCGCAGCCAGAATGTGGTTTGGTCATAATAGTTCTCACATGAATATAAGCTGCTGTATTAGGATTGATGATAAGTGTAAAGAACAAATGTTGACCCCAAAACCCCCCTCACCGCCAGGTATCAATCTGTTGTTACCAATGAAAACGCATCTTTTTTTTTTTTTTTTTTTTAATTTCAATATTAGGAACTAGTGTGCAAACCTTTTGTCATGGACAAACACCCACAAGAAAAGAATGCACCGAGTTTTTTCTTTCATTGGCGGCATTTTCAGTTACCTGAAAATTTCTTTGATTGCTAGGAAACCTCACTATAATATAATAATGAAAACTTAAATAAGTGACAATCAGAAGAGCTTTGTAAAACATATTTCTGGACGCAGAAATTAATTATTTGTCCTCGTGTCTCCAATATCGAAGAGGTCTTAAATTATGTCGAAACTTTAAGAAAAGTCGCCAAATATAGTGAGTAATAGAAGACATCTTTCTTACGATTTGTAGATGGATGCAGACAGGGAAATTGAGTGATCAATTTCTCGTCAAGTGTCTTTAAATTTGGAAAATTTCTTAAAATTTCGACATACTTTAAGACTTTATATCCTGACAAAATGTGGACGAGGGCAATTAATTTTTGTGTCAAAAATATGTTTCAAGATGCTCTTGATCGACTCTAGTACCAATTTAAAAATTTGTATTCATTTTTACTTTTTTTTTTAAATAATTTTCTTTATCAGTGAAAAACAGTTTTTACAGCGTATTTTCTTCTCCAAATGCATCTCACTTTAATTCTTCTTTCAGCAGGTTTTGAAAAAGTAAACATTGGTAGCACAGTAGAACTTTGATTATCCGAAGTTCTTTTAATCGAAACCTCGTTTAACCGAAGACGGCTCTTCTTGATTTTCATTTTTTGGCAGTAAACAACATCACTTCACGGTCACTAGAGGCAACCATTTCTACTGACCTGAATTATTTGTTAATTTCTATCACTCCCCCCCCCCCCCTCCCCCAATCCCAGTAGTGACCTATCCCTCTCACACCGATGTTCCTTTATTTATCTTTTATTATTTCCTTTACTACTATTATTGTTATTTTGCTTTCCTAGTACGTACGCTTTTCTTTTGTCAACGGTACAAGTTCATATTATATTTTCCAATTCTGTGTCATAACAAAGTAACCTTTTATGTAACCATGATCATGTAATCAATGGATTTTTTTTAATCAATAAACACGTACGTCATTCAGGGCAAACCAACCCGAGAAGATCTTGCATTCATTCGGACCCTGAATGATGGCGCTTATCCCCCCCCCCCCCCAAGACCATCAGTACATTTCTTGAACACTAAATAATTTTGGTCTTTAAAATGTTTTAAATTTGAAAACGTTCGAATGTGTGAAATACTGCTGTATTCAGTACACTGTTTTAAAAAGTCCTGACATTTTACTGTAGAAATTACTGGCCTCCATGTTGCCAGTAACTTTTACCTCAAAATTCTGTATTTAATGTAATTTTACTGTAAAATTTTACAACAGAATACACGAGAGTTATAAAACGAAAAATGCGAGCAGCAGGTTTGATCTCGGGACCTTCGGATTGGCAGGCGACTTTGCTGCCTACCCACGAGTTGGGATACATATACCAACATACGAGTTGGGGAGTGAGTGGAAATACGGTGTTATCTGCTTCGCACTGTTAGTCACATGGTTTGCTACAATCGTTTATTTTTTTCGGTACAATTTGCTGTTTTTTTCTGTTCTGTAAACAATCCATTTTACAGTAATATTTGCAGTAAAAGTTTCCTGAACTTTTAACAGTGTACTTATTTCTTCATCACATTCATTATGTACTCTTTTTTTTTTTTAATCAAAGAACACCAGATATAATTAAATGCATTATCGTTAGCACAATAACGATTTATGTATGTCTTATTGTGCTGCATTTTCTGGGTAATATCTACTGAACAAATTATTCTATCAATCAATGCTAACAAATTAAAGACTTTCTTTCAAAATCGAGCAGAGTTACTTCTTGGAGCTGTAAGTGTGCTGGTATTACTGAACTGCATTAATAACGCAAAAAGAAAACCATATAGTTCTGAATATCCTAGCAATAAGTTTTGACTCTTTTATTAGTTCATTTCTTTGTTGTCAGACAACTGACTTCAAATCCCACTTTTTATTCAACTAATTATAACGTAGCATTTGTTACGTAATTTAAATAAGGTCATAGTTATAGGTGAGAGCAAGAGAAAAGTGGATGCACTTAAAAACCCGTTGTGATTTGCTCTTAATGTTCTTGCTCTTCGCGAAAATCTCTTGCTGGACAACTTTTACAAGAAAGCTTTGATTTCGGACGAAAATTAGTTCGAAAAGACATTTTGTTTTCCTTACTCTTAAACTCTTCTACAAATTGCGTTTCAAACGTAATTTAGAGGAAACAATTACTATATTTCGGCCGATTAAAGAACGCTGTAACCTATTTATTACCAGGTTGGACCACATTTTATAATCAATTTTTCAATTCGATTCTGTAGGAAAGAGTGAAACAAAATATAAAGAAAACTGCGTAGATTGAACATATTGAAAAACTTGTAGTTTCGCGAAATGTTGAAACAATACCAGAAAATGTTTGAAGATTTTTCAGAAAATCTTCGAACATTCTCTAATTTTTTTAACTTAATAATATCAACTCTAAACACATTGGTCAGGCAAAAATGTTCTGACACC
Source organism: Uloborus diversus (assembly GCF_026930045.1). Classification (NCBI taxonomy): domain Eukaryota; kingdom Metazoa; phylum Arthropoda; class Arachnida; order Araneae; family Uloboridae; genus Uloborus; species Uloborus diversus. The sequence goes on along the minus strand of NC_072740.1, from coordinate 90,370,277 downwards.
AAAATTTTAACAATTTTAACAGGTTAATAAAATTTAAAACAGTTTCTTTCTTTGTAGTCTTGATGTGCAATGTCTACGGCTTTGTCGGCCGATTTTGCTATCTAATATTCTATCCGACGAGAAAGGCACCATCGCTATTTAAAACTATTTTTAGACTTGAATCTTCTAGAAGCAAAGAGGCGTAAATTCCAAAATTAAAAATTTGGAGATAACTTAGTGAAAATGGTAGAATGACTACGTGTGTGTCGTTCATGAGCAAGCGGGTCAAAAAGAACGACTCTTTTAAATGAACGGTACAGTACGATATTCTATAAATTGACGTTATTTTAAACGGTGAACGATGTTGAACATTGCACACATTTGTTTCAGTTCGTTTACATTTACTAGTCTTGTTTCTAAGTATTCTTTACTAGTCTTGTTTCTTGTAACTAAGTTATACATAGTTTTTCTTTTCTGTACTTTACAATAAAGCATTCGGCATCATTTGCTCTTCAACTTTTTGTCGCCATCTTGTTTACGTCATTAATAAATTACATTTGTTATTTTTACATCTTATTTTCCGGGTTTTAAAAATATTCATAACTTAATTAATTTAACTTTTAATAATTTATTTTCGGTAATTTTTGATGAACCATTTAAAAATTTTAAATAACTTTTTCAAATGAATAAAGTCGTTCAAATGAACGAGTCCAATGAACGGGTAAAAGAAAAGAACGGTCCTCTAATAAACGGATTATTAAACATTGCCCATGCCTAGAAGAAACTAGCATCTGCTTTGGGGCAAGAGATGTTACTAGTAGCAGTAACCTTGCTAGGTACTGCTGTAGAGCATGACTTAGAAAACATTTTCAACCAATGCCCACTTGTGGTTTAAACGCACGTATTTCACTCAAAACTGGGTAAAAGTTCTCCTACGACCATTAGCTGCTCCAATTTCAAAGAAAGAGGCAGGAGAACTTTAGGTCCTCAGATCCTGAACTTTATACGCAGTACACTGCTATCCTCATATAAATAATAACCGATGATTGAGTAACCCACGTACTTCAACAATGAAACTCGCGCCACGGCATGATAATTTGATAAAATACGTTTTGGTAATGTTTAACATGCAGGGAAAGGCTTTATTGTGACAAGGCTGAACTCGATCTCATAACTGAGCTGTTTTACTGGCAAGACTCGTTTCAGGGGAATGAAAGAAACGAAAAAATGGTCAACTATGAACGTTATCTTCTGGATTGTTAGGGTTAATCCACTGGGGTTAGGGTTACCATTTCAACTATCAAAATATCACCAAACAGGCAATGGCTTCGTTCAAATGTAGAAGAGTAGAAGGAATTTTCAACCGTCACATACCTTGACGGGCGACTTTCTAGTTTTCTAAGGAAACATAGAATCAATATTAGTGATTAAAAAATTGCGTTACGCAATATTTACTAGCTTACTAAATAGCAGATTCCAGAGGTGTGTTTTATTTTTCTAAAATGTCATGCTGACTTAACTCATTTTTTAACTTTATAGGAGATTCAAACCTACAGGAATAGGCATTGAATTACTGAAAACGTGTACTTAATATACAAGAAAGCTGGATAAGCTTCTGAAAAAGAGAGGAGGAAAGGTAAGCTGATATTGTGTTAAAAACTCAAGTGATTATAAGTGAAATTAAATTATTTCAATTTTCGTAACTTAGTTTTAATAATAAACACTGTTTTGGAGTTTAAAAGAAGTCATGCGTTGTTTTTTACATAGCGTTAAATTTAAAAATTTAATCCTAAGTTTAAATTATTTTTCAGCTATGAAAAGCCTATTTATTTATTTAATATTGCTACCAAAATTATGGTGAAAAAATTAAATTTGAATGAGTGTAATTGCATTTCTTTGCAATGACGTACTTTGTATTCTCCCCCCCCCCCTATAATTAAAAAAAAACTAAAAATTACAGCATCAATAATCTCAGTAAAATAACTATATGGAAGCAGAGTGTTACAAGAAAGACAGTATACCAATTCTTAATTTTCTGTTTGGAAAAACATTTACTCGTGAGTAGTAAAAAAAATGAAATTTTAAAAAGGAGAAAAAAAAAGCTTGTAAAGATAATAAAAATATCTTTATTCATAAATTCTAGATTTGACAGTGAATGTTGCAGTGCAACATGTTTCTCACAGGATAAACCTGTTTTTTTTTTTTTTTTTTTTTTTTTTTGAAAGGTATTCCGCGACTGAAGAAAAGTTAATAAAATGCATCAGCATAAAAAAAAATTTACAAATATGCAATCAGTAATGAAGAGTTTAATAATTGATGACACATCTCAACGATGAATTTGTGATTGCATTAGAACAGTGGTTCTCAATCTCCCTAGAGCGTCGCGCCCCTTAGGGAGCGTGGAAAAATTTTAAAAGAGGCGTAAATGTAAAAAAAAAAAAAGAAAAGAAAAAGAAAGAAAAAGTGACTCAGTATAAGTGCTCAGTTTCATGACAAAATGTAGCTACTTTCAACATTATCGACTTCTTTTGAGGTTTTTAATGCAGTTTTTCTCCACACATATCTCTAAATCTGGATTTTCAGCTCTAGTTTTCATAAGGTCAAAACATTGACCAAGACTCTGAAAGTAACCAGAGGTAGCACTGTCACAGTTGCAACGTAAACTAAAAAACATCCACCAACAAATCTGAGAGAACTACAAGGAGCAACTATGAGAGAAGTCACAGTGATTCCGCAGGATATGGTTCAGAGATAAATGCGAAGTTTCGAAAAGAAATTTAAAAACTACATCAACATTGATTTCACGTATAAAGTTTATGGAAGGATTTTTTTCAAGACATAATGGAAAATTATAACCTACTGTATATATAATTCTTGGATACAAATTGGTCTTTCTGTATCTTGCTTTATATTTTTTTGTTGACTTTGTAAATTGGTACGCTATATTTGCCGCCCTGTATAAAAAGCGAACTGGGTTGATGAAAAATGATGTTTGAGAGGGAAAACGCTTAACACAGGAAATGTTGAATCGAAATTTCACTGTACTTTTTCCAGTAATAAGTTGCTAAAAATATCATTTTAGAAACTTCCATTTGGGAAAGCTACTAGGGGCTATCTATAAATGATGACAATTTTTTTTTTCAACAAATTTGTCACAACAACCCTTCTCCTCTTCTTTTTCGCAAATTGTCACACTTCACATTACCCCTCTCCTCCCCTTTGTCAGGTGTCACGCTGCTTTTCATAAGCACATTGCTATAAAAAAGTGTGATGTCACACGTCTTGTTACCTCTCCCCTTCCTTTTATCACAAACTGGAACAATTTCACGAATCCCCTCCCCTCTCAGCGTATCATCAATCGTGGACGACCCCATAGATCAATTTTATTATTGAGTCTTCCGACTAAAAAACTTCAAACACCGGTTTTATATCATAACTAAAATAGCAACACCTTCACCAACATCATGACATACTTCAATCCGTAAGCAAAAGGCCACAGTGATCAATGTCCTCCCTGGTAAGTCCAGGAAACATCTAAAAGTCTAAAATTTAAATACGCATAATGTTTCTCAGTCTATCTAGTTGTATCTCCCAGTCGTTCACAGAATTGACAAAATAGGTAACCTACAAAAATTGACCCACATCAGTGGCTGAATAATTTCAACAGCCAAAGACACCCTGAGGCCATTTTTTGCAGTGAAAGTTGAAATCCGCTCTCTTGAGCTGAAACCAGTCTTCGGCGAAAGCCGAAGAGTTTCAACTGTTGAGAGGGTTCTGCGAAGTTTTGTTTTCAATGTTTCCGCGTTTCGATTTTTTCGGAGTAGCTTCTCAATCGAATTTTACGCTAAGGTAAGTTTTATGTAGCAATATTTTTCTCACTACCAAACTTTTCTCTCATATATACTTCACTTATTTTTCCCCTGCTATTATTATAATTTTAAGCAAATTTTTCTTTGAAAAATATAATGCGCGTCAAAATTAAAATTTATTTACCTGAAATAATTTTGTTCGATATTTCATGTGCACGTGGATTTTGTATAAGACTGTTTCTCGCTATTTGTGATTCACAAAAACTAATATAATGTGTTTTATGAAAATGTTATGTGCAAATAATAAATATTTCTGTGAAGATTTATAATGTTTACATATTAACTTTTATATGGAACTGAAAATGCATATTTACAGTAGAGAAAGTACGTGTTTTTTTTTAATCAGAAACTAATTTAGCAGATTAGCGGCACAATTTCTTAACAATCACTATGTGGCATTTTTTATTTACCGATAAGATTTCCTTTTAAAGCCCTGTTTATAGTTCCTTAAGCACAAATATAATGAAATCGGTGGGAACCGGACCAGAAATCCGTTGTATAGGCCAGTAGGCATGCATCCTCAATACATGCTATATACTTCATATGAGGTAGTGAGAGGCAAAGGGATGCAAGTGACGAAATTTAAAATTTGGAGATAGCCAGCACAAATGGTAGGTGAACCCCTCCTCTGTCTTGGGGCAAGAGTTAGTACTAGTAGCCCTGGTAGGTGCTGCTGTGCAGCGTGATTTAGAAAAAAAATTCAATGAAAGTTTACCTAGGACGTAATCTTTATACCCTTTTTACTCAAAACTTGAAAAAGTTCATTTACATCCCTTTGTTTCTCAGTGCTTCTCTCTCTCAGAGTTATAGCGTAACGAGGAGTAGGCAGAGAAAACTCTGGTGCGAAGATTCTTCGTTACTAAACGAATGCCAAGCTGCAGCCGAAAAAGGCGCCCCCATTTGGTATAACCTTCTTCCGCGAGCGTAACGAGCGCGGACGTCGGCAAGCGAAGGGGAGGAAGTCCCTTAGTGATATTTATATACATAAAGCTGGCTGTATGTCTGTGCGTGTTCCTTGCATAATTCCGTTGTTTACCTTGGATCTATGCCAAATTTGGCCCAGAGGTCTTTTGATGCTTAGGAATTCACGTAGGGTATTTTTTGCCACCTGTGACGGCAAAGTTCTTTCTGGTGAAAAACCCCATCCGTGAACTGGAATGCTTGCGCTTGTTAGTAAGAATGAATTTTTGGAATTTCAATGAAATCCAAAGAGACTAATAATTCCAATTTTGAGTCATAAAATTGTTCTTTTCGACACGTTGACGGGAAATTTTACACAATGTATTTTTCTATTTTTAAAGCCTAATTGCTACCGTATTACCCCGCACTATCCGGCATGCCGCAAAATTCGGGGGTCACCAGATTTTCAATAACATTTGCCTGGTCCTTTCGGGCAAGCGGGAAAAATCCGAGGTTATGAAAGAAAAATTAATGCTATAAAAATATATGTTCAGCTTAAAAATGAATATATGTTCTATATATATCTTATTAGTATTAATAAATAGTTTAATTTTGTAAAAATATTTACTAACAATGTCATTTGTTATTTTAACAAAAAAAAATATTGTTTAATAACGAATAATTTTATGAAAAGGAAATTAAACTAAGCCAACATTTAAGCAGTAAGTTACCGCCCCTAAACCAGGGTTAAAGAATTTACCGTAGCTATTCAATAAATAAAAAATCAAACTTATCTCTCTTAATGGAACCTAAAAGCACCGTTTATACGTTTTTGAAGGGACTGTATGAAAAAAAGGTATAAATGAAAAAACGTATAATAGGTGCACGTTAATGTGTATTAGACTCTGCAGGGACCAATTTAAAAAACGTGTAATTGATAAAAACGTATAAAAGAGAAACGTATAAACGGTGCTTCACTGTAATTTATTTTTAAAAAATATGAACAAATCGCAGTAACAATGATTGCTTCTGAATGGATTACTTTGTTGGAGTATAATTAAATCCGTTAAAAATGACGTACCCTAAATAACAAGAACATATTTATGCAATACACAATTTTTTTTTGAAAGAAGGTTACTTTCGGGATTTATTATTTTTTTTCCTTACAGTGGTTTACTTTCTGATTGGAACTGAATAGGGAAATTTACTTTTGTTTTCTTGCAAAATAAGCCTCAAACTATCTGGCATTCTGGAAAATTCGAATTTTCCGGCATGCTGGTCAAACTTGTTTTTTTCCGGCATGCCGTCAAATTCGGGGTAATACAGTTAACATGCGTCACTTGACAAAACATTTATTTTCGAGCTAGACCGCGCACCACCGGTTGGTTCTGGTAGATATCTGAACTGGATGTAAGCCGGCATTCGAGATCACCGACATCACAGAGCAAGTGACGACTACAGACAATTCAACAGATAAAGAATAAGGCTTGGACAGTAAATTTTATTTAAATGGCGTGCTTTATGTAATTTACTAATGAATTGCAATTTTTAAAGAAATATTTTTTCATATTTAACGTACAATTATGCATTGAAATTATGGAGTGGATTGAGTTGGTAGGAAAAAAAACATTCGTCTTTCTACCGCTAGGATATTCGCTTAAACTTTAATAAACATTTTAACTCGAGTTACTATTTCAGCCCCTTACTTTCGGTTTTTCGTTTGTGACACTATTTTAAGAATTCTAGACAACTGATTACTTTATCACTTCCAATCAGGGCTGCGAAGTCAAAGGAAAAAATTCCAACAGTCGGAGTTGATAATTTTCCCTCAAAATTTGCAACTGTGCCAATGCTTGTGGATTGGAGCCGGAGTCGGTCGGACTGAGTTTGGGGTACAGTAGGAGACAAAGGATCTAAAATTCCCGCAGTCGGAGTCGGTCATTTTCCCTCTAACCCCGCAGCTCTGCTTTCAACCCCCAAAAGCCAAAAATCTTATAGGTAACATGATTTGACGTAGAACCCCCCCCCCCCCACCCCCCCCCCCCACCCCTCCCCAAAGAAAAATGTTTTTTTTCTTTCTTTTTTTTTTTTTTTTCGTTTGGCTGGTTGTATAATTTAGACAAGAAAGCATCGGCAAGTAATCAAAGGGATTCGATGAATCGAGTTACTTAGCTAAACATATGACGAAATTGATTGTTTTTAAATGAAACCGGTTTCATTGCGAAAATCGCCTAAAATATTCATCTGTCGCATATATTAATACTACGAAGAAAAGGTTTGGTGTAACTTCTAAAAACCAAACCAAACCCAGAGGCTCAACAGCCCATGCAGACCAAGGCCGACTGTGCCCATCATTTCAGTTTTCCTGACCTAGGCTCTGGGGTGCAAGGGAGATGTTCTCCCAGTTATGTGGTCAGCCGAATGTGGACTCCGCCCCCCCCCCCCCGGGCTTAGTTCCCAAACACATTTGGTACTCATTGGTTTAACTTCCAAAAAACAATAAAGAACCTCGCATTTTAGAGATTGAACTATTTATAAAGTCGAATTAAATAGAAAAAGAATGAGAATAAAAAGCCATAATTATTGAAAATGGAGAATTATATTTATTTGTCGCTTGGGGGCTTCTAAAAGGGAAATAGTCAAAATCGTGAATTGCGAGGCAGGCATAAAGGAACAGTTGAATTTTTAGCACAGCGCTTTTCCGCCCTGATTTGCATTTTGACATCCGACAAAAGTGAATGCGTTTTCATCCATAAGCTCTCTTACTTAGCTTTGAAGAAACTTTGTAACCCCGAATCATGTGTCTGCAGTACTAGGGTTCGTACGCTCCGGGAAAACCTGGAATTGTCAGGGAAAATGACATAGTCAAAAATGTCAGGGAAAAGTCAGGGAATTTTTAAAATGTATCCCAAAAAAAAAATTTCCCAGAGAATTTTGTTCTATGAGATCTAATCTTCATTCTTATCGATGTTTCTTGAAAAAAATTGCAAAAAATTTGAGGCAAGATGACGGTGTCAATAAAAGAAGTAGCGACCCAAAAAAAACTTCCGCAGCCGCCATTTTTGACTCTCAATTGTTCCCAAGAAAAAAATTCCTCAGGTGAACAGGAATTATGTACAAACTCAACAGGGAAGAAGACAATTTACTGCTTCGGAAGCACAACCTGAAGATGGGAATGTCGTTAGGGGAATTTTTTTTTTTTTTTTTTTTTTTTTGATCGGAAAGTCATTTCAGATACGTGTGAAAAGTAGTCGCCATCTTTGGTCATTCAGAAGAAGGAAGTAGACACGATCCTAAAATGCCTAAGCTTCCCAAAACGAAGCAGAATTGGATGTTTTCTTTAATTGCAAACTAATGAAAAAAGCACAAAATGGTCTGCAAATTGCTTTTATTATTATTTTTTTAAATAATTTTCTTGAGAAATGCAAAATTTTGTTCTTAAAACTTAATCTTATCCTCATTGCCTTGGACGCAAATGTGATAAAAACTTTTCAACTGAATTGTAGTTTCATGAAGATTAATTATTTTTTAATTGTCTGCATGCGACAAATTCAAAAAATTATTTCTTATTTTTGGGCTTAGCCGCCATATTTGGTCATCCCCAAAATGGAAGTACACAAGACTTTTTAAGTGCCTATGTTCCCAAAAACGGCATTGGATGTTAATTGCAATGCAAACTACTGAAAACAACACAAAATGTGCTATTTTCCGAATAATTCGTAATTATTTTCTGGAAAAATGCTAAATTTAATCTTCAGAATTTTTTTTTTTTTTTTTTTTTTTTGTTCTAATAGATTTAGACGCATATGTGCTAAATACTGACTATTTTGTTTTAATTGTAGTTTTTTAAGAATTATTAATTATTTATAACTACTTTTATGCCACAAATTCAAAAATCTACTTATTATCTTAAATTTTTCACTTGGTCGACATATTTGGTAGTTTGCACGATGGAAATAGACGTAAACTTCCAAAAACAGGATTGGATGTTTATATCAATGTGAACTATTGAAAGTAACATAAAATGTACAAAAAGTTATGAATTTCTGAAAATTAACTATTATTTTTTGTAAAAGAGAAATTGAAATTTTAATGCAAGCATTCTTTAATATGCGAAAGAGAAAAAAATGATTACTGGCATTGGCCTATGATCGGCGGATGTTGATTTTCGTTATTATGCATTATATGGTATGCCAAGCGATGCAGCAAGTTAATCATATTTATGGGTCATTCTCCAGAAAACGTGAACTTTTGAACGCAAATATTTTTTGATTTCGAAACCTTTTGTTTTCTTTTTTTTTTTTTTTTTTTTCATTCTTACATGAAAGTGTTACCTACCAGACGTAACCATAAACCCAGTTAAGTTCCAATTATTTTACTCAGAAATGAAAAAAATTAAAAAATACCTTGTTCATGGAAATTAAAAGAGAAAAACTTATAACATTTAAAAATCGAGGGCAATTTAATATCAAAGTAGTGATTTTGTTAAATGTGCAAACAATCAGCTATTTTAATAATTTTTGGGAATATAATATTAAGCTCTCTTAATTAAAGTGCGGCTTAGTTAGAAGTTTCAAATGTATGTTAAAAAATATTATTTAGTAAATTTGAGGATATACTGGCAATTTATAATTTTAGTTGAATGCCTATTATTGATGTATTTCCCCTCCATCATTTATTTTCACCTCAGAAATAATGACACTGATAAGGTCTGTCACGGAGGGGGAGATTCACGGATGTGAGGAATTTTCCATTAATATAGGCCTAATAGCTACATTTTTTCAGGGAAATTTTTTTTTTTTTTTTTCTTCTTGTTCAGTACAATCTGCACATGTTAAGCATATGAAAACATGTTCACTTCATTTTTTACATTAATTTACATCCCTGAAATTCAAGTTCACGGAGGTGAACAAAGGACAAGGAGGTGAGAAGTCAGCATAACCACACTAAGTTTTTAAAGCAAAATCTATCAAGCATTTCTAATCAAGCATTTTGTGTTTAGGTAATGGAGGTGAGAATTTATTGTGCGACAAGACTCCTTGTCCTACTAAAACGAGCTATAAAACACAATATTAAAAAATTAACAATTTGTACTTAAACAATTATTATTTGAGACACTTGTGAAAGGAATAATAAAAAATAAGTATATACTTTTAATTAAACTAGTTATTAAGCAACATAAGCAGTCACACAAGGTGTGTGACATGCCACGGAGGTGAGAATTCACATGTTGTGAACCAAAAATATACTAAAATAAAAATTCTTATTAAAAAATTGTTGGCAGTTTTAAATAGATATATTTTTGATGAAATTAAAAATCATTGTTAAATGAATTGTTCCTTAAAGTTTTTACTGTAAAAGGCGTGTGACAGAAAAGTTACACTTTTTGAAAAATGACCCATATACTGAAATTTAGCTTTACATTTTGCTCAATATGTTTTGTGTTATATACTAATAAGAAAATAAAAAGAAATATTGTAAACCAAAAGCGGATGCTAAAAGATTGCTGTGCGACTACAGCAAAACGCTGTAATTTTACGCATGACACGTGACATCAAAGAAACGCTAAAATAAGTTGAAAGTACTCTGTTTCAACAAGTAGCAAACGAATTAAAACAACATGAAAAATACCGCCAGCTAGGTCATTCCAACCGAGGACTGCAGTTTCGTGCTTATTAGCACTCATCAGTCCGGCATAGGAAGTGACTGAACGGAAGGTCGAAAACTCTTAAGGAAGCCAAGAATGCCAAACTTTTTTTTTTTTTAATTTACGCCCACCAACGTCTTCTCGGACATAAGGCGCCTTGCAGTCCAATACAACGAAGATGCAGTGGCAGAGCGGGGAAGCTCTTTGAAAACGACATCCTTCAGCACGTCGAGAAGAACGGGGTAATCAAAAAGATGCTCCCCTGTCATTTGCTTAGTCCCTTCACATAGTGGGCACAGCGGGGAACTGGCCAGTCCGATTTTTAAAAGATGGGCTTGTAAGTAGTCGTGACCAGTAATGAGACGAAAAGATGTAACCCCTTCAACTCTAGGCCAGACAAACTTAGCTAATATAGAATTAGCACAACCAGACGAGTGACCGAAGCAATTGTTCGGTTTAACACGAAGATTGAAGGCAAGGCATGGTGTTTTCAGTAAGTTACCGTCCTTCTGCAGGGCCGATGAGTGCTAATAAGCACGAAACTGCAGTCATCGGATGGAATGACTGAGCTAACGGTGTGTTTTGTGTATTTCTGCCTTAGCCTTGGCAACGGGGCGGTAACTTACTGAATTAAAACGATTCTAAACAAAATGTTTTTAAAAAAATTTAAATTTTGAAAGAGAAAAAGAAAGAAAAAAAAATATCCAAGGTTTTTTTTTTTTTTTTTTTTTTTTTTTAAATCTGAGGGGAGACGTTTCAGTTCTTCCGCATTGCTACTTTAAACAATTTTAATTGTTTTGAAATTATTGCTATTTTAACTTACATTTTGAATGAAGCGAGTAACCTGGAAGGGCAGTTCTCAAAAGGTGGGAGCAAACACAGACCTCAACTTTGAAGCATCAACACCAAATAACTTTCATTTTAATTAACTCAGAATTTTTTGAGTTGAATTATAGTACTGTATAGAGACAAGAATTGACATAAATTATGGAAAAAATGCTCTTTAAATGCCCTTAAAAAATATTTCCTTTGCTAAAAGGCACAATTTTGGACATACCAAAACGTTACAAAACGTTACAAACAATGACTGGTTATGATCGTAACAAAAGCCATTTTGCGCTGAAATCGCCAAGCAAACCTCCGTTGGCGACAACACAGCATACGATAAGCTAAAGGTTACCAGAAAGGAATTCCAGTTTGACAAATGTAGTTTATCGTCAGCTCCATTTGTTTTGGCGACTTTATCACCTGCGCTAGCAATTTTTTACCCCCGCTTTAATTATTTTAGAATTTTTTTTTTCTCTTTCTTTTGAAACATAATTTAACGATCTCCAAATAGAAATACGAATTTCTTTTTTCAATAATTTTTCTAGACATCGTTTTAATTCTTATGACATTAGAAAAAATATTCATTATTAAAACTGATGTCACTTTTTACATTTGTATTATTTTTAATTTGAAGCTTTTTTTACCTTTCATAAACGTCTTCAAAATCATTCCAAAACTTTATTATATGTAAAGAGCAGTATGTATAGCCATTCAAGCACTTCATTAATATCCTCTTTATTATTAAGTTGCAAAATTCAAAAAGTAGTAAATAAAATTTTCATTGTATAAGTTAAAAATCAGATTAACAATTGTCAAAAATGGTGAAACTTACATTATGATGATGTCTAAAATCCGTTACCTACAGGACAACAATGTCCAAAATCTGTTACCTACAGACTGCTGATTTAATTTGCTAATTAATATTTTTTATAAATACCTGCTGTCTTTTCATGTTCATATATTGCGTTCTAGGCATGCATACTATAGAATAAAAGCAAAATTGATGTCAAATTTGAAAATTTTTGAAATTACTCAAAGTTAACTTTTTTGTTCCCACCTTTTGAGAACTGCCCGGAATTTTCTAAAAACCAACCTGGAAAACCTGGAAAAGTCAGGGAATTTTCTTTAACCACAAGTGTATGAACCCTAATAAACATTAAATTTCAAATTGGATAATTTATCCAATTTGAAATTTATTGTTATTTCCTTTTTAATTTTTCAAGCACAAAGGTATTGATTCAACTTTATAACACTGAATGTTTCTCATTGTTTAGAGCCCTGAGTAAAGTAAAGCATCGAATGCCACCTACTTAAAAGACAGGAAAATTCAGCATTATGAACCGATATTTTGACTGACATTATGGTTTATCGTTTCCATTGAAAAAAAATTTCAGGGAGAAATATCAAAATTATGATATTTAAGATTCACACCTCTTAAAATACTCCGTTTAAAGTAGTTGTGATCATATTACTGTTATCTAAGACATGTGTAAACAGTGTCATTTTTCCAAATTTTGAGTTGAAGAACTACATATCTCATGAAAGTGTTTACTTTGAATTCTTTAATAATACTTATTTTACCAGAAATGAATATAAATCATGATTTTTCATTTACGATAACAGTAAGCTTTTTACATAAAATGACACATATTGCTTGGTTTACCTGAAATTAAAGCATCACGACCTATTAAATACTAATAACTGCATTTCTTTAATACCTAATCATCAGCTTCCAACTAAGCTTTAGTTAAAATCATTAAAAGCAAACTTTTTTTTATTCTGGAACTTCAGCTTCATTTAAAGAAATCTAAACAATCCTCATTTTACGTATTCGTTTAACGATACAAAATGTGTTTCAAAAGTTTAAAAAAAAATGAGGGAAAAATAGAGTTATTATAATTCGAAAACTCACCTATTTTAAGGGGAAAAGTCCAACAAAATAAACACAATTAGTCGCACATCCTAAATTTACCAAGATGGTAATGGTAAACTTACTAGCTGGTAATGGTAAACTTGCACTACAATAAATAAACATAACTAAAGAAATAACTTTCATGTGCTTTAAAGCATTAAGAACGTTGAATATATAAAATAGAAGAGCAGACGATAAATAAAGGTTATGCTCGAATAAAGCAGCAATTTAACCCGATTGGTTGTTTTGATGACGTCAGTCCTACTGAAACAATTATTTAAATGTTTTCTGTTAACATACATGTGTAAAATGGCAACAGAAAGAAATAAAAATCATTGCTTAGAATAAAAGAGAAACGAAGCTAATTTAAAATAGAATTCTAAACGAAAAAATTGCTTTAAAAAGTAGCTTTAGGATTTATATAGCAGAAAAAAAGAGAAATGGAATTAATTAAAAGTAGAAGAAAAATTTGTTTTAAGATTTGGATAGCAGCCAAAAAACTCCACTTTTAAAACAATTATTAGAATTTTATATGCTAACCCATATGCAAATTGGCAACTGGAATGAAACAAAAATTCCTGAGAACGTGATGTTAATTGACGTTTTAATTAATATATCTACTTATTTAAGTCGTACAATTACGAAATTAGTCTTATTGTTTTCTTTGGAAAATTTCGAATAGATTGGTATCTCGTTTGACTCGCAGGGATTCTCGAGAGCACCCAGCTTCAGAAGGACAGACAGGCAGACGGACGCGAGAACTTTTTAATAGTACAGATGCTGGATGGGAAATTAATCGTTAATTTGGCATGTTCCAAGTTGTGATAATTCTCCCAAAAGTTGCTTTAAAATATAAAAAAATTCCTCCAAAAAGTAAATTAAGTCGTCAAAAAGAAATCAATTTTATTTAACTTGTATTTAGAATATTTTTATTTTTATTTTTTGAATACGTTAATCTTTCCTAAAATATAATAAGCTAATATATTTTAACAAGCAAACGATAATAAACAAAACCAAAGTTTGCCACAAAAGAAATTACAGCTGAAATAAAAATATGAATTATTTTTAAACAATCACTGCTGCAGACGATAAATACATTTGGCTCCTACGAAGTCTAAAATATTAAATAACGTTTATAATGACATTTAAAACGAGCACGAAAAGGTAAACTGAAATTTGCGTAACATTGCAGCTTTTAGAAGCATATAGTGAACAACTGCCTGTAATTCGTGATTGAGCAAACTTTCAATTTGTCAGAAACGAATTGTAAAGTTTTTTTTTTTTTTTTTTTGTCAAAATACTAAATGAAAAATAATTGTTAAAAGCAATCTCAATCATTCCATTTTTACTGTTTCATCCGAAATAAATCTCTTAGCGCTAGTTTACAATAAGTTTGAAATAAAAATCAACTCATAGAAAATAGCATATCGTAGGTTTGAATCTTTTGAAACCTTGTCTGCTCTCTATAACATGAAAGGTACCCAAGCATTGAATTTTTCCGCCTGCAGTTCTTTAATCGAAGCTTGTAAATACCTTGGATTCATTCATGGTTGAGTTAGCTTGCGCTGTTGCATGATAATGTGTGCGCAGTTGAAAAAGAAAGTTGTTTGCTGATACATAACTTTATGAAAATCCGATTTAAATTAAAAGGAATAAGCTTAAAGTAAGAACTGGAAGTACTTCATTAATTGCTTGAATTTTAAGGACGTGCAAATCAAGCATTATTTGTTAGAAGTATGCAGAGAAACTTGCCGCATAATAATGCCCACAACCGGATGTTGTGTTGAGTCAAATTCTTTTGTCTCAACATATACAGTAAAACCGTACAACTTTAAACCACTTTATGAGTATTTTTCTTCATATTTTCATTATTCTTTGCCAAAAAGGTTGAGAATTTAACCATACCCTATCATTCATCTCAGCTGTTTTTGTATAGTGGTATTAAGTTCAACCATGGTGGTGACAACTTCAGACCCCACATATGTTCCTTGATATGCACTGCTAAACCGTTCCGGTCTGAAGTTACAATGCATAGATCGTTCTGTCCTAATCCCGTACACTGCAAAAATTTAAAAAAAAATGTTTGTACTTACTTTTTCCGATTTATAAATTGTTTTATTCTTTTTGAGTCAGTTACAGGTTCTCTTAAGTAAAATCAATTGTGAAAAAAAAATATTTTATTCAGATATATAAATATGAATATTAGATAGTATGAAAAGCAATTAGTAGGTACCTACTCCTGGATTTTATTTTAATATTATTTTTTTACAAGGGCATTTTTGTTATCATTTTTTACAGGGGCTTGATACAAATTTTGTCCTAATTGGGTAGGTTTCTTCGTTGTCGCAATATTTTTTTTTTTTTTTTTTGTACCAAATGACATCGGGGGAATAGGGCCAACACCAAAATTTACCCTTTTTTGCTTTCCTTGTTGAAATTTGGTTGCTCCAGATTTCTTGAATCACCTTTTCCATCAGTTTAGGCGAATAAATGCGGTAAGAAAGGCAGCCTATCTTCTTTCTTTTCCCTGGATTCATGTCTAAAACCAAAGAAAACCCGAAATCTAAAAAACTGCCCAAAGCAATACAAAATTGTTCACGAAATATTGACAAACGATAGTAAAAATGGGTGGTCTAAAGTTGCAACTCGAATTCCCGTATTTTGTTTTCTTCGAAACGACAAGTAAACAAAGTAACATCAGGATTCGCCGATTAGGCTAAATCATCTTAGATACCTAAGTAATAAAGTAACAAACTTAACTTCGGAGAATTCAATCGGCAAATATAGGTTTCGAAGGAGACTTTGAGAGCTGAAGCAAAAATTAAAAAAAAAAAAAAACCAACACAAATGAATGTTGACATGAGAATGATAACACTGGAACTTGGTGTAAACAACATGAACTTGACTGGACAACCCTTGCGAACCTACTGAATTTTTTAAAAGACTTTAGCTTTGCTCCAACGACCACTACATGGCACATACTACCAGATTCCTTCAATGGTCTAAAGTTGCAACACTGGTCTAAAGTTGTACGGTTTTGTGGTGATTCCGAAACAAATAATTGGTGTAGATGCCATAAGGTTAAAAAGGTGATTCAGAGCAAACCTTTTCTCATAGCAGGTAGATGGCAAAAGATAATTTTACCGAAACCTCGCCAAACCACGCGAATCAGTTACGTTACTAGCAGTATCGAGTCAAAAAAAAAAAAAAAAATGAACCTTATATTGCAGAAAAAAAAATTACCGTTTATTCGAAAGAACACTGAACGAATTCGAAACACTTAAAAAATAATAATACATTTTTAATTAATAAACGAAGAAATCCCTTTGTAGTAAAGTTTTGTAGTAAAAAGTAGGTATATATTTATTGCTACGTAAAATCGCACACATTTGCAGAGAACTGCAGACACATGTTTCGGGGTTCGAGGAGTCCCTTTTTCAATCAAAAGAGTTTAGCTTGTGGAGAAAAAGATATCCGACAAAAGTCGTACATTGTAAGCTTTTACATTTTTGATTGATGACATGGTTCGGTTAACCGGCAGTTTTTCACTAAAAAAAAAAGAAAGAAAAAAAAACAATCAGGAAGTATAAATTTTTAAGACTACGATTTCGATTTTACATTTTAAATCGCTAAGTTGAGTCACGTTTTGAAATTTTAAAATCGGAAAAACTTAGATTCGTGTTGTTCAAACATTCACATGGTAACGAACTTAAGCTTGCTTCAGTCCAAGAGCAAAAACAAAAAAAAAATCTTACTTTTTTTTTGAGCACCATACGCAGGAGCTAACTCTGAGCGCAGGTGCTCCCCGATGGGAGGTCGCTGTGACCTTCCAAAAATTTCCGTATTCTGCAAATTTTGTCTGACGATTCGGCAAAATTTGTAGTTCTATTGGGTAAAATTATCATTCGGCGAAATTCGGAGTTCCATTTGGCAAAACTATCACCATTCAGCAAATTAAGAATTTCCGCCCTCCCAAGAAGTTCGGGGCGCGCCCCGCGCCTGTTCTAAGTGACGGGAATCTTATTGCTGTTGCTTCTGATCTGATGTCCGCATTAAGCTTTCATTTTTTGTTAACCCTCAAAATGGTATCTGAAATATTAACGGAAAATTATTCTTCTGTACGTACCTGAAAAATTATTCTTATGAGCCCTCTGATTCCTGACGTCATTGGTGGGGATATGAAGATTATATTTCCTGCTCTTTTGGTGAAACAATCTGAAAATTATTCTTACGTAGTTGTAACTATGTTGCACGTGACCGTAAAATGGTGACAAAAGTGAAATAATAAAGCTTTTACTAACACAAACTCTCCCAAGAAGGTATCAAATCTGTTTTGAAACATAGAGAATCTTATTACTTGTCCCATATAGTATAACCAGTATTATATCACTATTATTACGCAGTTGATGTGTGTTTATAAAAAATAGATTCCGAATTCCATCACTATCCGCATTTTAACTCCATATTTATCTAGATGATGGTAGCGAGAAATATTTTATGTATTCTATCAATTGTGGGTTTTATTTTAACTTCTTATTTATGCAGTTGATGTTTACTTGCGCTAATACTTGTTAATATTATAAATGAGAAAGGGGTGCAGAATAGAACGTAGGCTACCTTTCACCCAAAAATCAAGTATTCCAAGACTTTTATTGTACCAATTTTATAGAAAATCATTAATTTGCGAGTGTCTCATGGAGAAAAAAGAATTATATTTGTTTGATTTTTGCAGCATTTTATAGCCTTTAAAAAGCTGCGCAACATAAAATTTACCCAAAGTTTGAGGGATAACTAGAACACCTCCTAATTCTTCATTTTTAAGTTGATTTCATATTCTTAAAAGAGGTTTAACTTTATTTTTAAAGTATCGTCTGATGTTTCTCTTCACGGAATTGAAATTAAATAAAGTTGAATTTCTGAATCGTAGCAGACGATATTTTCGTGAAGAAAAGTAATAAAAAAAACAAACATGGAAAGTTAAAAAAAGAAAAAAGAGCTATCTTTTTACATCAGGTATCGTCTGTTTCGTAATCATAGTTATTTGTGGAAAAAAATGTGAAAACTTTTTTTTGTATACATATTCAAAAAGAATAATGGATTTTGTTCTTACGTCTTTTTTTAATAATCGACTGCGCTTTCTGCCAGTTTTAATAGCTTTTGTGGAACACAATAACTTCGCAAAATTCTGGTAAGTTGATGTATGTTAGTTTTAGAATTACTTTTAGTCTAAGTATTAAAATGTTTTCCTGAAATTTTCCGAGCATAATTTATTAACGCATGCGAATTCATCTAACCATCATGATCTTAACGGCCATGTCAACGTGGCCTGATGCTGGTTAAAGATGACTGAAGCTTTGGGATTTAAAGAAAAATCCAAAGAGGGTTAAATTTAAATTTTGAGTCAGAAAATTGCTCTTTTCTGCACATTGACGGGAAATTTTATTTATTTTTTTTTTTTGCCTGATTGCTGAACATGCGTTACTTGACACAACTTAACTTTTGAGGTAGACCGTGCAACGACGATCAATGCAGCTAGTGATAAATATTCTTGGATTTCCATCTCCCATATTCCATGAATATATACGTTTTAGCTCCTTATTTTTATAGAGGATGCGCTTATAAGAAATATTTCTTGTATTATGTCAACAAGCATGTTTCATTTTCTTCAATTATCCTTATCGCAGCTGATGTTAACTAACGCTTATGATAAATACTCTTGAATTTCGATCAATATAATAGTGAAATTTTCTTTTCAGGTGAAACCCTTCGTCATGGGTTCAAAAGATGAATATTTTGACGCAGTTGAAGATCAAAATGACGGCTTAGATGATCTAAACGAAACGGAAGAGTTGAGAAGGCGTAGCGTCAATGAACTCAGAGAATGGGTCAGAAGTCAGCCGCATTTTGTGAACTGTCGATTAGGTAAGCAACTTCCCTCTCGTTTACTCTATTGACACAAATGAAATGGCATAAAATGTGGGCAAGATCAGGAAATTTTAACGCTTGCATAGAAATGAACAAAATACTGCTGTTAGTGTTGTTTCTAATGGGGCTATGTATTAGCGCTCCTCGCAGTTTGCAGGCTTAGTGCATTCCTCAAAGACTGGTAATCAACCATTATTTCAGGTGGCATCCCTAAAGGCTAGTGCCGTAACCACTTGAGAATTTTATGCCCAGTTTTTCACCAAATGGAGACACCTGGGCTCTGACGGTGCAAACTACAAAATGAATTTAATTTAGCTGAGAGCATCCAAGCCATACAGATAATGAATCTTTAGCATGCCGCATACTCATGCGACATGGTCACTGAAGATTTTTCAGCACCTCAAAAATCCAACGGCTGGGACGGAGTTTCAATCAACAAATTTGGGTTTTTGAGGCCAAAACCTTACTGATAAGTCACCATGCTGAAAAAAATAATTACTTTTGACAGGATTGCTTATAAAGTATGCTAGTGGCCATATTTTTCTTTAAAAAACTTAGTGTACGTTTTAAAACTAAAAACGCTGACTTAGAGTTGAAGCTGAGTGATTTTTTTTTTTTTTTTTTTTTCAAATGAATAATTGGTTGTCGTTGTTGTTATGTGCCAGCTGGGCTGGCAATTTAGTGCGCGCTGCTTCACTTTTCCAACTGGAAAGGACAGGAGACAGAAGGTACATCCATGCCCTAGCCGGGATTCGAGCCCGGAACCTCCTTATCGCAGTCAGACTTTTCTGACCACTAGACAGGGTGGGCGACAATAAATACCTTAATTTAAAAAAAAAAAACATTAGATGTTTCTAAAAATAGTACCGCTAATCGATAACCAAGACATCCAACTACTTGGTCGTTTTCTTTTTAGGGTATCAATTCCAATAGAGTTGTGCGTTTTGAATAATGATTTGGCTTACATTATAAAGATGAAGACCTTGGGCAGGGGGACTGAAGGCGCTAATTAAATTTCGCAAATCAACAAAAAATCAGTAATATTTTGAGGTTGCAAACTCATGTGGGAGTCATGAGATGAGGTTCCATCAAAGGTGGGGAATCTTTTAGAATTTTTGACCCCTGAAAATCGGGATTTATACACATTTCTTTTTAGTGGTTGAAATGTATATTATTTTTATCGTTTCGATTACTAAATTCAAAAATATTGCTTAGAAATCTTTAAAATCATGCTGAAATTGCTTGGGATAATGTAACAATGTTTCTACATTTCTTCCTATTGATCTGCACATCATAGGTTACATAGTTTCTCAGCAGTAAACTAAAAACCAAGTACCTAACGTCTATGAGACTCAAATAAATGTAACAGCAATAAAAAAAATCATGCAACATCTTTTTGGTTTTATTGATGTTTACTTTTTTGACATCTAACCTTGATAGATTAGTGTTTTTATATTTTCTAATTAACTTTTGTGATTTTTGCAGACAGCAACTTTTTACTTCGTTTTCTACGGATGAGAAAATACCGAGTAGATCTGGCGAAGCAAGTATTAGACAAATATCTCACTGTGAAAACGAAATATCCAGTTACATATCAGAAGCTAGATATACAAAGTTCAAGTCTTAGAGATCTCATTTCTAGAGGGTAAGTCAACTTCAGTCTATTTAGGAGGGTCAAAAAATTAACCTTCTCTGCCGATCACAAATTTTTTGCAGAGTAACAGCTGTGCCATAAGCTAGTTACTGTTCATAATTACTGTTCTTTTATTCAGTTACTACCTGTTTGAAGTTTTAAACGGAGTTCCAAGTTGTGGGTAACTACTGTAAAGGGTAAATTCCTGGATATGTATTGCTAATCCAAATATGTTGGATATTTTTTATTAAAGATCCATAAGTTAATTATTATTCCTGATTATTCCTGACTGTGTGGATCAAAAAGTTAAATTTCTATGCTTACGACTGACTTTTTTTTTTTTTTTGCCCGTAATGTCCATAGTGTCCGCACATCGCCCCAGATCGTAGCTTAAGTAGCGACACGCCCGCCATCTTGGAGCTAAATGCCGATTTCTTCCTATGTCTACTATGGTGAAGATAGGGTACAGATCTGGTGATTGTAGTGCTTCTTGATTGTGGATTGTCGTTAATAAGAAACCACAATTAAGAAGAAAAACACGCTACTTCACTAGCAGACATCAGTGGTGCAGCGAAACGGGGGGGGGGGGCTGTGAAAACATCCTCAGAGCTATTGGTTTTAACATAAATGCAAATTCTAATACAGTAGTTTATGCATTTTGGATATTAAAAAAAAACCTTCAAAAGGTTTTTTGATTTAGAAAAAAAACCCTCTAAAAGGTATTTTTCATCAAAAAAAACTCAGGAAAGTATTTTTCATCAAAAAAAACCCCTGAAGAAGGGATTTTCAATTCAAAAAAAAGATACTCTCTAGAAGGTATTTTCCACCAAAAAAAAAAAACTCTCGAGAACATATTTTTTATCAAAAAACCCCCCAGTAGGTATTTTTTATCAATAAACCCCTCTAGAAGGTATTTCTGGCTGCGCTAGTGGCAGACATAGGAAGGTAGCATTGATTAGCCCCAAGATAGTGGATGTGTCGCAACTTAAGCTACGATAATAGGGCTTTAGTCAAACCAACTTCAGTTTAGGTTCAAACAAGATTTCAAGCTATGTTTGATTCATTAAAATGCTCTAGAGTACAACAAGACTGGGAAGAGATTTTACACTTATTATCTTTGAAGTCGCTTGAGGTATTCTGTGTTAGTATTTTTATTTCCAGTTTTATAAAATTGTATGAAAGTATGAACTTTTCATAGGCTAGTGGTAGGTCAAAACTCAGCTTAACGCATAAAAATCATCAAAGGAATGTTCTTATAATTTCTTCAAAGGTTGGCAGAAAACATTTAAGCATAACTTGTGAAGCATGCTGCCACATCGTTATTAAATTGAATGGATGGGTTAGTGGGGGTAAACAGATAGCTACCCTGAGAGAGAAAAAATATTTTTATTGAGAAATTTAATCTGTACAAAACGGTTTGTTTACCTGGGGCATAAAGATTATCCCATCACATTGAAAGGAAGGCATTATGAAATACCATTTACTTTTCTATAAATAACTTCTAGGGACGGCAAATTAACTTTTTTTCTGTGTTTTTTCGTTGAAGCTAGAAATAAAAGCTGGAAGGATGATGGGTAAGGGCAGCAGTTAGTTTCTTTCTGCTCCCAGTTCGGAAAAATCTCACATCCGGCATTTCCTGCAAGTATGAAAAGATCGAAAACTTTTTTGGAGTTCGTATTCATACTCAAGGCCTGATTACGGCACAGGTCGACCATGCCAGGCTCTGGGGCCAAGAGGCTGGAAATATAGCTTAAAGAGTTATGCAGAGTGTTACAACTATACGAAGAATACACGTATTTTTAAAATAATAATAAAAAAATTATGACTTGTGTTGGAAGTTGGAAAAAAACTTCTTTAAAGGAGAATTTTTATTCATTCTGCTAGTAGCGAATTTATAATGTCAGGACTATGAGCGGCCCCGGAGAAGATTCGTAAACGCACATGATAAATAATTTACCTAGTTCTGTGATAAACAAATAGGCCTACAAAAATGCATTTGGACGGGCCAAACCTGTAAATCAACCACTGCATTCTGCTTTAGAGTCTTCATGGGGCCTCCAAATTATTGTGGGATGAGGGCCTATCTTTTAGTTAGTCGGGCGCCCTGTTCATACGTTTTGCTAACAAATAACAGTCTGTGAATATTTAGTCAGGTTATTTTATTTCTTTGCATAACCCTTTATTATCTGTATTTAACTGTACTTTTGAGCCCAAACTTGTTCGTTGAACACAAATTGCACTTTTGTTTTTCTTTTAATTATTTAGAATTCCACTCTGTTTATAAATATGCCACCTGTCATGCTCATAATCTATTTCGAAAGTTCAAACATCCTTTTAAAAGATTCATTTGCAAAACGATCATCACTGTGTGAAGTAGATTCATAAAACATAATTTTCCCTTCTAATATCTTTAAAACAGATTTTTAGGAATATAAATGAGACGAAACTAACATATTTTAATGGTCATCTATTGTGGTGCAAAAGACAACCGAGTAAGTGCAAAAATGACGAAAACTTTTGTTTATAATTTAATTTATCTTATATGATTCGCCTCATAAAATCGCTGAAGTGCTACCATGTGGTAAGTAACCAATTTCCGTCTAAAGCGACTTTCTATTTCTCTCTTTTTTCTATTTTAACCATTTGGAATTTCTTCAATCTTGAAGTCATGTCTAGTTGGAGGGCAACTTAATGCCTAATTGAATCTATAGTTTTCTTGATCTAAAGCACTATTTAGTCAATGAGTCAAAAAAAAAAATCTTACTTTATGATGTACGTTAAGAAGACTTTGATGCTTTTTTCAGGTACGTATTTCCCCTTCCAGAAAGAGACAAAGAGGGCCGAACAGTTTTATTCTGTGTAGCAGGTAAGAAATTATTTATTTCCTTTATTAAAAAAAAAAGTCTCTCTCTTTTTTTTTTCAGTCATTTAAATTTCAGAAATAATTTCTGACCAGGGAATCATAAGAACAGTGAAAAAATGAAAAAAAAGTTAAAATAGGAAGTAATCGAAAAGCATTTTTCTGACGCAAAAAGTATTTACCCTCGCTCCCCCCGTTATCGAGGTATAAGGTCTTAAAGTCGGCCAAAATTTTAATAAAACAGCCAAATTTATAGACTTTGCAAGAAATTAAAGGTACCACAAGAGTTCACCGTCTGTGTATGGCAGGACATCTATCTGCAAAACGTTTAAAAGATACCTTCAACATCTGACCGAAACTTGCTAAATTTGGCGATTTTCTTAAACTTTCGGAACGCTTAAAGACCTCGTATTTCGATTACGGGGACACGAGGGCAAATAGTTTCCTAAGTTTATCGTTCAGAAACAATTTTTACTATGCTCTTGTGATTGCTACTAATTTACTTTTTTTTTAAATTACAGTGGCCGCCGCTTAAATGAATCACGTTTGTTCTAAACAGTTTTGATTCAGTAAAGTGACTGATTCAATAAAGCGGCTAATCGAATAACGCAGGATTTTGTTCTGTTTCTGACGATTTGGTTCAATAAAGTGGATGATTCAATTAATCACTGAGTCAATTAATCGGTGTCCACTAGATTACACGTGCGGTTTCCTAATAAATAATTTAATCTGGTAAAAAAAAATTTACATGCCACATAATCATGTGACATGGGCAATGACGATATTTTACATCTCAAAAATACAATGACTGACCACATAGAGAGCGAGTTCAGAACCCGTGACCAAAGTCGTACCAGTTGTGAACTCGCTGCCGTGGCCAACACTTAAACGCGCCGAAGCACAGAGGCCAACGCTTAACCACTACGCTGCCCAACGGAAAAAAGTCTACTTATTTGAGCTATAAAACCGGAAACTGTTGCCGTATATTCAGCAAAGAATTGTTTTAAAAAAAAAATAGACGGTGATGAAAAATCCGGAATTCAAGTCTTTTACGAAAAAACTTTTCTGGGTATGGTAATTTTTCCTTTAAACACACTTTCTGCATATAGTAGGGGAAATTTTTTGAGTTAAAATGTTTTGAGCAATATTTTTAAATGAGTAAATTTTTGAAGAATTGTCATGAAAGCAATGAAGTTTATAATTGGCTGTTACATCATGTTATAATCTTCATGTTCGAGTTATAATCATAATGCTTCGTTATTCATTAATTATTGTTCTATTTTCTCGTGCTAAGGCATGTTTTTAGAAGAAACGAAACGTGTTCTATTATTTGTATTATTTATTTTTTACTAGGTTTTTCTCTTTTCTTTTCTAAACCATTTTGAGATTTTAGTTGTTTATCGTTCCAAGAAAGTTGCCTAAAACAAACAGTAACGATTCTTTCATACATGCAAATCTGCTCCAGTAGAACTGTATTATAAACCATTCTTGCATTCTCCCCCCCCCCCCCTCCATCCCCAGTCGTAAAAAATCGCTTTTATCATCAATAAGAAACATTAGTTTTGCATGTCCGCAGTTACCTGCTTTTTTATCAATACGGTTTAAAACACGCAGTTGAACAATTCGCGTCTTATTTACTGTATGTGTGTGTATGTGTGTTTCTGTTTAGGCACTGTAATTTAATTACGTTAAGCTTCCTTACAGAAATTTAATATTTTAAAGACTGAGTATTTAATGCTCATTTTCTAGTTTTTCTATTAAATGATGGTAAATTCTTCTTCCTTTTTTACCAACTGTAGTGCGCGAAAACACAATAACTAATAATAGATCAAATAGATCTGCGGTCAGGTCTTTTTTTTCTGTTAATTCAAGCGAAATTATTAAACTGATATGTCTTATGAATGTATGCATGAGAGTAAACCAATGGGGACATTCTGCATCTACGTAATTTTGAGTTTACTGGGTTTTCCACGGATAAAGATGGTTTTAACGCCCCTACATGCGTATTTCACGCATTGAAAATCGAAAATACGCTTAAAAAATTTAGTGAATCGTGTTTTTACTCTTTCTATTTTAAAAATAAATTTACCATCGTGGCATGGAAAAAAGAGAACCCGGGCAACAACTTCTGAGGGGCGGAAAACTCACTGTTTTCCTTTTTTTTTCCGTTGAAACTCATTATAAAAGCTTGAAGGAAGATGGGTATAGGCCGACATTTTCAAAACTTGCCAGGGCTCAGAAGTATCGTAGGTCCGGGCACTGACCATTTTTATCGAGATCGACGAGAGACCGAGTCGAAAACTAAGGGCCCGTCCCTTGAAGGGGCTCGGCTCGGAATGATAGCAGTTTTAATTTGACGTTTAGGGGGGGGGGGTTATGGGAGGAAGGGAGCCAGCGATCAAACTGACAAGGGGCCCACCTTGGTTCTCCGCGGCCCTGATTTTCTTAATTGATTCAGGACGTCCTGATCTTTATCCTTTGGGAAAAAGTAATGTAAAATGGAATGGAGGAGCGATTAAAAACAAATAGTGCTGCCATCTTTACGTGAAACTGAAATATTCAAAGTGAAACAAAGTGCAACTAACCGTTAAAAAAAATAGTGCTGCCATCTATAAGTGAAACTGAAAAACTCAAAGTGAAACAACGAGCTATTAGGCCAAGTGAGCGGAGACCATACATAAACGCCTTTTTATTTTTGACGATGATGAAAATAAAAAGTTATTCATATTTTTATGGCTACAATGTTCAATCAGTACTAAACTTTTAATTGGCCCAAAAAAATTTAAGCGCAAGTATTTCACGCATGTTGATATGATATAATAGAAGAAAAAGAAAGTCATAGACAGGCAATACAAAAATAGGTGTAATAGATGTTATCAGTGCTAGGATCCATGACGTGAACTGCGCCATTAAAATTTTTAGGGTGGGGGAGGGGGTAATTAGACAGGGTTTTTGGTTTCATTTAGGGGGGTCTCATTCTGGGGGGCGGCACTCCCCAGCATTTGAGGATGAGCACCATCGCCCTTGAGGGGAATGGGCACCCCTGCTAGAAGTGTGGGTAGACGTCTCAAACTAGGGCGCTTCTCAAACTTTTCAATAAAATACTGATGCGTCCCCCCACTTCCATTTCCACTAAAATCCCCCCCCCCCCCCACACACACAAACATACTTCTTAAAACGCTGAAGTTCATCCTGACATTTTTACTGAGCATAATAATGGACATCAAGCATGGCACGTAGGCACGTTACCTTTAAAATTACAAAATGTAATTACACACTATTGCCAACTGCGTTATAGAAAGGCGCTCCGTACAATAGTACAACTTCTTTTTACTAACAACATATTTCGATTTGGTGCATTTTAAACTTAGAAAGCTCTTTAAATATAACGTTTTCTTCAATTGTCTCAACTCCATCATAATTCGCGACGGCTTTTCAAAAAATATTTTACTTTCTCCAACTTAATGACAGTTTGCTCATATGAAATAGCTAGTTAAATTTTATTTTGAAGAATTAGAATTTCCATGATATTGCTCGTTAAAATTTAACTTAAAAAAATTATGCATGTAATGTAGATTTAGTACTTTACTTAATCTGTTGTTTCCAAGTATAAAAAAAAAGTAGTAGATTATTCATTAAAAATGTAACAATTGTTAGACACTTCTCCAGCGTAAGCAGTAGGAAATGTTAATTACTTCTTTCATACCAGTTATTGTTATTGTTGAATTAAAATAAAAAGAAAAGTTATATGATCTTAGTTTTGTCAATTTATAAAAAATTTTCATTCGACGGAGAGTCCATAAAGAGCACAGCAACCCCCCCCCCCCCCCCCCCCCCCCCGCTTTGATTTACCCACTTTTACCACTGAATGTCCTTATTTTTAACCACTGCTGATGAAACAAACAAATTCAAAATAAAGGGCGGTAGATTTTAAAAATAGCTCTTCATGAGGAATCCATTTAAGACGAATTGTAAACATATCATTGAACAGATAAATTTTCACTGCATTCAAAATAAGGTGTTGATTAATTGATTTGATTGTATTTATTTTCGCAAGTTATAAATGCCTCATTAAGTTGTTGAAGATTTTAGAAGTCTGCACTAACCGATGACAAGTCTGACTTATTTTACGATTTCGACATAAGATACGATTTCGATACGACAAGCTTTTACGATTCAGGTCTTGTTACACCGACTCATTCGATAAGAAAAGCAGTGGTTTTTGATTTTTATTTCTTTTTTTTTTTCACTTAAAGAATATCTTAAACTATTAGTAAATTAAGTAAATTGAAACAAATAATAATAATTTTAATGAACATCCACTGTCGATAGTTAAAAGAAATCAATTTTCTTTGGACTTGAACTTTCTTTTTCAAATAGAACTTCGGCGTTTGCTATAAGTACTAGCAGTGGTGCAGCAAAAGGGGGTTTGGGAGTTAAAACACCCCCCAGAGGCATTGTTTTTAACATAAATGCGTATTCTAATACAGTAATTAAATATATGAAAAGACTTAAACGGAGTTCTTAAGCAAGGGCAGGGCGTCTCGAACTTAAATTTTTGGCA
Organism: Uloborus diversus; assembly: GCF_026930045.1. Taxonomy (NCBI): domain Eukaryota; kingdom Metazoa; phylum Arthropoda; class Arachnida; order Araneae; family Uloboridae; genus Uloborus; species Uloborus diversus. Next base: position 90,342,160 of record NC_072740.1, on the reverse strand, counting down.
GGGTAGAAATTCTCAATTCACCAAATAGAGCTTCAAATTTTGCCGAACGACTAAATACGAATATGCACAAATAAATACGCATGAAAAACGGACCTTCGGGCTTTTAAATATTGCAAATTGTCCCCAAAACATAAATGCTTAGGAAAAACGGACCTTCGGGCATTTAAATATTGCAAATTGTCCCCAAAACATAAATACGTATGAAAAACGGAGATTCGGACATTGAAATATTGCAAATTGTCCCAAAATTAGCCGAACTGTCAGATAAAATTTGCTTGACAAGGAAAATTTTGCGAGCTCACGGTGACCTCCTGTGACCTCCCCTCGGGGAGCTTAAGGTGTTGTTCTTTACGGTGTAAACAGAAAACCTTTTCATGCCCAAAATTATATATTTGTTGTAAATAGGGAAAAGCTGAATTGCAACATTACATTCAGTATCACGAAAAATTGTTAAACCAAGGAATATCTAATTAAATTGTTCAAGTATTACCAGTTACAAATGAATATACATGAGCATGTTTATCACATGCTTCTTTTATGTTCCGCTATTTGTTTAGTTATTGATTTACTTTACTTGTTCTTTTTTTTTTCTTTTCACTTTGTTTTTTGTACATTTATTTACGTACGTGCGTATTTCCTGATGAAAAATTTACTCCGCTAATAAATCCTTCACATCATGATTTAAAAACATTGCACTATGGTTTTGTTCTCTTGAATTTTGATTATTGTTAGAGATTCCTGAGTGCAGTATTTTTTAATTCGAATTCATATAAAATGTACTATCGATCAACATTTCTATCAACATGGTTTTAAACTTAGTTTACAAACCGTAATTTAATTCTTATGAAAACTTTAAAAATCTTTAAAAAGGCAAAGGTGCAACCCGCACTCAGTTTTAAATGAGTGTAGCCCCTGTAGTTCGGCATTTTATATCCTTGCTGTGTCTTGTCGAATTTTATCCAGAGGGAGGAAGTTAAAGCATACTAAAAGCTGTACAGTGAACGACCACTAAAACCCCTCTAAGCGCCATGATAATTGCTAGTCTTGGTTTCGAAATAGACTGGCAACTACAATTTCATTTCGAGTTTTTTTATTTTATTTATTTTTTTTTCTTTTTTTTTTAATTTATTTATTTATTTATTTATTTTTTTGACCTGCATGCTTTCGTTAAGCAAACTGCCAGGAATTATCTGTTTCTTTGTGGTGCTTGGTTTTAGGGGGCGTGTGGGGGGGGGGACATTTTGATATCTATACAGGTGTAGTTACAACTCTATCGCATCGCCAATTGGCTCCTTTTGTAATCAAAGAGGACTGATATAATATTTTTCCCCAGAAGAAAAACAATTTTCAGCTTGAGGGAGAAATTAAAATTTTATAATTTTATAATTTTTACTTATTGATAGATGATTGTACAAAAAATTACTTTTAGCCAGTTTTTTGGATTTGGATAATGAAGTCGGGATAAACAAAAATAAAGTTTTCAACACAGTAAATTTTGGAGAAAATTTGTCATATCATCGGTAATTCGAAAGATATAGTTGATGACTCGTTTCGGGATTTGCTTTAACAAGTTTAAAATACATTTGAATAGAAAAAATAGCTTTTATAAATAACTACAAATTAAATCATTTTTTCCTAAAAAGGAGAAATCATGGAGTAAAACAGTTTATTTTCTTTATTTCGTTTAAAAACTCATTGAAAAGTGCGGAATAATATCATTACTAGTATAGTTCGAGTTCAATAATGAAAACCCCTAAGAGCGGCAACCCTCTCTGTGCGGCCATATTTTCACGGAACGGAGGGGTGGCTGCTTAGAGAGGTTTCATTGTATTGCAAATCTGCAACAATATGAAATAAAGAGTTAAGAGAGCAAATTTTAAAGCAAAGTATAAACATACGAATTCTTTGGGTATTTGAATTATTGAAAAGTGCATACACATGTTAACACCATCGTATTGAAAATTATGAAGAAAAACATTTGGAATGTCCAAATAATGATAGGAAGAAAACCATACGATAGTATAATAAAGAAGAAAATTAAATAGATTTCATTAGAAAGAGCACAGGCAAATAAGTTTCTGAACGCATAAATTATTTACCCTCTTGTCCCCGTTATAAAAATATGATGTCTTACAGTTTTCTGAAATTTTAAGGGTTTTCTTTTTTTGTGTGTGTGTGTGTGTGTGTTACCAAACGGAACTTACCTTCTGGATTACCTGACAATTTAAAGCTAACCGTGTAGACCAGCATTTCTTAAATTGTGTTCCGCGGAACCCATGGTTTCCATGGAGATCATCAAGGGTTCCACTATCATTCTTTATTTTTCTTTCTTTTTAGAAAAGTTAAAAAATCTATCGAAATAGTGAATTTTCAAAACTTAAACTTAAATTTTAAACTTTAAAGTTTTGTTTGTGTCTTCAAAATTTTGTTTTCAAAGTTGTTTTAAAATTTTATTTTTTTGTTAATTTTTCAAAAAAACGTTTTGACATTACAAAATTTGACTTGAAGCAATTTTCACTTTGACTGTAAGTAAAACATTTGAAGAATGTTGCTTCAAACTTATACTACTTTTGAAAAAATAGGGGCTCTACGAGAAAACTGGTTATTTAAAAATGTTCCACTCCTTAAAAAAATTAAGAAACGCTGGTGTAGACTGAAGTTAATTATTTGAGGACAGATAACAGTTCAAGCTTTTAGTTTTATGCCCATCCTCTAACGTTCATCGATGACAGATCAAATCAGAAACGGATACTATCAAGCTGAAAAATATCGTCAATGTAATCCTAAGCATTGAAACATTTCATTTCGTTTCAGGTGCGTTAGATGTGTCCCGCCACAAACAGTCGGATGTCTTCAGATCGTTTATCCTGACTATGGAAGCACTGATGGAGTGTGAGCTTAACCAAAAGAGAGGCATCACTTACATCTTCACACAAGAAGGATATCATATTAGCCATGCTTTATTAGTGGGTCTCAGAGATCTTCAGAAAATGATAAGTAGCGGAGAGGTATTTATAGAGTAGAATACTTTTTAGTTCAATCGAAATTTTGCTGTGTTTTATTTGCCTACGTTATGTTGTTTTTATTTATACAGGGTCTCATACCAGTAATTAACGCGTTGATGTTAAAAATTAATTTCTCGAAAACTAATAATTCAAAAAATTCTATTTAAATTCTGAAACAAAGTAAAATACATGGGAATTTGATACATGTCCGATGTGTCTTTCATCTCTAGCTACAATATGGTGCAAATGAATAGCGAAATTCTGCATCACTCGCTAAAGGATCGAAGTTTCAATGCTTTCAATAACAGTCTGAATCGCAGTTTTCAGGTCTTTGATGCTCTTGGGGTTTCTAGCGTAAACTTTGTCTTTGATATAACCCCACAAAAATGAACCGCAAGGGATCAAGTCAGGAGAATATGATGCACAATTAGTTCCCATATTTTTAGATTTGATCCTAAAGCCAAAGTCCGCTCATTATAGTGCTCTTCAAGCAGATCAAGCACTTCATTGGAACGATGAGGTGGTACGCAGTCTTGCATGTGCCTCGTGCTTTCGAAATCCAGCTCACTTTGAATTGCTGGTATGATCTGTTTTCCCAAAATTTCCACATATCGCTTAGAAGCGAGTCTGTTTGTTGTCTTAGGCTTAATCTCAGTCGCAAACTTTCTTTGGGTCACAATTGGGCTGGTTTTGTTCGAATAAAATGTTCGAACCATGAAAATGCGCTCAGAAACGCTATATCTCGACATTTTCACTGAAAAATAAACAAAAAAAAAGCCAACTCAGTGAGACTGCGCAAAAGAAAAATCCGCCAAAGCACTGAATCTAACCGCCGAGTTTGGACTTGATACACCAAACAGTTTTCGAGATATTGAGATTTTCTTTCCAACGCGTTAATTACTGGTCACCCGGTAGTTAAGGCTTATTCATTTTATTTTTATATGGTCACTTTTATTTACTGCTTTTAATTTGATTGCAATATTAATGTTTAACTTTTATTTGACCGATTGCATTTGTTCTGCTTTTATGCTTATTTAATCCTAAATTTTAGTGTTCAACAAAGGGAATTTGTTATTCAAACGCTACGCTTCACAAAAGATAACCATCATTGCTGAATTCAGCAACCTCAACCAGTGGCGCCCCAATGGGAAATCACGGGAGGTCACTCTGACCTTCCAAAAACTTTCTTACTCGGAAAATTTTGTTTAACGATTCGGAAAATTGGGAAACAGCATTGCAAAGTTGAAATTTTTACAAAAAAAAAGAAAAAAAATTATAATGATGCTATGATCATGTTTATTCATTGGGTACAATTCGGAGTTTCATTTATAAAATTGAAAATTTCTCCTGTCAGAAAAAATTTTAGTTCGGCGCCCACGACCTCAACTTAGTTCGACAAAAAATGTTGACGCGATTTTGCTACTTCTATTTATGACAGATCCCTCGTCAGTTGTTTCTTGTTCAAAACCAAAAATAAATACCAACGATAAAAATACATCGATTTTTTTTTTCTTCCTAAAACCTTCTACTGGCCTACATGCTACGTGTGAAATCTTGTTTGAGTTATAAATCTTTATTTAAGCATAAAGTATTAAATGTTGCTTTGTACATATTACTTGGGTTATTCATTGGAAAACTTAAAATAAGTATCTCTTTTTTCAATTTGCTTTTTTTTTTTTTTTTTACTAAATTCATTACATTTTATTAAACATTAATTTATTAAATGTATTCACGAGTATTCACGAGTTTAGTTACAATTTTAGTTATTTTTGGGAATCAATCTAGAATGAAAATACTGTGGTACAGTGCAGAAACCTTATAATCAACGAATTTCTGTTTCTTTGAAAAGCCGTATAGTACCTCAAACGACTTTACGCAATACAATTTTACATTTGTAGCATGCTTTTGCTTCTATAACCCATTCTACAAATTTGAAATCTGACCAAATTCAAAAATGCTTTGTAGGACTCTCCATATTGGGGCAACTCCCCACTTTGCAATTGTTCCAATGAGGAGATATCTTCCGGCCAAACTTTCATGGTAGTATCATTGCTTTTGTCTTGATTAAGAAACTAATAGCTTTCTCCCAGACATCCTTTAAAAACATTTTATGTCCAAGTTTCTCAACAACGACGGCGACATCTACAGCTTTGAGATTCAAGCAGAACTGCCGAAGACTACGGGCCAGACAGAATTTTTTAAATTAACTTCTTTCTCTATAGCAGAATTATTCATCAACCAATCTAATTTTTAAATTTCAGTGTAAATAAAGACACTGATTATGGGATAACTGCACACAACCACAAAACTAGAAATTAGAAAGATGGCAGTTTTTGATGATTTTTTTTTTTTTTTCAATTATAGAAAGCTATGCCTGTGAGACATAAGCAAATGCACTGGATGAATGTGCCTAAATATTTGTCAACTCTTTTTCACGTGCTGAAAACATTTTTAAGCCAAAAACTTCAAGACCGAGTAAGTAAACATTTTCTTCCTCGTTTTCACTTCCTTTTCGTCATATATAGAATCTGTGTACTGTGTACTGTGCTCCTTTCAATAGCGTCATGTCTCAAAAAACGCAATTTTTCAGGAGGTAAAACCCAATTGGTTTTTCAGCAAAATGTCTGGAAATATCATTTTGGATGTCAGACTATTTTTCATGTTTTCTCGTCTCATAGTAATCAGTACAAAGAGAAATCAGGTGGTACATTGTTGGGTACTCCCGCAATTCATTAATATTTTCCAGGAATTGTCTTGAGCAGTGTGATTTTGCATAATCTCAATCGTATTACAGAATTACGCCTTTTCTGTTGACAATCGTTGGAATATACTCGACAGTCATTGCACCATCTGAGTTCCATTTCTTCAGATCACTACGTCACTTGTTATGTGACAAAAACTTGAAAATTTGGCCAATATCAAATCCTATCGTCAGATATTTTTCACTAAAACTAATTGACTTCATCTATCCGGCATTGAAAATGTGTGAACACCAGATGACAAATGAGTGTTGATAACGCGGGTAATTTGATTTGCAAAAAAAAACTTGGTAAACATTTATTTATTTGAAAAAAAATTTTGAAAAAGTTTAAAAAAGACTTTCCGGTCACCCTAATACGTCAGCACTTGATTTACCCATAGAGGGTTTGCCAGGAAAATTCCGGTTCTAAGAAGGAATATGATTTTCAATAAAACTTTAAAATATAATCTTCTTTACATAAAAAGTAGTCGAAAATTTTGTACTGCATAGTGAATAAAATATGACAACGTATATAAAGTACAAATAGAGAATGAAAAAAGGTTAAAAAACCAGCAAACAGCTGTTTTGGCACTCTTGATTTGTCTAGCACTCCCCCTTTTCCTAATGTTTGGAAGTCTGTTATTTGATTTATTTTTTGTCCGTAACGTTTTCTCCTGAGTGCAACTGTCCTCTGGAGTTCTGACTTAACCTTGACGTCATCGTTTCCGGTACTGCTCTCATATCTTTTACAACTCGTCTCTCATTCCATTGTTCGCCTCGACTGTGTTTTAGTCGGGTGAACCTGTCTTCGTTTTTAATTGCACTGATGATGGCACTTGTATTTTAGAGTGCCGAAACAGCTGTTTGCTGGTTTTTTAACCTTTTTTCATTCTCTATTTGTACTTTATATACGTTGTCATATTTTATTCACTATTATAATATTCTTTGTTTAATGATTGAATAAGTGACTCGATGCCTGCAGTGACTCGATTGCGCGAAAAAAAAGTTTAAGCGTGATTTTTTTTTTCGGTGTAGAGCACTAGGCAGAAAATACCTTTCTGGAGAACTTCCGAGGATGGCTACATTAAACTTGGAACAGACTTTCGAAAACGGAATGAAAGACGGAAAAAAAACTTTGTGACGGTAGCCAACGTGTCACTACAGCCACATCACCTCTTCTATAAAAGTAACGAACGCTATGTCGGGTTAGAACTCAGAGGCCGTTGACTGCTTCGGTTAAAACGAAAGCAGTTTTCAGTCTAATTTAATAGTTGGTTTCAGTTGCCCATGGAATCTGTTTCTCTTTGTGTCTCTAGTTAATACTACATCTATGACTGCATTATCCTCACTGCTCCTCGTAGGCTATGCTTTTACCCATTTGCTTCAAAATTTCAATGGCTCTGCTGTTAGAGTTATGTATTTAGTTATACCAACAATATACATGAAATACACCGCTAGCTCAGTCATTTCCAGCCGAGGACTGCAGTTTCGTGCTTATTAGCACTCATCAGCCCGGCATAGGAAAGTGACTGAGCTGGAGATGGAAAACCTCTGAACACTGTAAAAAAAAACTGTAAATTTTGAAGAAGTTATCCGTATTTTTTACAGAAAAAAACTGTTCGTAATAAAATACAGGATTTCTCTGTTTTTTTGAATCTGTAACCGGTTATACTTTGTTTTTCTTCGAATCTTCGAAATTTCGCCCGCGTGTTTGGATTTTCGTTCTCGTGCTCGAGTTTTTGATCTTATATTTATTTAAAGCGAGTAAGCCTTAAATCGTTTGCAACTTCCATTTCATTGCATCCTAATCAATATTTTATTATTATGTTTTTTTGTCATCTGTTACAGAGGCATATTCGGAAATTTACCTTTGTATACATGTATTTCGTAGTAGTATAGTAAATATTGAAATGGATTTATGAAAGTATAGTTTCATTTTTTAATCTTCATAAAATAATAAATCAGCTTGAATAAATAATAAAAATACGGAAGATTTCTGTAAAATAAACGGAAGAAAACTGGCGTCCTGGCTGACAGTTTTTTTCTGTAAATTTTACGGATTTTTTTTACAGTGAAGGAAGCCAAGAGTGCCAAACAAACTCGAAAACCAACAATATATACTACATCTACGTTCAAGACGCCACCCCACCTCACCAGTTAAGGGTTCAAAAAGCATTTGCTAGTGAGCAAACTATGCGTGCTATTTGTTTTTTCATTTATTTATTAATTATTATTTCAGATTATGATCCACCCAAATATAGCAGCACTCCATGAGCATTTTCCCCCATCAATGCTTCCAAAAGAATATGGTGGAACAATTCCTCTCAGTGAAATGACAAGTAAGTGACAAGTTAATCGTTGAATTTTCCACTACCTCTTTCCAGAAAGCTATATCTTTTAGCACTTACATTGTTCAGTCAGTAATGCATTAGAATCAATTAGTTTAACATTCACTCCCCGCTTGTGAAGTACATAGCTTCTTCAGTGTAGCTGATTTTTTTTACGAAAAAAGAACTCTCTACAATATATTTATTTGAGATGTACAATACAACTTATAAGCAGATATATTTTCAACACCCCTGCAGTTTATAAGCGTACTTGCTGCATTGCACTATTATTTCGAAATAAAAGTTGTGTCAAGTGTCGTATGTTCAACAATCAAACTTAAATAAAAGAGGAAAAATAGAGTATATTTTCCCATCAACGTGTAGAAAAGTCAAATTTTATGACTCAAATTTTTAATTTAGACCTCTTTGAATTTTTTTTTAAACTTCAAAAAATCAGTTATTGTTATTAATAGGCGTAAACATTCCGTTTCACGGAGTTTTTTTTAATGAAAACTCCCCTGTTGGAGGGTTTTTTCCCCCACAGGGAAAGAGCGAAAAAAAACCTATATGAATTCCTGGGCATCAAAGGAATCTGTGCCAAATTTGACAAAGATCTGACGCAAACTGGATTTGCATAAGGAAAATCCCCCTATGTGAATTCCTGAGCATCAAAGAATTTCCATGCCAAATTTGTAAAGATCTGACGTAAAATGTGGATTTGTGTAAGGAAATCTCCCCGATGGGAATTCCTGAGCGTCAAAGGACCTGTGTACCGAATTTGGCAAAAATCCGACGTGGAATTTATATAAAAGAACACTCACGCAACACACACTGCCATTTTTTTAATATGTATAGAAGATTTCACGCATTGAAACTCGGAAACGTGCTACAAAAATTCAACTACGCGTATTTTCAGGTTTGGAATTTTAAATAAGAATTTGGCATCGTGGACAATGGGGGAAAAAAGCAACAAGAGATTTTAACATTTGATTTTTTTCCTTTTTTTTTTTTTAAATGTATGATTTCAAAATGTTAAGCGTTCTAAATGTTAAAAATCGAAACAGTACAAATATCCTCTTTTCCTGCTGTCTTCTTTTTCATCCTTACAAAGTTTTTTTTTTTTTTTTTTGAATTTATGGTGGAGGAGGGGGGGATCTTACGGTTTTCGTGTATTTCACTCCTATGAAATTAATTTCCCTCCTAAAAATGTGAAGGAATATTTTCAAGCTTGAAAAATAAAACATTGGGTAGTTTTTGCTTACAAGATAACCCTAGTTACAAAATTTATTTTTGGAAAAAGCTTCATCGAATGCTATTCATACGGAAAAACGGCCGATTTTTTCAGAGTTTAAAAAAGTTAGTTCCAATAAATACCAATAGAATGAGCTTTTAAAATTGCAGACGCCATTTATTTTACACTAAAGCATATCGAAAATAATATTATTATTTTCAATAATAAAATGAAAACAATGCATACAGAACAAGTTTATCTCTGCTACCAATTACTTATTTTTTCAAATTGTTTAGTAATATTCACTCTTAAATTTCGTTTTAAGTAAATGTACAATCATGAGAATCAATTTTTAGAGAAAAGTATTCATTAGCAGCGGTTTTTACGGCCATATTCACCAGCTGAATCGAACCTCCCTCCATCAGACACCCGAACCGACGAATAAAGCTTTCTGATTCGTCGAAGAAGGGTTCGATTATAGTGATTTGGATCTCTGACGGAGGTTCGAATCTGCCGTTGAATAATCGTTAGAAGACAACTATATAAATAATGAAAACATAGTTAAAGCTGGTGCTACTGCACAACATCATTTGTTGGCTACATGTATAGGTTATAGGTTAGGGTGGTTTAAAAAATATTTTTTTCAGCTTGAGTTCAGGACACCCTCTAATTTTTTTAGACTTACTAATAGTATTATGCTGTAAATTCTTAGCTTCTTACTCAAATTTTAAGACGGTGTTCAATGACCCCCCCCCCCCCCAATTTAACATTAGCCGTACCATAAAAAGTGTCACAAATTTAGAAACATTTAATTTCCCCAGCTGTTTTTTTATGAATAATTATTTTACTGCAATGTATATGCATAATACTCGTGTATACTATAATATGTAGCATTGCTTTTTCATTCCAATGTATTTTTAGCCCCCCCCCCCATACTGTAGAAGTTTGGGGGAGGGGTTGAGCACCCTCTTTCAGTTGAAATGGTAAGCTGAAATTCTTCCAGTATATTGCTATCTACAAGTCTAAAAATTTCGAGGGGTGTCCCGGTATCTAGGAAAAACTTTTTTTTTTACATGTATTTTTGAACCACCTCATTGTTGGTGTTTAAGTAACATTTCCTCAGATAAGCGTTTTTAGATTAACGATAATATTCATTTAAAATTATCTATTTCAGAAAGATGGATTGAAATACTAGAGTCGAAGAGAGAACGCATCTTAGCTTTAGATCAAATGAAGGTTGATGAAAGCAAGCGGCCTAAAGGCAAGCATTCTGGACATTTAATTCCACGCCTGGTGAACAGCATTAGCAAAATGGAGATATACTAATCTAGAACTGTATTTACTGTGTTGTTTTCTGTAGCAGTAGTTATACACTTGTCTACAAAATGTTATTTATTATTAGTTCTGTGCATTTATCACTGTTCTATACAGATGTGTCAGTATCTTTGTGACTGATATATGAATTGTATTTTAATTTATAACTGAAGTAAACTTTGTATGATATAAATCATTCAGTGCCAGAGGCATGTGTCATAATACTGTATTGATATTTTACAAATAAAGTTGGAATAATTTAGATTATCGAGCTGGTTGAATTCTATCTAAAACATAAGTGGTGTGAACAAACAAAAAAACAATCAAAAGAAATGTTCTGCAAGTTAAAATTTTTTGTACCAAGTAAGACACTTTCATATCAATAGGTTCGTTGTCAATTACAGTTTTTTTTTTTTTTTTTTTTTTTTTTTTAAATCAACTTACGACTACGGCATTTGAATTGAATTATAATGTCATTAAAGTAAAAGTGACAAAGGATTTCGATAGAGCTAACTACATAGAAATATCTAATAAGGTTCAACCGATGGCAATTTTTGGCTGATGGGACGATGCCGATTATTGGCCGATGGTTCAAAGACGGCCAATGGTCGATTGTTTTCAGTTTGAAATAGCCGATACCGATGGAAAAACCTAACTAAGGAAGACCGAAATACAGGTTTCAAACATTTTTTAAAGGACAAAAAGTATTCAACACGTTGTACTCGTAAAAATTGATGGCAAATCATTTTAAAAAAAATGAATGTTATGTCAAAAATCACAGAAAAGTAGAAAAAAATACATGGGGCGCAGAAATATTTTTCTAACAGAAGAAAAGATAAAAGAGAAAAAGAGGGATTTAAAGTATTGTAATGAAGAGTCACATCATTACACTAGTAGTTAAAAACAGAGGTAAAAATGAAAGTAAAACAAAATTTTAACTAGAGATTTATTGTATTTCAATAAATAAAAATATAAGGATGGAAATCTTAAATACTACAATCGAAAAACGAAACTTTTAAATGTTTTTGGAAAAGAAAAACTTTAGGAAGTTTTCCCACAAAATTTTTATTGAAAATAAATATAAATAGAGCCACAGCCGAGGAGGGACCAGAGAGCGGTTCTTCAATCCTTTCCTTCGTAGCTCTAATCGTGGCCTGAAATTACATTTTTGGAACTTCAGTTTTTAATAATTGTTGCGGTTGAGTAATTTAGCCCCACCCCTTCCTCTGAAGTTACCATCGATGGCCTGAAATCGCGTTTTCAAAACTACAATTTAGGAGAAATTCCAGGACAAATCCCCATGTAGACCTCTGAATGCAACACATCCGAAAATCGTCTAAAGTTGCGTTTTTAGAACTCAGTTTCTAAAAACTGGCGCATGAGAGTCCGTAGATTCCTTTTCCCCTAACGCCTACCAAAGGATAGATTACAATCGCGTTTATAAGTTTTCAACTAAAAAATAAAAAAAAAAATCTGGGGAGCGTCCTCAAAGTCCCCCTTGCAACATCATTAAAGTTCTTCTAAAATTATTTTATGAGTTCAATACATCTCTGGATACCGACTAAAATTGAGTTTTGAAGCTTCTATTTTGAAAGATTGCTACTTCATATTGAACATTCGAGTTTAATATGGAGGGAGAGCCCTAATAATATCATCGAAGATCCTCTAAAACTGCGTTTTTAGAACTTCAATTTCCGAAAATTGCTCCGGGCGTGTCCCTGAACCCCACCCGTCTGCTTTTTTTTACCAAAGCCTACAATCAAATTTTTAAAACTTCAACTTCGGAGGACTTTCGGGGGAGGGGTACCTCCTGAACCTCTCCCGCCATCAACACCACTGAAGGTCTTCTTTACCTTCTTTTTTGGACTTCAATTTTTTTTTAAATTTCTGTTGAACGGTCCCTAACCCCCTTCCCCCTAATATCATCAAATATCGCCTAAAGTTGCACATTTGGAATTTTCTTACGAAAAATTACCGCAGAAGAGTGCCTAAATTCTATCCCTTCCCCAAACGCTTCCAAAGAGGGTTTGCAATCGTGTTTTAAAGACAAACTGGAAATTAAATTATAATAATAGTAATAAATCAAAAGTTCAAATAAAACTTTCACTTTTGAAAATCTCTATAACTAATATTCATTACAGCACAGAAACCAGTTCTGTATAAACCACAATAACACAACAGTTGTAACTAAAAGTGCAGAGCTTTTTTAGCAGTATACGGAACGTGAATATACTTGCTGAGTACGCTAAATGATGTTAAACATCATTAATAAAGGAAAATTATTTTTTGGTTAAATGAGTGAGAGTTATCTGAAAGATATAATTTGGCTTGAAATAATGAAAGCATTAAAATATTTTTAAACATTTTACGATATTAGGATTCCCTAAATTAAATTTCTTGACTTCACCTTTTTTAATCACTCACTTTAATAGCTGTGAAGAAATGATTTTCTTAATTAGTTCATGGCAATATAATTGGAGGGGGGGAATTGAATGTAGAATTTAAGAAAATATAATTTTTTTTCATTTTCCATTCCTAAAAAGATTTTAAAATACTACCGCGAAGTAAAATTTGCAGTATGCAACCATTTTTCTAAGGCGACGAGCTATAAAATTATAAATAAGGATTTCAGTGAAAAAACGAGACTTTTTACGCCTTAAAAGCGAGAAAGAAGAATATAATGACTTTTTATGGATTTTAATCACCATACAGATCCTGAAATCGGCTATTCCCGCCCTATTCTTATGATTGAGCTTTTCCTGCAGTTTAATAATCAATCAAGGGCCAGAATATATGAAAGAATATACCAGTATTTATTTGTTTAGTGTTAAGTTAAAATTGTAAGCTAAAATCAGTGAAATGTCGAGGTTTTTGATTTTTGTTCGGGAAGAAAAAAGTTCGTAAATTTTGTACCGCGACATTGGTTGATCCCCCAAATTTGAGGCTTTTTTTTTTTTTTTTTTGCTTTAAATCTCTCTACTAACATACTAATACAAATTATTTAAATTTAAGAGCAGAAAATTCTTAAAACTACCATTAAAGTGAGTGTTTGATAAGTGTCTGCAATGTTGCGAAAATTTCGGTAGTGATCCGAAACTCCGCATATTTCCGAAGCCCAAAACTGGTGTTGGTTCCGTGGCTGTCCGATTTCAGGCCCTATGTTGTACTTACTTTTAATTATGCAGTGAAAAATAGAAAAATAAAACATCGGCGATACATTGTCATTTAGATATTTTTCAAGGCCGATGGGCCGATGTTTTTTCCAAGTTAGCATTGGCCGCCGATACCGATGGCTCAATTTTTGAACCATCGGTGCCGATGCATCGGTCGAGTCCTAATATCTAACATATCAAATCGCTTGTTTTACTCAATAAGACGATGATATCAAGCAGTACCTACTTTGCTTCTTACCTTTAGTATTTTTGCCGTAGCCGGATTTAAGTTTTTTAAACTTCTTTTTTACTTTTTCCTTGCAAGAATATTAATCCTCCCCGTGCAATGGAGAGGTTTGATACAATCGTAAACATTCAGAAAAACTGGACTAGTTTTTCAATTTCAACTAGAATTTAGCATAAATAAAAAATATCTTAATAAGAAAACATGACAAACAATTTTCGTAAACGTCAAAAAAATATTTTAAAATAAGCCAAGCGTATCATTCCTCTCCTACTTCACGTTCAAAATGACGACATGGCACGGGAGAAGTTGTTGTCCATGTTGAAAACTGGTCCCCACTCACCTTAGTGAAAGGAAGAGATCCTAACATCTAGATTGCAAAAAAGTCATAAAATGCATAAAATAGAGAGAAATCTTTAGGAACCTCAGTACACAACATACCTAACACGCAACTATAGCACTACTTTGTTTAGCTGTTACACAACAGCTTTAACACTAAATAGTTTCGGAACTGCTGCCTGCCCTATTAAGAAGTTTTTTTTTCTCTGCACAGACTTCTTAACTCAATAGAATCGGATTTAAATCTAGTCACATGATTGCAATGGGTTGAAGCTCTTCGATTAAGTACAAAACCAGACAAAAATTTTAAGGTATAAATAAAATCTCGATGTCTAACGGATCTAAGAACCGAATACCGTTCATACTCGCGTTCATTATTAGAAAAAATGAAGCAGTTTTACGTGACACACAGTTGAGATCGTCAGGGGTACCCTGAACTGAAATTTTTAGGAGGGGAAAGTTCTCACTTTACCGAATGAAACTCTGAATTTTACTGAATGAAAAAATATGAGCTTGCGCATGCCTCCATCTTACAAGAAGAAACAATTGGTATCATTAAAAGTATTAATAAACATATTTTTAAAAAATCAATTAATTACAATATTGCAACATTGCCCAAAATTTTCAGAATTGTCGTGCTGGAAAAAGAAATTTTTGAGAGGTCACAGTGACCTCTCGTGACTTCTCACTGGGGCACCCCGAGAGATTGTACACGTACCATGCCTTATTACTACATCCCTTCGAATGGCAATCAAGTCGATCATTTTCAATGAGTAAAGACATTTTTCTCTATTCCTTCTTTAAAAATATGTTAACATTATTCCACAACTTTAGGTACATATTTTTAAGGAAAAGGAAATTCGATCCGACATAGCGGTATAGGGGTTAAGACGCTGGCCTTTCATGCCCAAAGACGCAGAATTGAACCTGGCTCCAGTAGGTGGATTTTTCAAGATGCAGAAAATCGACAGCGTCCATGTCGTATGATTATGCAGCATATAAAATTCCCTCGAGTACTCTTTTAGCATGGAGTATTTCGTGGCAAAATTAAATTCCTAGTGCAGTTTCGCATCGAATAGAGCCCTGGTGCCTCCATCTATTGTGGAAACTGGGTGTCAAAATTCTCGTCGTAATGGCATCGCACCGATAGAGGTGTTGCGTGAAAGAGTGAATGCTATGCCGGGGGATCGCACCAGGTCTACAAAAGGCAATGCCTCTACCGCAGCCCCATTAGAAAGAAAAAAAAATCATGCCATTTCAGAAGTAAGAACAGGCTTGCAGCTCTCCCCCGATGACAATAGTGGTAAACCAACATCAACAGTTTGAAGGGAAAAAAACAATAAATATTGATTTAAAATCCATTTAATACGATTTCCGGCAAAAATGTACTGACGTAAAGCAGTATAGTGTGACTGTGATAAGTTGTGCCATGACCTTGAAAATGCTTATTTTTATTTTAGGTAATAGCCAAAGGAAATTGGCACAAAGTCAAGTTGTGCCACTTTTGTAGTAATTTTGCGAAAGCGTTTCAACTTATATTCATGCCAATAACGCATCCAATTTTCACTGAAATCTCCAAAAAGAAGTCAACACCATCAAGATCATGGCTCAATTTATCACAGCCTCCCGATATCTTAATCGGGCCCTGACTTTGATAGCAAGAAAAAGGGTTCATGAAAACATTTTACACTTTTTTGGCATTTATAATTTTCTGTAGTTTTCATTCAAAAGAAGAAACTCAGGCAAATACTTCTTTCTAGTTACTAATACAAAAATCAGCAAAAACGTAACCCTTCCAACAACTCGCTTATATAATTCATGTTTTCTCTTAAGTGAATGGCATTCCCCGACTTTCCCCTATAAATCGATAATGAATTAATTATTTAATTATATATTGAAAAATGAAAAGTTCGAAAGTTAGAGTTACCCGTCTCCCCATTAACTTTAGAGGAAATAGTAATACATGTTCAGTCAAGTGAAATCGTGTGCAAACTCTTGGTCAGGACAGCTTATTCTCAGAACAAAGTTTTGGTCAAATTTAAACAATTTAAAAAAATGTCAGCATTAAAGCTTACGAGGAAATTTGATTCCTTTGAATGTCTCATTCTAAGACATGGATTTTCTTACAAACTGAAGTACAAAACAAACTAAACAAAAGTTTTTTTTTTTTTTAATGTGTAGAAAATGTATTAAAAAAAAGGGTTTTTTTGATTTGATTGTTTTAATGTTTATTTTTAATTAAAGTGCTCTTTTATTAACATTAGTGCATAGGCTAGAAACGCAACCCTCTCAAAATTACGAGCAAAATAATTTATTATTCATCATACAGTGAAACCTGTGTGAGTTGACCACTTGCGGTGTACTACTTTAGTGGTCAACTTAAACATGTGGTCAGCTTACAAGGGTAGTCAACTTTACAGGTTTTACTGTATTTTCAAAACTTAACCCCCGGCAGATATCAGTTCCAGAATCGCCCTTGCCCCTTGCTAGAACACAGCTATGAAAATGTACGTTCTTTCTTCCACGGGGGGTGGGGGGGGCACCATTTTTCACTAGAACATGGGCGTCATTTTTGCTTGATCCGGTCCTGATAATAATAGTCATAATAATAAAAAATAGAAATAAAAATCACTCAACCTTTTTTTTTTATCCCCTGCAAAAGCAAAACGAGCGTAAAATGCTTTTAAGCTGAGCATGAGGCCGTATCGGTTGGAATGATAGCAGCAAAAAGCTTTGACCTGGCAGAGATAGCAAAACCTGTTTCTGAGGAAAGTTCGCTTCTTTTTCGATTCCATTTTACAAGCGCTATCGAAAGCGTGATGCTAAATCTTTTGAAACGTGTTCTTTTTAAGAGAATGACAAGCCCGCTGTTGGAGTAAAGATAGAAAATGTGTAAAAAAAAATAAAGCATATCCCGACAAAAGTATGCTAGCAGATAGTATTTCTGACCTTGTCAGTGAAAGAAAAATGTCTGTGCATCACTATTTCCAAGCAGTAATGCACGATAATGTGTTGAAATATAAAATACACGCTTCGCAAAATGACAGCATCATTTTAAATCATTTTTTTTTTTTTTTTTTTGCTTTGATATACATTAGCAGTTTTCCCCTTCCGCTCCACACCCTACCTTTCAAGTTAAGCAATAGGATTGCTATGCGTTGCCCAATGTCACAAGTGTAGAGGCTGTAGCAAAGATCTTCAAGTCTTTGGCAGTAGCAGGGGCAAATTAACCTCTGAAGTTAGGAGAAGCTCAATCTCATTTCGAGGCCTCCCACTTTTTGCTTGGGGAATTTTTTCAAAAAATTCTATGGGTATTGACACAAAACTCACTGATGTGACCAGTATTATTTCCAAAATTGGAATAGTAGTTTATAGGTACCAGTTTTTTCTCTCCCCCCTCCTCCAAACATACAGAAAATGTTTACATTACATATCGTCCCCCTCCCCCTTTCCCCCAATCAAGGAAAGTGAGAAGTGACACAACTCAAAAGAACAGAATTTGAGAAAATCAAAGTTTTACTGAAAAGCAGTTAAAAAAGTTTTAGTCTCAAATATTGAATTACGCGCAAAAAAAATTCAAAAATTTTGAGTTATGTCACTTTCCTCACCATTGTGCGATAGGTTTTCATTGCAATTCCTATCGAATAAGAGTGATTAGTTGTTGAACCAGATTTGTCACTCCACAAAAAGAACTAGTACACAGTCACACAATGCATTTCAAAATGATAAGTCTACCAATAAAAACATAATAAATGTTTGAAAATCCTTTTTTTAGTAAGTTTTAAAATGATAATTTTTTTAATGAGTTTAACAAAAAACTTTTTTTAAGTAGTTGCAAAGTATTTTATTAACTATATCTGTTCATTAATGAAAAAGATAATGCAACAGTAGTCCACAAAGTATAGTAGTTTAAAAGAAATACAAAAATTTAGAAATAGCTATTTCAAAAATATAGGTCCACTGAACCAAAAATCACGATTCAATAAGAAACTATGCCTATTTTTTGTGTATCCGTTCATAAATCCCGTTCGACATGGTTTATACAGGTTTTTCAAATAATTTTCCGCGATCTTTTGCCATTCAGAGAAATTAGTTTATTCCAAGTCTGCAGTACAATCTTAGAGCAGGAATTAGTAACTGGAGGGAGCACACCCAATCATTGGCTTAGGAAATGCTGAGGCAAAGATCTCTAGTCGCATGGTTCAAATTCAATGAATGAGGGACACATTTTACGTAAAACTAGTACACGAAACCTGATTTCTTTTCCAATCCTTGACTTTCAAATATATCACGTGACTTGGGATCCCTGCTTCAAGAATTAAAGGTTTCACTCTCTCTATCTTTTTCCTTCTCAATAGCCGCGTTCACAACTTACTTTTCGACCCGGTAAATTCCCGCTCTGGCTTCGCGAAAAACCGGATTGAAAAATTCCCCGTTTCCATGTAAAAAGAGGTTCTCCCATTATACCAGAGAAAGCAATTTTTACCCAGCATCCTTAGTGGCTAGTAGACGAACTTGTTTCGCGTAATGCATTCCGGGTAGAAACACCGCTTTCACTCCAGAAGCTAGCAGGAGTACAAAGATTCCAGATAAAACCCGATAATAACCGGAATGCGGTGAAAAGCAGGTTTTTTTCCGGGGTCCAAAGTGTCCATGGAAACGACCCTAATAGGCGCGTTTCCATGGGCACTTTCGACCCTGGACAAAAACCTGCGTTTCACCAAATTCCGGTTATTTGCGGGGTATATGTGGAATTTTTTCTCCTCCTGCTTCCTTCTGGAGTAAAAGTGGAGTTTTTAGCCAGAATGCATTAAGCGAAACAAGTTCGTCTACTTGCTGGGTATAGCCGCTAAGGATGCTGGGTAAAAACCGCTTTATCTAGTACAATGGAAAACCTCTTTTTACATGTAAACGGGGAATTTTTCAACCTTTTTTTTTTTTTTCGGAACCAGAGCGGTTATTTACGAGGTAGAAAAGTGTGTTGTGAACGCGGCTAATGAGTACAATTGAATCGATGAGTTCAAAAACCAGTCATCTCCATCAAAGCAAATTTTACAGGAGAGACAAAAACTAAATTATTCAATACTCATCTGACCATTTATCTATTTATTTAGAAGCTATACAGCTTCACATACATAGAGGATTGTTTGCCAAGCGCCTTGCCTCCGGACACACAGAGGAAAGATTTACACCACAAGAGAAGGAAATAACACCTAAAGCACCGGTGGGAATCGAACCCACGACCTCCGGCTTAGAAAACGAAGCTTCTACTACAGAGTCACGGAGGACCCCCTCATCTGACTTATAGGGCTTTTTTTACCAGAGAATATGGCGGTCGACTTAAGATTACATCACTTCTATAGCATTATTAAACATCTCATTTCATCAAAAAAAAAAAGTTGAAAATTGGAGATGATTTTTTTTTTTCGGACAAAAACAGGAAAATATAATTGTAATGACTTGAAGAAGGGAAATACTTTAATTCTTCATTGAAAGCTTGCAATAAAATTCATTCTATGTAGGAGAGTGAGGGGCAAAGTTAATTAGTTAACTTACTTTTTTCAAAATGAATTAGTTGGAAATTTGCTCTGTAATTTACGGTACATAAAGAAAGAACAATATATTTTATAATAAAACTTACATTGAAACATTATTTTTTATGTTTGTCAGTTAATTTGCACCTCTAAAAAACGGCGGAAATTTGTCACTTCTTTTTCCCATGGAGCAAAGTGAAAAATAAAAATATTTATTCTAATGAAATACTTTTTTTTAGACTATTAACGATATTTTTGATCAAATAAATGCGTAAATAAAGGATCGAATGAATAAATGAAAAGGAAATGAAAAAAATAATTAATTAATTAATGAGAAAAAAATAAGTTAAAAAATATTAAGTGAATGAATAAAATAATGGAATTAGTAAATGAAGTAATGTGAATGAACTAATTACCAAATGAATACGTTAGTGATTTGATAAAAGATTTAATAAGTTAATAAAAATGAACTATTTTTCACTTTGCCCCACCCACTTTGCCCCGCATGAACTTGCCTAATTGTACAAAGCACTTACAATGCACACAATACAATTAAGCTTAATATTAAACAAATAAATACTTTGTTGAGTATTACTAGATCTCAATTAATATTGAAAATGTTAAAAGCAAGAACTTAATTATTTAATAATAATAAAAATAATTTTTGACAAACAACAAAATATTACAATATAAGTATCAATCTCTGAAAATTGCTTGCATTATCACATTCTTTAATTTTTAGAGCTAATATTTTCTTGACTGGAATAGACTACATGTGTTTGTTACATAGTTAAAATATTACTTGATAGGCGGCGCTAAAAGCAGAGTGAATATTTCACCATTTCACTTTACCCCACATTTTCACTTTGCCCTACATTCAAATTAAATGGATACACTTGCGAAGCCAGAAATACCTCCTAGAGTTGGTTTTTTGAATGAAAAACACCTTCTGGAGGGGGTTTTTTGATCAAAAATACTTTCTGAAGGGGGTTTTTGATCAAAACATCCCTTTCATGTGCATAAACTACTGTATCAGAATTTGCATTTATGTTAAAACCAATAGCTCTGGGGAGTGTTTTCACCCCCCACCCTCTTCGCAGTGTCACTGAATGGATATGAATATTTCTGTCACTGTAATAGTATTAACAGCTAACGAATCTATAAATTCAGAAATCTTCTTTTGAAGCATTACACTCTATTTTGAGACTTTAAATTAAAATAATTACCAGTTCAATTTCGACAGATAAAATGAACCACGACACATGACAATACAATGCTGAACACGAGCCACCAAGAGTTGAAGTGAACCTCAGAGTGTTAGTAATAGCTCCCCCCCCCCCCCCCCCCCACTTCAACGACTCATCCCATACCTCTTCTGTAATGGATAATCTAAAATGCTCAGAAAGATATAAATTATAGGATTTTTCCTTGTCTGTTGCTCAAAAGGTCTAAATGAGAAGTGATCAAAAAATTAACGAATACAAAATAGTGAAAAAAAAAGAAAAGAAAATAAGGCGGAAAGTTCAAGTAAACGAAAATAATACTTTCAAAAATCTCCTGAAATTAGCCTCAAGTTTGTGATTAAGGTTTGAGGCAGGACTAGATTAAGGCATGGGTAAATGGGACACAAGCCCAGAGCCCCAAAGTTTGGGGACACCAAACCTATAGCAAAAGAGTTGGGAAAATTAGAGTAATTTTATATTGCACTATATCAAGACATAAACATTAAATCCACAAAAAAAACTTCGCCTTAAAATTTTAATCTCGTTTGAAAATCTCAAAGCCATTCTACGTTTAACACTCGATTTATTTTATTATTTCATTTAAAAGTTATATATTTGATGATCGCCGCCTGTCTTGTCTAGTGGTCAGAGATGTCTGACTGTGACAGTAAGGTCCGGGTTCGAATCTCGGCTCGGGCATGGACGTACTTCCTCTCTCCTGTCCTTCCTTTGTGTGAATGTGTTGTTATGCTGTGACTGGTTGCCTACCCTATAAATGGGTCCTTATGGCATGTGTGTACTGTAGAAGTCGAACATCACACTAAATTACGGTACAGTTGGAAAAGTGAAGCAGCGCACCCTAAATTGCCAGCCTAGCTGGCACACGACGACAACAAATATTTTGGTATTTACATCTTATTGCAACCGAGCAAAAATAATGTATCGACAAATAATGGATATCGTAACATATTTGTCCTGGTTACAGTAAGTAGGAATGCACACCGATCGGAAACAACGCCGATTATTTATAATCGGCGAAAAAAATATTTTCAAATATTTTTTTTTTCAACTATACCATCAACAGTATGTGATGAGTACATTTATTAACAACAAAGTGTAATTTTCTGCCAGCATTACTGCAACATGTAGTATGAAACTGTAGAAAGTAAAAACAAAACAAATTTAAACTGAATGAAATATTAAAGAATAACCCTCACCGTTGATATTCATTGATTTTAAATTGCAATGTGAAAAACATGAATAAGAACCCCGCCCCCCCCCCCTCCGACCACATTTCTGCAATAAATAAAATGAATTTTTAATCCATATCCATTTCAAGTCAACATTTATCCCATAAACTTACCCTAGCTTTAGATGACACAACATTTTTTCTATTAGTTATTTTGTTTCTCGTAACTATACGTATGATTATATTATACATTTTGCAACTTATTTTTTAAATTATTTATTTTTGAGGCAACAAGAAATTAACTATTATTAAATATCATTTAATTAAAAAATATATGAACATACTTTATTATTATGTATTATTAATACTAGAAAGTCGCCCGTCAACGTATATGACAGGTGAAAATTGCTTCTTCTCTTTTACATTTGAACGAAGCAATTGCCTGTTTGGTGATATTTTGATAGTTAAAATTTTAACTTTAACTCCAATGGATTAACCCTAAACTCCAGTAGATAGCGTTAATAGTTAACCACTTCTTCGTTTCTTCACTCTCCTAAAATGACAGTCTTACCACTAAAACGGTTAAGTGACCGGATCCAGTTCAGCCTTGTCACAATAAAGCCTTTCCCTGCACACTAAACATTACCAAAACATATAATCAAATTATCATGACGTGGCGCGAGTTTCATTGTTGATGACGTCAGAAGCGTTACTCAATTATTTGCTAATTATTAGTTTTATAAATGGATGGTTAAAGTAATGTTATTGTTTTATTTATTTATTTATTTTTTTCTATTTTGAAAAGCTTTACACATGCATACAATGTTGCAACAGTTTTCCTGTATCAATACCTTTCTCCTTCAGCACAATGCTTTTACTTACCCCTATAATTTTTATAAAGAATAAAAGGCTTGGATTAAATGGCTACTAGTAATTAAAGAAAAAAAAACCTGATTTAAAAGTGCTCCTAAATTAGCCTGTTTACCACAGGTTACCTCCTAATGTATATTTTTTAAATTTTCATGTCTAATTAACATAATGTAATTTTATGGACAATAATTTGAAAATTGGCGCAGAGAAATGAGATGAAATTTTGAAATAATTTGAAAAAATTTGGAAAGTGGAGAAAATTAAATCATCTCTTAGAAACAAACTAATAACTGTTTATTAAGTAGAAATTATTTTAAAAAATGATTGAGAAATTGGTAGCATGAAAAGTAATTAATATGATCATTATCGGTAATCGGTAATCGGCCAATTTGCTTATCGGTGCATCCCTAACTGTAACATATAACAACTATCAAAATATTTCATTACTACTCAGTTATTGAATAAAAGCAGGGGAAGAAGCTGACTACTCGCTCGACATTCGACGAGCCTGGTTGCTCTCCCCTCTCGCAGGGTTATTTTTTTCGGGCGAAAATCTCGTCAAATATTTGTGACCAATCGCCAACCGAATATTAAGTTTTATTTAATTTTTTCTCGATTTTAGGACGGGAGGGAATGCACTAAAAGAAGAGGCTAGAGGGTTTAAAACCCTCCCAGAAGTCAGAAGGAATTCAGAAAGGGCTTGACCCTCTTAACCAGACCAAAGAGAAAGCCTTAAATTGCGTTTTTTGGCCTTTAACTTTTGAGATCTTACAAAACGGTTGAAAATTGCTCCTCTTAAAATACAGCTGCTGAAAAAATCTTTACCCAAAAGGGAATCTACCACTGAGGAGCCGATCACTTCTTCTTTAATAATAATAATAATAATAATAATAATAATAATAATAATAAACATAAAGCTTTTTTACTACAGCTTTTTTTATTCAACAAAAAAAAAAAAAAAATCGCCCGTCAATGTATTACGGATAAAAATTGTTTCTGGGTGGTGGATTAATCCTAAACTCCAGTAGATCGTGTTCATTGTTGACCACTTTTTCGTTTCTTCATTCCCCTAAAATAACAGTCTTGCTCTTGAAAGTAAAACCGTTAGGTTACCGGATCCAGTTCTGACTTGTCAAAGTAAAGTATTTCTCTGCATGTCAAACATTAACAAAAAAATGTTATCAAATTATCACGCTGTGGCGCGAGTTTCAGTGTTGATGCCGTCAGAAGCGTTACTCGATCAGTGAATTGGCTATTATGTATATAAGGATGCTTTTTCTTAATTGGGCATGAATTGGTTGCTGAGTAGCTCATCATTTACAAATTCAAACTGATTTTGTAGTTCTGTAAACAAAGGGAGAGAGAGCGAGAGGAGGAGATGAGAACGAGAAAGAGCACTGTTTTATTCTTCCCAGGAATTTTATAAAATGGTATGTAATTAAAATAAAAACTGGGTAACCAAATTTTTGTAATACGAAATTTAAAAAATAAATAAATAAATCTGATAGGGGGCATCTATTCAAATTTCAGATTTTGCTTCTCACTTCACGTGTTAGAATTTCTTTGAAAAATTCTAGCCCCTCCCAGGAAAAAATTCTGAGTGGGCCTCTGCCTGGGCCCTCTATAAGCTCTTGTCATAAGTTTTAAGGAGGATTACTTACTTAAACAGCAATTTTACTCAAACAACCGTTAAAATCTCTCGCGAAGTGCATGTAGGTAAAAATCAAGAGAATAGTAAGTCAGACTTTGTCCCAAATTGTCTGATAACGGTTTCGATCTCTCGATGAGAATTGAGAAGGAACTACAGAAAATCCGGTATGGTAGACGGTAGGGTAAAAAAGGTATAGTAGAACCTCTCTTAAGGGACACCTCCGAATAAGGGACACCTCTATTTAAGGGACATTTTTTCTGGTCCCAGTCCCTTTGAATAGGAACCTCTATGTATTTGCCTCTAATTAAGGGACACTCTATTTAAGGGACAGTCACAGAGAAAAAAAAAGGTGCAAGTGCATAAGAAAGAGTGAATTTACTGGAATTCAAATTTCACTTTTCCTTTAAAAATTAATTGAGGAGAGTTTGACATTAACATATGTTAAAGAAAGAAGTATAGATTGTAAAAGTCTTGCTCAAAGTTACATGCATGATATGATATTCCCACCCAGATATATATTAAAGTAGGCTCAGGGCCAAAGGAGACGGCACAGAAACTGACTACCTCTTTAGATAAAAATTAAAATGTGGACACTAATTGTAATTCACAATGTCTTGCGTTATAAATTACATGACGTAAAGCAAATTTATGCAATGAATTACTTTAAAATAATTGCTTTATGTTGCAAAACTTTGGACTTCAAATTTTTAACTTGATTATAATTAATAAAATAATAACTTTAAAAAATCATTAAGTGTGAATTTTATTGGAGGTGTATGAAAAATGAAAAGTATTTAATCTTAAATGTTAATAGCTTAAGTTTCTTACAAAATTATACTGAACCAACTCATTGCATGCATAAACTAAAATACCTCAGAAGAAGGGACACCTCTATTTAAGGGACATAATGTGTGGTCCCATTAGTGTCCCTTATTGAGAGGTTCTACTGTATTACCAATACTCCCTAGGCTTCCCTAAAACGGATTTGTGCAGCGCTAGAAGAGCTGAGTGACCTGACTATGATCCTCTTTTGCGTTTCATTAAGACTGTTTTAGATTTCTTAGTTAGTATACCGCTCAGTAAGGGTACTCATCACGAAATATTACTTCTATGTTTAAGAATTTGAAAGTAATTAGATCAGTTAAATTGGTACCAAGCTATTTTGCTAAAGTCTATGCCGTTTGGGAAAGTTTACATGTTGTGTGTGTGTGTTTTTTTTCCCTCTTCATTTGTGGAAAATCTGTTTAATGTGTTGAAGCTCTGGAAGGGGTTTCAAGCCCCCAAACTTCTCCCGTGGCTGCGCACTATGTAAAAATCAGCGTTTTGCGCCTAAAATAAATGTCTATTGTAATTTATTCTAGTTTTTGCTGCTTATTAAATGAACACAACTTGGATACGTTATATATATTAATTAAATATCATGCTATGGCTTTACTCTCTGAGTTTCGAAAGTTTTTCGAATGGGCGCACAAATGCAAAACCTCTTTCGGTTCCGAGCGATTTCAAAAGCCTTTTTTTCTCTCCAACGTTTGTCCTTTGCCCCTCCAAATAAAATATCCTTGAAATTTCTTCTTACTCTTCCCATACTTGGCATCTACACTCAGCAAAGACACAACGGGTTTTTCTTTTTACAAGGACCACTGAACAGCAATTAAACTGCCCTGACTGGTAGAACTTGTAGAAGGACTGGTTTTTTGCTCTAGTTGGCGGTTGGCGTCAGTTCGCGTCGTATGGCTAGATCGGAGAACATGTTCACTCGAAGCTGAACTTCCGAAAAAAGCGGCCGGCACTCGAAGACGGGTACCTCCCTCGCTCCTATTTCTTTCTCTCATAGCTAAGTTAAATAATTTTCCTGGTGAGTAGCTATTTCTCGATTATCTAATCATTTTGCGACTTGTTCATATTTATTAAACAGAGTAAAAAAATTATTTCGAAGTTTCAAGTCAAAATTATACTAATCTTAAGGAAAAAGTTATGCACTTGTCCCGGTTAAATTAATTTATGGTAGTAAAACTTTCTGAGCTTTTAAAATCGATTTACCAGAAGTCGTTGAACGACATTACGCTTTTCAACCTATAATATAAGCTCTTGAACTTTTACAGTCGTGAAGTAATATAACCTTTTCAAAAATAAAGGCGACCTTTTTCTTTTTTTCCAACTTCATTATGTGAACAAAAAGTGCAGTAGAAACGCTGTAAATGATTCTTGAGGTTCTTCTCCCATGTGTATCCGTCTCTCCCCTTTGAAACGTTTTAAAATAATTAAACTATTATTAATAAAATCTTCTTACCTGGTGAGCAGCTCTTTTACGATTATTTAAACATTTTACGACCTGTTAACATTTATAAAACTAAGAGTTAAATACCATTTGCTTCTCTCGGTTTGTATCATAAGAACAGTAAGAGCGCATCAATATATTTTTCCTCGAGATATTTAATTACTTTTTAAAGCCTTTTTTTTTTTTTTTTTTGAGAGAGAGAGAGAGAGAGAGAAATGTTGAAATACATACATCCTGCAGTAAAAAATTAGCAACAGTATCTGTATTTCGTTATTAGCTCCTCATTGTTTTAAAACTTTTTCTTTTTATCATTACCGCATTACCCGCTACCCATTTTTTAGTATAATTTCGAAGACTTGAATTCCAAAAAAAAAAAAAACTCCGTGTCATTAATAGCATTAGAGACGGAATGATAATTAAAATTCCGTTATACGCTTTAATTATTGCCAAAATTTGAGCATTACATATGTTAATTAAATTGTTTACGCTTGAAAAATAAATAAATGAAGGGTTAAAAATCATGCAAACCGTCTAACAACTACGTTGTTAATGACAGAAGAGGAGAATATTAAATTACTATAAAATATAATTTAAACTACTATTCTTCTGTGGGCAGGTTAATGGTAGTAGCTGCACATTTTTATTTTTTTGCATTTTTGTCAAATATCGTGTGTTAGCTTTATTGTACAAGCTTGCTTATTTGGTTCCCCTGGAAAAAAATTACGCCAAAAAAAAAAAATCTAATTCCAACATTTCCCCATTGTTATGCAGTATTGAATTCAAAACACATTTCTTCCAATATCTCGAAAACTCACTTCTGCAAATAGTGCCGTTTACCTCCCACGGCAGTGTTACTTTTTAAGTTGCTCTAGTAAGTAAACATAGTCTTTTTAATTGTAATTTAAATCGTTTGATTCTTTCTATGTTATAGTTTTTTTAATGGATTGATGGTTAATTTTATCTACTGATTTGTTGCTCGTTTGTATTTACTCGATTCTTTAGATATCCAAAAATAATTAAACAACATTATGTTTATATTCTAATGATACAGTGAAATCCCGTTTCAAATAAGTTAATTTTCCATCCCCGTTGAAATTTCATTACACTCATTGAATTCCATTACAATGAAATTCTCCGTTATAACGAAGTGTATGTATTAGTTCTTAACAACGAGATTTCACTGTGTTTAAAATGGATTGATTCTTTGGCTGTTGTTTTTAATTAGTTGTTGATTGATTCCACCAACTCATTTATTGATTGTTTCATTGTATTATCTTAATTCTTAAGGTATCGTAGATTAATAAGTAAAATTTTGTTAATTTAAGCTTTCAGAAATGATGCTGTTTTCCCAATAACGATCTTATTTTCATTTTAATGAATGCAGTAATGTGCAGATTATCTAGGTAATTTAAGGAATGAAGCTATTTTCGTCACTTTAACTAATCTACTGTACTTAATCTGTTTATTCCCCGGCTAATCTGCAGATAACTGATTTCCGTGCTTTATCGGTAACTTATAGGGGAGAGGCACAGTGGGAACACGGAGTATAGTGTGTCAAATGGAATTTTTCCCTATAATTTATTGAAAAAGTGCCATATTTTAAATAATCCGCTTGGAAGCTCCCGTGAGGACCATAGACAGAACGGAGTCAGGTTCTGCAGCGTCGGTACTTTAAAATATTTTTGCACGTTCTGAGATAATCTTGCATTTGTCTTCTTTCATTTTTCAATGCAAAAAAACATGTTTCTCGCTCATAAAGAATATGAAAGGAAGAATTTTCCACTAATATCATGGCATTTCACATCACTTACATTTTAGCCTACGCTAATACGGTGCCAGCTGCAGAAAGATTTCTAAAGACAAAATCAAATCTTCATTTTACATTGTAATAAAAAATTCAGATTTCAAAGATTTCAATCATGAAATATAATTGTACATCAAATTTCATGCGCAACTATTTTTTAATGTGGGCAATAAGGCAGTTCTCCAGAAAAGTATGGGGGTGGTGCAGTTTGGCATTTTTTAGAAAGTCCATCTATGTATTTTTGTTAAACTGCAAAAGTATATAAAACATCTTCATTTATTTTAGAGACATTGAGGGCTCAATTTGTAAATTTGTTAAAAAATGTCTCTCATTATGCAACTTTTATTCTCTCAATTCTAATTTTGATGCATGAAAGATACCCTAAATTATAGTGTAAAGCTTCCAAAAAAAATTGTCCCCGCACTTATAAGCCCCAGTCGCTGCCACTACGAGTGTGAAGAAAGGGGAAAAAAAAAACATTGAGTATCACTCTGTTAGACTGAAAAAAAAGTAACAAAATGACTTATTAAACTTAAACACCAAACATCAATTTTGAGGTAAACTAATACATGTAAAATCTTATTTTCAATCTTTCTCATTAAATAGCATTGTTTTAATTCAGCTACTTTTCAATTTCTTTGCAAATTTGCTTGATTCCAAGCAGACGTGTATGAAACTACGTACTTATCAGTAATCCCTATCATTAAAAATACTAACCATAAATACTACCCTAAACTGTCATATAATCTTATATTTTCCCATTATATTCTTTTTATATTGCACAAAATAGGAAATTTTTCAGAACACAAGTTTACTTCTTAAAAGTTTTTTTGCAAGTTTACAAAGTAGCTTATTTTATAACAGTGTATTAATATAATTATACAGTAGCCGCTGTTTATATGAATCATGTTTGCTCTGAACAGTTTAGATTCATAAAGCGGCTAATTCACTAAAGCTAGATTATTTCTGTTTTTGGCGATTTCATTCATTAAAGCGGTTGATTCAATCAACCACTGATTCAATTAACCGGCGTCCACTGTACTTATTATAAAGTAACTTATGTTCATAAAAAATAGTGTGACATGTGACGGGGGACAAGGTGAAGTTTGACACTTTGCGACAAAGGGGAGGAAGGTCAAAAAGGTTGAAACAAGTGTGACAGCATTTATGGGCAGCCCCTAAAGTGATTCTAATGTTTTTATAACACAATGAATTTTTAAAAAATGAAAATGCGGGCTTTTTTTTTAATTTTAAAATCAGCGCAGGGTTTATTGCATCCCTTTAGTTTGGATGAATGAATAAAATAATCATAGCTGTGACACGTTGGAGTGAATTCCATTTAAGTGTTATAACTGGGTCCCAATTAAGATATTGAGAAGCCCTAGGCCAAACAGTTTTTCAGAGCCCCTTACAAATCCAAACTTCAGCGACTATTGTTCATACCTTAAAATTTCAGCCATTGGCTAAAGCAATTTATGGGGTCCTAGGCCATGGCCTAGTTAGCCTATTCAGTAATCAGGCCCTGGTTATACCGTCGGTCCAGTTTAAAGCATATATGATTATTTTATTCATTTTCAACTATGAAGTGATGAAAAGCTAACCCACATGGTTCAAAACTCCCCTAAATGACTGCAATTATGAAAACCATAAACAAATGTAAGTTACCTGATTGATTGATCATTTCATTCTGGAATTCGAAACTTAGTATCTAATTTTCTTACCCCCTTTTACTCTAAAAATAATTCCTAAAGGTTCTAAAAACTAAGAAGTGATGTAAAGTTAACCCACATGATTCAAAACGACCCTAAATGACTATTTAAGAAAAACAAATATAATTTACTTGATTAATTGATCAATTCAATCTGTATTTTAGGAATTCGAAAGTTATTATTTAATTTTCTTACTCCTTTTTATCCTAGAAATGATTCCTAAATGTTCTAAAAACTATTTAGCTGTGTAAAGTTAACCTACATGGTTCAAAATTACGTTAAATGACTTGATTTAAGAAAAAATTGATTTATCACTTCAGTCTGCATTTTAGGCATTCGAAACTTAGTGCATAGTTTTCTTATCCCATTTTATCCTAGATTTGATCCTTAAACGTGCTCAAACTATAAAGTGGTGCAAAAATAACCCACATGGTTCCAAATTACCTAAATGCCGATTGAAAAAAAACAAAAGCAAGTGAAAATTGCTGGATTGATTACTTCAATCTGTATTTTAGGCATTTGAAACTTAGTGTATAACTTAGTGTAATTTTCCTACCCCCTTTATCCTAGAAATAATTCCTAAACGTCCTAAAACTATGAAGAATGTAAAGTTAACCCACATGATGGTTCTAAATTATCCTAAATGGCTTTATTTAACAAAAACAAATGTAATTAACATGATTGACTGATCACTTCAACCTGTTTTAGGCATAAACGGAACTTGGTGTAAAATTTTACTACCCCCTTTTATCCTAAACGTCCTAAAAAAATAGAAATGTTGTAAAGTTCACCAAGATGGTTCAAAATTACCCTAAATGACTGTGTTTAAGAAAAACAAAAACAAAAATGTATATTTCCTGATTGATTGATCATTTCTCTCTGTACTTTAGGCATTCGAAACTTAGTGTTTAATTTTCTAACCCCCTTTTATCCTGGAAATAATTATGCTGAGATGAATCAGAAATCGACTTTTAATGAGTTATAAGGCTTTCTCACGTACCAAAACGTAAGCCTGTTGCATATCTATGAGAAACTTTGGTCGACACAAAAGGTTGCGATCTATCAATGTCAGCGCCTGGTGACTCTGTTATTAGTGGAACTTGGATCCTTTCCGTTGCTAGAGCGTACGTGAATTTTCTGTGCAGTATAGTATAATTAGAGACCCGGTGATAAGCAGAATGTGAAAGAAAAAAAAAATTTTTTTTTTTTCGTCGACTGAAGATTTTTTTTCTTTTTTTTTTTTTGAACTAGCTTTCTTGTGTTTGACCGCTGATGGATTGCACGATAATTTGTACGTTCCGTGTGCTATTTTTCCACGATCAATCAACAGGTATAGGAATGGGACTCCACAAAAACAGAGATAATGTATGTCTATGAGGATGTGAGGTTCTTATAACACCAGGTAAGTGACCCTCTTGCCGTCCTAAATTATGGCGAACGTTGGTCAATGAGAAAAAGAGTTTAAGTCTCCTTTTTTTTTTTTTTTTTCAGATGGACTATATGTTCCCGGATGCAATTTTTCTACTGTGGCTTAATTACTAGGCGGAACGTAAAAAGAATTTAGAAACCCTAAAAGAAATTTTTAAAAAAATAATAAAGACAGAAAGAAAGTATGGGTACGCGATGGCTGATATGAAAGTCAACATGCCTGCTGTAACTAACAAAAAATTCTTTTTTTCCTTTTCCTTGATTTTCAAAATGACTGCTGTACATGAGCTGCCACAATGCAAAAGTATTTTATAGCATGTACTACTTCATGCGTTGACTCATCATTCTGCACATTGAAATGCAAATTTCCTGTGTTTTATTTGTATTTTTAAAAATAATGAAACTTGTAAAAGGAAAGGAAAAAAGTCATAGGTTAATTCGGGAGGTGCCCCCCCCCCGCCCCCAGGTGATATGGCGCACCCCTCAAAATAAGATCGAAAACTTTCTCAAATTACCCCCCCCCCTAAAAATTTCAAAGGCTCATCCTACTTCATAGACCCCCTTCTTGGGTACCCCTGTTTTAAAGCATCAACTTGACTTTGACATATTTACTTGGAAGTGTTTCTTCTTTTTAAAAATTTCTTGTGATATGAGAAATAATTAAGTTCTATGGAAAATAGCAGTTGGAAATGATTTTTAGACACATGGTTTTCTTTTAGAGTACGAGACTCCCGATTGTAACCTTATCAGAGAGCTATTTCATTTTAGATCAATCACCTCATTTCCAATCAGTAGTATTATCTTAACATTTTTTTCCTTCAAGTATGCAAAGTTGTCTCTTACTTTTTTTTTTTTTTTTTTTTTTTTTTTTTTTTTTTTTTTTTTTTTGCCCAAATATTCCAAAATGTCGATTGAAATTAGTCCGATCAAAAGAAAAAAAAAAAGTAGCATAAAAATAAATTAAACGATCACATTAAATGAAAAAGGAATTGATATTCTGGATTTGTGCGAATATTCAGGAAGCAGATTTTTTATTTCCCCAATAGTTTTTCTTTATTATGCATTTAAGCATCTTTCTACTCTCTCTCTATTAATAGGAAAAAATTAATTATATTGACCTTATAAAAGTTAGGGTTGGTCTCATTTTCACGATCACAATTTCAGTTTTTTTCCTCCGTAGAGATGGGTGTTTGATTTCTTAAATGGAAAAATCTTAAAATTTGAAACTTATTAATTTAAAGTCTAAAATTTAACTAAAAACAGTATTGACTTGAGAAAATTTTCAATTAACTTGCAGGATTAATGAAATCATTATTAAGAATTTTTGATAGTAAGATAAGAAGGGTTCTCTATATGAGAAAGTTAGATCTTAAACTTTTTTAAAAAGAAAACAGAAATTGTATGCAAAATAACCTTTTAGCTGAAGTCTTTCAGCCTAATTCTTAATGAGGTTTAAATCGAAAAAATAGTTTAATTAAATAAATAAATTTAAAAACCTCAATGTATTTTTTTTCTTTGAAATTATTAAGGAAAAAAATATTGTATAACATAAAGTGAACTAAAAGTTACTGTTCTCGTATTTCTGAAACGTTCTTAGAGATTACATATCTATGTTTAGCTTAACATACTTCAACATCTTCATAAAGTCATTGATTAAAAATTATCCACCTAAGATCGCATCTTATCCATGAAGTTGTTTACATTTATCTATAAAAACTGACTCTGGATCAAATATTCCTCTGTATAGGTTTTATTCTACTGAGCATCATGATGGCTTTCCCAAACTCCTTAGCAATTGCAGTACCAACAAGTAAGTCATATTTGGAATGATATAACAATTATGTAATGGATGGACCGCTTTTGAAATTTTTCTTAACCTAAAATCCTACTGCTAAAAATACTTTATTTACGGCATCACTAACAATCGGGATTCTTTTTTAAAACCGTTTTTGCTGCTCCGTCAACGCAGTGTTTTTCGTAAAATTTTTCAATAATAAATCCGTTAGTAAAAGTAAAATTCTTTATCATCCACTTGTTACGTCTAATACTTCACTATCGCTTTATTTCAATTTTTACTTTGACATTGCCTATTCTTTGTGATTTATCCCCCAACACTTCCTCGCATATTACGATTTACATTTAAATGTTGTCTTCTCCATGATGCAGCGAGAAATTTTTCATGAGAAGGCAAAGGCTTTACTTTACTTAATCCTTATATTCCGGGCCGGCTCCTGGGGTAGGCGGCCCGGATTTTAGGGCATAAATGGCAGATTTTAGGGGCGGCAAATTTGAAAATTGAAACTTTTTTTTTTTTTCGAATATTTGCTTCAGTACCATAAGATTCACTGCTTCAATGCTAAAAAAGAAGAAAAGAATTTGAGTGTGTACCAGTGCTTGGACATGCAAAACATAGTTCGGAATTCAACAAGAGATTCAATTTAATTTTGGAGGCGTCAAATTGCATGGTTTAAAAGTCTTTTGAAAATATTAATATCTGTTTCGGTGCTATAAGATGCACTACTTTAATGTTAAAAAAATACATAATAATAAAGCGTGTAGCAATGCATGGATTTGGATATGCAAAACTCAGTTTGGAATGTAACTTGAAATTCACTTTATTTTTAAGCACTTTACATTTTTTATTTTATCAGTGTATTATTATTATTATTATTTAATGGGGGGGGGGGGGCGCACTTGTCAATATCGCTTAGGGCGGCAGAACTACCAGAGCCGGCCCTGCTTATATACAATCATATACTAGCTTTAATTTATCTTGGGGTTTATGATTTGTGATCCCCATCCGTTCTGTGGCTACGCCACTCCGGCCTTATTTTATGATTTGTGGTTGATTTTTTTTTTTTTTTTTTTTTTTTTTTTTTTTTTTTTTTTTAATATATAACTTAGACATGGGATACTTTCGGAATACGACTTTGCTTCTGCTTCTTCTTAGAAATAGAATATCTCAAAAACTAACAAATAACACTGTTATTAATATATTTTTAATTTAATTTATTTACTTATTTTTCCTGTCAATTTATTAGAACAAAGTTTGTTTAAAAAGTTTTGTTTACGACAACTGATCAATAATTATCTCTATGTTATTATTAGACACTTCGCTTCTGCTTCTTCTTAGAAATTGAATGTCTCAAAAACTAACTTATTGCAAATGATACTGTCATTAATATATTTTTAATTTATTTTCTTACTTATTTTTTCTGTCAACTTATTAGCATAAAGTTTATTTAAGTTTTGTTTACGGCAACTGATCAATAATAGATTATGTCTATGCTATTAAATCAAATGCACTGCCATATTGTCGATCTGAAAAGTTATCTCCTCCTAATTCAGTTTGACCGGTGTCGAAAAAGAGACGGATACCATCATACTTGGAATGAAAGAAAACCATTCCTCGTTGTCTCATCCCTTTATTAATAAACACATATACCATAACACAATTAGGAGTTTTATGTGATGGTATCCGACCTGGGGCCAAATTTGGCGAGATACTTTCAGACTGAGCTGAAGCAGAGAGCATCCCACTGAAGCTATATCAATATTTATTTATTTATTTTGCTGCATTTTCATGTTTCTTTTTGTGTATGTGTGTGTGCATGCGGTTTTTTTTTTTTTTTTTTTTTTTTTTTGGAAAATAAAGCAAAAAAAGCCTTTTTTCTTTTGGAATATGTCCACGGGAAAATACGATTGAGTCACTCAAAAAATCTGAAAATTCTGTAAAAGTGAGTAATTCTTGCAGTTTTGATCAGTCAACTTTCTTTCCAAATAGGTTGTGAAGCTAAGAGTCAACACAACCAGAGTTCTCTCCTCTAAAAACAGAAAAACTTGCAAGATGCAGATGTCTCCATATATAGTTTTAAAAGTCCGCGGTATAGTTAGCTTCCTGTTTTGATTAAAAATAGGAACTATCGATACCGTGGATAGTCAAAACTCTTATTTCATCTTTGTCGAGCTCCTGAAGATCAATCTGGTGATATACTATGATTTTGCCACTGAAAACAGGGATTGTAACCATGAATGATCAGAATGCTTGTTTCGTCTGTGCAGCTGTTCAGGATCAAACAGGTAATGTATTAGTATTGATATTTTATTAAATAATATACCTACCATAAAACAAGTCGTCTAGATGGCGTTGTCACCATAGACGTAGCACGACAAAACATGGGGAGGGGGGCACAGGCTTCTAATTTCAGGGAGTCTTATGCTTTACACCCGCTCTCCATCAGTCCAGTGCATCATGGTTTTTTTTTTTTTTTTTTTTGTAATCTTATACTTTGAAGATTGTATGTGAGCAGCAAAGTAACGGAAAATGACCCGCCACATTCCAAATTTTTTCGGTTTTTCTTCACGTTCATCGAATTATATTACTCAATATTTTGTATTAGCAACAAGCCCACTAAGATTGATAGCTTGAATAATTCATAGTCAA
The DNA here is from genome assembly GCF_026930045.1 of Uloborus diversus. Lineage (NCBI taxonomy): Eukaryota > Metazoa > Arthropoda > Arachnida > Araneae > Uloboridae > Uloborus > Uloborus diversus. Next base: position 90,305,678 of record NC_072740.1, on the reverse strand, counting down.
TTGTTTTAATACATCATTTGGAATAATTATAAGGTAAAATAAAAGGAAATAAATCGTAATTGATAATCATGATGATCATCCTGATTTCGGAACAATTCATGTGTTGGGATATAAAATCCCAGTAAATTAGGGGGGACGTTCCCTACGCTCCCCCGCCCCCTACGTACGCTTAGAGCATAATAATGAATTAAAATAAATGGAAATAATAGCAAATCATATTCTTAATGGTTTTTCTTCGAATTTCTTAATAATTCTTGGGCCAAAGATCAAGTGCCCAACAAGTAGGGGGGCACACGGCTCCCCCTCTCCCCACACTACGCTTATGGTCATGACCATGGTTTTGGCCACGTGCTCCTGGACTGTGGGTTCTGAGCCCATTGTCCAAATGATCTTTCGGAGGATTTGTGAGCTGACAGAAAATTATCCGCTTCCCATGCTGCTTAAGCATGCGATCAATTGAACGCTTGTTTCAGTCAAGCACTCTTGGCTCAATAAAATTTTTTAGGCAATTTTGCACCGAGAGAGCCCCACTGGAAAGAAAGTCAAACACCCATGAGCAATAAAAACTCTGTTTTCACTTACGTGGATTCTCCCTAGATCTACCAAACTTTTGCTAGAATCAATAAAGAATTTGAGAAAAATGAAAATTGTGCCTTTGTTCTCATTTTCTTTCGTAAATGTCTGATATTACTGAATATTATGAAAGGGGGGGGGGGGGGGGTGAATGGTAGAATTTGTAACTTTAATACCATATCTACTTTATACAGATAAGTGATGCAACATGTCAGTGTTGTACCGACTGGGGGGGGGGGGGCAAAAGAACATATGCACCTCCCAAGATTTGTTCTCGAAATTGAAAATGTCTAGGGTATTTTTTTTAATATAAGCCCAGATTATATGGCCAAAAAAATCATTAAAATGTTCATGCAAATACGAACTAAAAATATCTAAAATACGTACTAATAACTAAAAAGCTATGTACTGAATATTATATGATTGGCCCTTTCTGATTTTTCACTGTTATGAACCCATTTGTACCTAGCGTCTTTTTAAATGGACGCTCAAAAATTTATCTATAAATATTTAGAAACTTATTTTATTGCAAACCAAATAGTAGGTACTTTACAAACAAACAAACAAATAGTAAATACTTAATACAAATATATTTTTATTTTGATAACGTTTTGTCCTAGATGAAATTCCCGACTCCATTACCATTATGGTTTATTTTTAAAATTAATTTATAGAGTGCAGTACTAGTTAAAGTGTGTTTTAGAACTAAATAAATTAAGCCATTTTGTGAGTTTTGGGAAAGAAATTTTCCATAAACTTCAGGTGTCCTATTAATTTGCTGATATAAATTGAAAAAGTTCACTTGGCTGTTTGAGATACTCTACTCAGTTGCCGCTGGCATAAGCTGAATAAAATATTTTATTCATTTATTCAACTAAAGAATTTTACTCGTGTAGCAACAAACACATGATGCAAAAAGGACATTAGCATTAGTTCATATACATTTCCAAAATATGCGCCATTAGCAGGGCCGGCTCTAGTAGTTCTGCCGCCCTAGGCGACATTGACAAGTGCCGCCTTCCCCCCCACCCCATTGAATCATTAATATGAATAAAAAAATAATAATGTATTAACAAAGTAAAATTAATAGTAAAGTGCTTGAAATTAAAGTGAGTTTCTAGTTAAATTCCAAACTGGGTTTTGCATATCCAAGCACTGGTAGACACTAAAAATAATCTTTTTCAACATTAAAGTAGTGCATCTTTTATGGCACTGAAACATACATTAATATTCTCATAAGACTTAAATCACGCAATTTGCCGCCTCTAAAATTAAATTGAATTTCTTGTTAAATTACGAACTATGTTTTGCATATCCAAGCACTGGTACACACTCCAAATTTTTATTTTTTGTTAGCATTGCAGTGAATTTTATGACGCTGAAACAAATATTCATACTTTTTTTAAAAATGATTCAATTTCGAAATTTACCGCCCCTAAAATCTGCCGCCCTAGGCGGCTGCCTAGGTCGCCTACCCTAGGAGTCGGACCTTGCTATATAGTTAGAATATTCGCACATACATTACTCTTACCTCCTTTATTATTTATGGAGCTGAGACTAAATTAAACATTATTGTAGTTGTTAAAAATTAATTTATCAACTATTTTTTTATACAGGCCCGTAGTTTAGAGGGGTCGGGGAGGATCAACATCCCCCTCGGCTAGGGAAAAAAATTAGGCAGTCATGGTACTGCCGACAGATGTGAAAACTTAAAGCTATAAAATAAATTTGGTGTGTTTTTGTGCGCGCACGTGTGTGGTATGTGTTTAATTTTCATTTAAAATTAGTTGTTGTTTCAAAAATTAAATTTTATAATTTGTAAATTCAAAATATCAGCTACAGTCTAGTTTTTACGTTCTCAGGAATCCGAGCATCAATTATATACATTTTGGTATGGTCCATTTCAGTTCGTTTATACATTAAATATTGATGCAAATTTAAGAAATATTTGAAAATAAATTCTTAGTTTGTGTTATTCAGTTTTCCATGCATAAAAATGATAAACAATACACATACTGAACTTTCCACAAAATCAATTTATACTGTGTAGCCCCTCTTTAGCCGACATGCCGTGAGATTGACGAGCATGCCGAAAAATTCGAATTTTGAGGTATGCCTGACAACTAGGGGTTCATTTCGGAGAAAAAAGTGAGCTTATGGCTGAAAAGTTGCATTTTGAAACATTATTTCCTATTTTTGGCAGTAAATTTATACCTTCAAAAAAGGTGGAAAATTTTCACTTTTTATCATGGAGCAAAGTGAAAAATACAATATTTTTCTCATGAAATATTTTCTATTTGATTATTAAAGATATTTTTGATCAAATGCATGAGTAAATAAAAGAATGAATGAATAAATAAAAAGGAAATGAAACAATAAACGAATAAGTAAATAAGTTAAGGGGGTCCGAGACACAAAAATCCTCAAATTTTGCAAATTTTTTTTATAATTTGAAAAATTGCTCCGTTTTTTTTTCTGCTTAAGAGGACGTTTGAATCTTGTTTCTACCTTAAATAGAACGAAAGTTATAGTTATTTTTGTTGCATGCATCTAACGAATGTGTACATAACTTTAAAACTTTAAACGCGTTTTTCTCCATGATGCAATTTTTCCCGATTTCTTGCATTCAAACTCTTATAAGTTAGGAACCGATAGAGATAAAGTAATGAAACTTGGAGCATATCTTTTTCAAGCAATTTACTTTAATTTTTATTCGGCGAATTTGAAAAAAACGTTTACTGCAAAAATTATGATTTTTTTTTAAAGTATCTTCGAATTTTTCGAAATGTTTCTTCAAATATTTTTTATTTTTTATTGAATTAATATTTTTAAAATCGCCGAATAAAAATTAAAGCTTAGATATTTGTGCATACTTTTTTGAAAAGAAATTGAAAATTGACCAACAATATTTTGAGTTATAGCAATTTAAAGCAACCCCATTTTTTTGAAAAAAACTAATTAAATTTAAATAAAAAAATATTTTTTTTTTTCATATTTATGTTATGATTTTGCTTATTAAACAAATGATAAATCAGTTCAAAAAATTTCAAAACTCTAAAGTACATAATAAAAAAATTTTCAAAATGTGTCCCGGACCCCCTTAATCAATGAGAGAAAAAATCAGTTAATAAAATACTGAATGAACAAAAAAAAAGAGTGAATTAAATGAAAAAAAGGGGGGGAATCATTAAATGAAATAAGTAGTAAATGATAAGTAGTAAGTGATTTGATAAAAGATTGAATAAGTAAATGAAATGAACCAAAGTGAAATGAACCATTTCACTTTGCCCCGCATTCACTTGACTAACTGTACAAAACATTTAAAATACACATATAAGCTTAATATTAAACAAATAAATACTTCACTAAATATTAGTAGATCTGAGATAATATTTAAAACATTAATAACAAGAACTTTACTGTTAAATAATTACAAAAATGACTTTTGATTTACAACAAATTATTACAATATGAGTATCAGTTTTTGAAAATTGCTTGTATTATCATATTCCTTGATTTTCAGAGGGAATTTTTCTTGACTGCAATAGACAACATGTGTTACTACATAGTTAAACTATCTCTAGATATGTGGTGCTAAAAGCCGAGTAAATATTTCTCCATTTTACTTTGCCCCACATTCCCTTACAACAGCGGTTCCCAAACAATTTAGGCCGCGGAACTCTTAGTGCTTTGCTTTTACCTCAATGAAACCCATCATTGTTTACGACTTAAAGACATTATGTTAACGATCTAGGAGTTAAATGATAGTTATAAAAAATCATTTGAATGCTTTCTTCTACGTAGAAAGAACAATTAATCATGTGAAAATTTTCGTATTTTAAGACTAACGCGTTTTCAGGTATGCTGAAAGCTGAACATGTTTTGACCATTTTTGGAAACTATTTGTCCATCTGATTGTGTTTGCATGTATTTGACTGATTGATTGTGGGCGTTCTAATTCAAAACGTAATGAATGGACTAGAACAAAACTTGGTATACATATTCATTCCCATGTAAACTGATAATTATTAGTTTTGGCGCCAATCTCTGCAGAAGGTGGCACTTCTGAATGATTTCCGCTGTTAGTGTGACTGCTTTATTTGAAACAGTAATACAAGAATTATCATAAAAGTTGGTACTCATATGTACCATAATGGGAGAGAAGCTGATGCAGTTTTGCCTTCATTCATTTCCAAGGGGAGTCAGAACAAAATTATTTCTTTTTTCTCGAAAAATAATGTAAGAATTCAAACAAAAACTGAAGTAAGAGGGAACCTCAACTGAAACATTTGTGGGTTAGTTTTGAAATGACTCTGGCATCGACTAATTGCTCAAGGAAGGGAGGTGCATCGAGTGAATTTGTCGTCTTATAAGAGGAGGTAACTTTCTCCTTGAATGAAAATGGAGACTTAGTTCAGTTTACCAAAAATGTAGGCAACAGATAGGCTGATTACATCAACCGACATCATGCAAAACACTGAAAACGGCGAAAGATATTGCTGTCTTCTGCTTCAGCTGAAAAACCTTCAGTTCATCTGTAAGTTTATACACTCTTTCAAAAGTGTTTGTTTTAGATAGCCAGCGTATTTCGTAAGGAAAAGTATAGATTTGTTATGGTTACTCCTTCATATATCTTGCTCAATAGTGTTATTTGGAGACAATGAGACTTGAAAAAATTAACTACTTCTGAAACTTCATCAAGAACTTTCTTTAAATCAAATGATGCGTTTTTGATACTGCCATTAACTATGATACAATGACACTTACTACTACAATTTAGAGCAGCCTTTTTTTATCCCTGAAAGTTTCTCTTTTTATAAAAATTACTGTGAAAAATAATAAATTTATGCGACTCGTGTCGAAACCCTTCTCATCCTTCGGCGGAACCCAAGGGTTCCGCGGAACACACTTGGGGAATCGCTGCCCTACAACTATGCAATCTATTTTAAGTTTGATTTGAATCATATGCAGTTGTATTAAACTAGTTTTGCATGATGATATAAAAACGTTTTGGTGACGCGTTATTTGAAATTTAACTATTTTTAAATTTTTAAAGTATAAAATAAACAATTATGAAAGTTTCAAAAGCCTTTAAAAAAAATCCAATTTAAATTTTTAAAAAATCATGATTTTTTTTACACCCTGATCATTATCATTATTATCATTACATTCCAAAACTGATACTATAGGTTTATGGTAACTAAAATAGAAACTAAACGATTTTGATTCGATTCTATTTAAATATCTTATAAAGACTTTCAATTGTAGTTTTAAATCTCGTTGTGCTAAGATTGCGTTCACTGGACATCGTCAAATTAAACTCTCTATTTGAAAATTCAATTAATCGTAGATATTTATCTTCTGTTGATGTTAAAATCCCCACTCAAAATCATTGGTAAATCATCAGAGCTCTTCCCAATTTTATCTTGAAGTAATGCAGAAGCGTCTTCAGAGAAAAATAAATAAATTTTCATTCAAAAATTCTTGTATTGCGATTATAGACTTAGCCGGTGAAATATAAACAGCAACCATTACAATTAACTGTCCATTTGCAGAGTGTTGCCGGGTCAGCTAGTATATATATACATATATATACTAGTGGTACCCACACGGCTTTGTCCGTAGTAGAAAATTAAAAGGTCATTTGGTTCGCCTGTATATTTACAAATAATGGATGATGAATTTCTCGCCAACATGCTATGTTAAATGACTCGCCCATGTTACGGTTCCACGTTATGATAATTTCGTAATTTTCTCTTTTCCCTTACGATAATTTGCTGGGTAAAATGTTCTTAAAATTAGAATAGAAAGAGAACAAAATTGAATTTTCAAAAAATTGCTTCGAGGTGCACGCCCCATGCTACAAACTAATTTTGTGTCAAATTTCATGAAAATCGGCCGAACGGTTTAGGCGCTGTGCGCGTCAGAGACATCCAAACAGATAGAAATCCCGATATCCAGACAGACTTTGAGCTTTATTATTAATAAAGAAGATTTACACCCTCGGGTTACTGCAGCCTATAGCCATGCAAATGTAAATGGGGTCATCCTAAGAAAAATCAATGGTGCAGATTGCCCCACTGATTTTTTTTTTTGGGGGGGGGGGGGGGGTCAGTTTTTTTGGATGGTGTGCCTTTTTTTTTTTTTTTTTTTTTTTTTTTTTGAGGGATGGGAACCTCTGCAATGACAAAAAGATGTGCGATTGAGCATGTTCCCTGTTTCTGCAAGTCAAGGGGCCCCCACTGGTTTGTTGCGCTTACAGTTCCAAAATATCCAAGTCGGGCTCTGGGATAAATTTCGACTAGTTATGGGCATGGTCAAGGTTTTTTATTTTTGGATTGTTGTTGAACTGTGATGTTGCAACTCAAGTCCATAGAAAAACAAACACCTCTCCCCCCCCCCCTCCGTGTTTCGAGCAGCTGAAAGGATATTTTTGACAAAAAGTTTGTGTTCATTTATTTTTTAAGTTTTTGGAGGAATTTTTTTTTCTTATTCTTGTTATTTCATCCTTTTTTAATTTTGGTTTTTCTTTTATTTCAAGTCATTTTTATCACATTTGAATCCATATACTAATTAGTAGTATGGTAAAATCGAAACATGCGCCTTAAAAATAGTAAATGCTAAGCAACATTTGTATGTGAGTTTATGTAATCAACAGAATCTTTTAAAATAATACATGAACTCAATTTGGTGCCTTATTTTCCAGTGTAAAAATGATTAAAAAATTGTATAATTTATGTCAGATTATTTTAAGTTTAAATCAGAGTTTTTTTTGTTTTTTTTTAGAATTTGTAAAGAGATTTTAGAAATTTTAGTTACTGGTTTACTTTAAAAATATAACTGAACTTAAAAATGTTACTTTATAAAATATAGAGAAGAATATTTCAAGTATTACTGAATCAAATAACTTTTATAATATGAAGTAGTGCTATGCATAAGGTTCAAACCAAATTTAATATAGAAAGCTTTGTAATACACTATATATATATAGAATGAATTTTTTTCAAATAAAAAAAGAACCGACTTCAAAAAACAAAGAGGAACTAAAAAGTAAAAAATAATTTTTTATACTTACATGCGATTTCCTACCCAAACGTATAAATCAAATTTATTTTACAATTCCAGTACAAAAATTAACTAAACTAAACACCCAATTATAAAATAAACACTGAATTTAATTACTCAAAGATGAATTATTTTAATATCTAACTAATTATATATGCTCTCTTAATTTTTAATAACCATTTGAAGTCGGGGCCTACTATCATTTACTACCTAACGTACTTGAGTAGATTTAGTTTTAAAGACTTTCGGGTTTTATTAAATTAGTGTTTAACTCAGGATTTTGTGCTTTGTCAGTTACGTTGGATAGTAGTTTATAGGAGTCCTCGACTTCAAATGGTTATTAATAATTAAGAGATCGTATATAATTAGTTAGCTATTAAAATAATTAATCGTATAGTAATTAAAATCAATGTTTATTTTATAATTGGATGTTTAGTTTAGTTAATTTTTGTACTGGAATTGTAAAATAAATTTGATTTATACGTTTGGGTAGGAAATCGTATGTAAGTATAAAAAATTATTTTTTACTTTTAAGTTCCTCTTTGTTTTTTGAAGTCGGTTCTTTTTTTATTTGAAAAAAAATTATTTTTTCTTTTTAGTGGTGTAAATATAAAATAATTACGTAGAGTAGAGTATGTAGTACACTCCTTACGTACATCTCGAGTGACAAAGCGTCTAGCACAGGAGTTTCAACAGCTAAGATGAGCAAAATAGAGAAAGAAATAGAGCACAGCGTCTCGTAGACTTCCGAAGACTGAAGAAAGGCTTTTTCAAATGCACAATTATTTACAAAGAAAATTGTCTTCATCATCAGTTTGACTTTATAAAAGTATGCTTTCCGAAAAAAATCACGAGTCACTAAAAACAACAGAAATTTCTTCAACTTTGCCCATATAATTTGAAGATTTTTCTTGATTTTTCAAGGATCCCATCTTCAGATACTGACCTGATGTGGGATCCTCTTGGAAGTATATACCTTTTCAAACGTGAAAAAAAGAGGATTTTCCAAATAGGTCTATGCGTGTTTGAGTTTACTGGGGGACATAAATAAAAAAATTACTACGAATTGAGAACGTCTTTTTTGAAGTCGGTTAAAAGAAGAAAAAATCTTAATGAGCATAACATTTTATACCATTGGCACTAAAAACTGATCTTTGTCCCTCTCCAGGATTTATTTGTGCGCTAATTTAATTAGAACCATTCAAATGTCAATGGTTTTCCTAACTATTTTATATTTCACAATAATACGTGTCACGTAACTCGTGAAAAAAGTCGTTTTTCTCTTTACTTGGCCACGTTATAGATCAAGACCACACTAGAAACCAGGCCCGTGTCTAGGATTTCATAAAGGGAGGGGTTTTTGCAGGCCTGTCACATCAAAATATTTTGTTTTGAAGGGGAGGGGCAAAGCATTTGATCGATACATTTTATCTGAAAAAACAACAAAATATGTACAAAAATGCTTAAATTCATCATGTTTGCAGTGATGTGCCAGTTGCGACAAACTGCTCCAAAAGACTGCTAAATGAACTTTTCTGCTTCAAAATCGGACAAACTTACGCCAAAAGTGCGATTTTGTATTTAATGTTGCAGTTCTTTCAGCATATTTGGCAGTTTTTTCAGATTATCATCAAGTTTAGGCATTTGGAGCTCGTTTTTACGATTTTTTTTATATAGCCCCGATTTTTTGCGTATTTCAAAATCCGATTGCATCCGCTTTTGAAATGTGATCGTTTCCTTTGAGTTGAAAAATTTTGCATTGACCATTATTTTCAACCATTCTTATCTTTTGTTTTCAGAAGAAGAGGACTTGTCTGTGTTTCTTGCCACGCCCACTCAAAAATGTCAAATCTAGTTGCATCCGAATTGATCTAAGCAAATGCCATGTGTAAAAATTAATATTGTTCACCAGTTTTTAATCTTGGGTTTCTTAAGATTTTAGGACAGAAAATTTGTCACTAATTTTGGTTGGAGACACATAAGATAGCAAAAATCGGGGAATTCTAATGCTCAGGCAATGAAAATGCAGACATTTAAAGTTTCTGAGACTCAAGCATTACTTTCCATATTCTGAGCCTGCCTCAAAATTTTTATTTTTATTTTTTCACATGTATTTTAAAATTCCTTTTCTTATGACATCATTTCTCAAAAGCATTTTTTTTCATTGGAATTTCATTATTAATTTTGTGATTAAATATCAAATAGTTAAAAATTAAAGGTTTTAATGGTTTCCTTTGCTTGATCTTCCGATTTGTTAATCAAGTAGCTCAGTATGTAACATATATGACTATGTGTATAAGGTCAAATGTTAGTAAATAACTTACATGTACCAAAAAAAAAAAAAAAAGATTAATAAATAGCTCTTTAAAACTCACTTGTAATTTGTTGAGGTAAAGTTTTTAAATTTTAACTATTCTTTTTTGCTTTTTTTTAGCCTTTTTGAATATGTTTTTGAGTTTTATGTATATATATCTTGTGTCTTTTACATATATGTATGAACTACATAAAAGCAAACAAAATTTAAAAATAGATACTAAACACCAAAACTTAAATGTGAATAAAAGCAGTGATGTATTAAGCAAAGTAAATATGTGAACTAAATTTAAATCAGTGTAAGAGAAAAAAGTAGAGCAGGACATGGCTTGTTTTTTGTAAAAAATATTAGACAAAAAGAAAATAAATAAATAAATAAATAAATATAAAATAAAATAAAAATAAACAAATAAATAAATGTAATTGAGAGAGCTTCAATTAGTAGTTGGAGTGTTGGAGTTACGGTTTTTTGCATCCTTAATCTCCTTTTTTATCATTTTATCATGTCACACATGTTTCTGTGCGTGAAATATACATAATTGCTACAAATTGACGCAAAATTTAACTTTTCGCTGCTGCAAGCTGCTCCAAATTTGCAATTTTATTGCTCCAGGCTGCTCCAAATTCACCGTTTTACTTCTCCAAACTCACCATTTTCCTGCTCCCAAGATTGCTCTAAAAGTGAGTTTAGGACGGCACATCCCTGTGTTTGTAAAATCCAGGGAGAGGGGTAGCAATTGACCCCCCTGATCTCCCAAATGACGGGCCTGCTTTTGGCGTTAATTATTTTCATTCTTGCATTGTCAGGAAAACATACTTCAGTGTGCAAATAATTCTTCACTGTTTAAGGTCACAATGAGGGGCTTAGCAGTTTGGAGGGGAGGGGGGATGGTTCAAATTCACAGAAGATTAGGTTTTAAGTAATATACTACCTATTCTATTAATGTATTTTACACACAGCAGAACCCCGTTTAGCCAGCGCCTGTTTATCCGGATCAAATTTGTAGAAAAAATATATTTACATAAATAATAATTTAAAATTATGATTTCAAGAACAGAAGTTTAAATGCGCCAAATACTCGGTTTCATTTCAATTAAGCATACTACTCCTGCAAAGTACGTACAATCAAGTATAGTACTAATTTAGCAAACAATATGATATACTCTTTGCAGCTGAATTATAACTGATGAAGTAATTGAGAAAAAATGGTATGATATAGTTTTGTTAGAAAGCATTGTTTTTTGGTGCAATAAAAGATAAGTCTGCATATTTAAGAATATTATTGATTATTATTAGGATTTTCGTTTATTAGGATTGCCTTTGGTCCTATCTAGTCCGGATAAATGAGGTTGTATTGTACAGTGTTGCCAGATTGGGGAAAATTTCCCCATTTTGGTGAAATCTTGGGCTCTCTGGGGAAATTTTGGGGAAATGGGTTTTGAGGGGAATTTTGGGGGGAAATTTTTTTTTCTTGGGGAAAACCTGGGGAAATTTTTTTTTTTCGTATTTAAATTCGCGTCTTGACATCTGGTAGTTATATTGTATCAAACAGCGTTAGTTTAGCTTTGCTCAACTTTATGGAATTCGCATTAATAGTTCTGCGTGAGTAACTAGTTGATACGTGAAACAGGCAAAAATAAGTGTAATGAAGAGTGTTCTTGGATACATATACACAAAAATCATAGTTTAAATGTACATACAGAAGCAGAGTAGTAAATGCGAGTAGAAAAAAAAGTATTTGGTTATTTCTTATCTTTCGGTCAGGCACTTGTATTTATGACTAGTGGTACTCGCACGGCTTTGCCCGTAGTAGAAAAATAAAAGGTATTTTGGTTCCCCTGTATATTTACAAATAATGCATGATGAATTTCTCGCCAATTCGCTTGCCCACGTTACGGTTCCACATTATGATAACTTGGTAATTTAGTCATCCATCTTATGATAATTTTGCTCGGGAAAATGTTCTTAAAATTGGAATAGAATAAGAACAAAATCGAATTTTCGAAAAATTGCTTAAAGTTGCGTACCCCCATGCTACAAACTAATTCTTCGCCAAATTTCATGAAAATCGGTGGAACGGTCTAGGTGCTATGCGCGCCACAGAGATCTTGACAGAGAGAGAGAGAGATCCGGACAGACAGACTTTCAGCTTTATTATTAGTAAAGATAAAAAAATATAAAGATAAAGAAGACAAAAAAAAAGAGCAAAAATGGGAAGGAAAAAAAAATTGGGGAATTTTATAAGAAAATTTGGTTATTTGGGGGGGGGGGGGAATTCCAAGAGACAAAAATATCAGAGAAAGTCAATTCATTTTTTGAAAATATTAATGGAAAAATAATTTTTGAATTTGGGGAAATTTGAGAGAAAACATCACATTTTGGGGAAAAGTTGGAAGGGAATTGGGGAAATCTGGATTTGACCATCTGGAAACACTGGTATTGTACATGTAAGGATCGTTATGAACCCCACCTCCCAGAAGGAAATTTCTGGTTGGGCAAGAAAACCTCAGTATTTACCCATTTTACTGCTTGTTTAGATTCAAACCTATTATCTGTTTACAGTGCAATATTGCAACAAGTACTGAGAAAATTTCACAAACTCTTTTATAACATATGTTTTCAGGTTTTAATATTGTAAGATAATGCTTAGCAAACTAAATAGGAGGAGTTTTGATGCAGATGTAAATTACATCAACAAACGCAATTACTATGCATCTACAGAGCGGCAACAGTTATCGCTTTTTATGAAACGCCCCAGATCAAAACCCCTTATGAGAAGCTATATTAAACAAAGTATTGCCAGCCCATTCAACTGTTCCTCTATCTCTGTTTTTCCAAAATATGATTTTAGTTGATTAAGAGAAGACAGTGTCGTAAGTTACCAGGCAACTTCAAAGAGAATGCTTTTTAAAAAAAAGTTCTGTTCACAATTTTGAACATTGAAGCTAATTTTAAGTCAAATATGCACAATTCTTCATTTATTTTTTTATTTTTTCTCCAATGGGAGGGGTTTAACCCCTAAAACCCTCCCCTTGGACACGGCTCTGCTAGAAACAGAGTATCTACTGTGATGTAATATATATGAAGATCAAAATACTACTAAAGCAATGATACTAAATGAATTTCCTGTTTGCTTCAGAAGAGTTTATTCATAATTTGCGCTATGACTACTAATGATTAATATAGGGGAAATATTTAGGGGGTACTCCCCCAAGGCAAGAACCGCCCTAAAAAGGAAAAATGTCCCTCAACCCCTCCCCCCCCCGCCCTTAAGGGGCTCCCCTGATAAATATTAATGTTTTATGGTACTTTCTTTAACACAGAGTAAAGAAAGTACCTTTATTTTGTGGGGCACTTTCTTTAACAATGAATTTTATATTTAATCGTTAAATACTGAAATTAAGTGAAGTTTATTGTTTTTTGCCCATAACTTTTTTCGAAAGAATAAATATGGTGAAGCAAAAATCGTTTCACTAAGTGAGACGCAATGAATTTCAAACAACAAAGCTCGAATATGAAATTTGAACAGTTCCTACGATTTCTCCAGGATCATTCATACTCGAACTTGAAGACCATTAGACGACCGGGAGAAGTATACCGTTTCAAACAAAAAAAGAATTTTCCTAATCGGTCTAGGTGTCTTCTAGAAGTCAGGAAACATAGTACATGAAAAAGTTTCAACGAACTCTGTTAATTAGTATTGCCATAACTGTAAATTAAAGTGACGACGTCATGAAATATTCAATATAGAATACTTGTCAAACTTCAGAAATTGGACACCAGTTACGATATATTTAATAAGGAATATAAATTTGTCGGGGGGGGGGATATTTGTGTCTTCAACCCCTTGAATTGAACACTAAATATATTTTAAAACTGAAATATTAAAATAAAAAAAAAACTTTAATGACTAAATGAAGTTTTTCATTAGTAAAAATTTTCTTATATTAAATTAATTAATTCAACTATTTTCGTAGCAAAATACATTTAATTTACTGATTTGCTACATGAGTAATAAATACATTGGTAATACTATAATTAAAATTAACAGGCGGCTCCGTGAAACTCAAACATCCCTATGCGTGAGAATTAAATATTGTTTAAGACAAGATTCAATCCGTCGAAAAAATGCACTGTTCACGCCAAAACCACGTGACCTGTGAGTGACGTATTGCGCAGCTGACGAAAGCTGATCTACGTAGTCACAACATATGAAATTTTAAAGTTTCGTAGATTTCCCCGAGACCCCTCATCAGATCCAGATAAAATTAACATGGGACCATCTGGAAAGTATACCCTTCCAAACAAAAAAAGAATTTTTCAAATCGGTCCAGTATTATTGGAACAATACGAAAACATACATAAAAAGTCGCAAGACGAAATCATAACCTCCTTTTTTGAAGTCGGTTAAAAATAAACGAAAATAAACAAATTGAGCAGTATTGTGTGATAAAAGTTAGTCAGAATAAAGTGTAAAAAAAAAAGAAAAAAAAAACAGATTTTTAAAAATTTAAGTATGATTTTTTTCAAAGAGCTGATAGATACACAAACTTAATACAGTCGATCTCTGTTGTAACGAGTCCTGATTTAACGAAAACTCGATTTTTCAAGGAAATGAGAAATACCAGGTTGGTATAATGTTAAGTCCATGAAGAACACTTGATTTAACGAGCAAGTCTGGTTATACCGAGTAATATTTTTGTGAATAATAAAATAGTTATTAATTTCCCCCATCTATCTTAGCTAATCCTTTTGCAAATTTTTTTTTCCTTTAACATTTCGAAATTTGGCGAAAATTAGTGCAAATTGTAAATCCTTTATTTTGTGAAATTATCCTTTCAATTTAAGTATTTATACTAGCTGCGTTGGACGGTTTACCTCGAAAATCATAGTTCCGTCAAGTGGCGCATTTTCAACAATCAGGCTTAAATAAAAGAAAAAATACCGTTAGGTTTCCCGTCAATGTGTAGAAAAGAGCAATTTCATGTCTCAAAATGTAACTTTAGACGTCATTGACTTTTTTTTAATTAAAAAAAAAATGTTATCATTGTTACTGATAGGCCTCACTATCCCGTTTTACGGATTTTCTGGAAAAACTCCCTAAAGGGGTCAACGCCCCAAATATGGGGCGAAAGTACCCCTATGTGTATTCTTGAGCAGCAAAGGGTGGACTTCTGTACCAAATTTGGCAAAGATCCGATGTAGACTGCATTTGAATATTGAAAACCCCCCTGGGGGGGGGCAAAGCCCAGGAGGGAAGAATCCCCATGTGAGTTCCTGAGCACAAAAGAACCTCTCTGCCCAATTTAATAAAGATCCGACGTAAACTGGATTTTTATTAAGAAATCCTCCCCTACTGCTGCACGCGGTCACACACGTAACGATAATAAAATATTTTTTATTGCCATTGTATGAACTTTAGAAAAAAATATATTTGTGGAATACTCATTCAGTATACTTAGACACATGCACAAAAAATACTGTTCATTTACCATTTAAAACTTCACAGGAAATTACAAAATAGTATGAGCTATAGCTAATTTTCAGATTTTCTGAGTCACACACGGGTCATTCCATACAGATTCAACGGATGAGTGCGCTCGACCATTTTTAATTTTTTTGAAACTCATATCCCAAAAAGATGCATATGAATGATGTTTAAAACCACTTTTATTTTTTCTCTAACCTTAACCCTTGATTTTTTAGAGGTTATCAAAAGTCATTTTCGCAGTCAAAAATGGGACTTTTAGACCTTTGCATTTTGGCCAAATTCTATTTAAATTACATTAATGACAGTTAATTTTACACTTTGATGTTAAAGTGCATAAGATGATAGTCTTACATGCTGAGTTACGTGGCTGTAACTTAATAATTAAAATAATGGCAACAGGTTAAAGTTCAAGGTCAAATGTAAAATGTTTACTCATTTCAAAGGGTCATAACTCGCTTAGGGGATAAAAACACAAAGTGAAATATGGCAAAAACTAATCACTGGAGTCACACTAATGAGAAAATATAGCTGTAATTGTGTGTTTGTTTACCCTTTATAAATTACAGCCCCTGAAAGATCAGAAAATTGAGAAAAATGACATTTTTAGACCCCTGCAAACCAAAAAGGGATGGAATTAAAAATGAAATTTCTTGGCCAATTGAATATTCCATTCAAGTATTATACATGTTATATATATTGTTTTGTGTATTTGGTTTGTAAAAATGATACAGGTCTTTGAAATTGAGCAATTTTGCTAGTTAATTTACGCACTAAAACAGAAATAAAGAGTGTGAAAACTTTATTGCACTTTCTTAAATGGCCTATATAATATATTATGCTGGAAAAACATATTTTAAGTATAAAAAACTATTTTAATTTGATAACTTAGAAGTATTTGGACATGAATGAGTAGTTCATACTTGATTGACAGCTTGAGTAGTTAATTTATAGACTATCTACACACACAAATTTTCAATACACATCAACATATCTAAATTGCCTTTAACATATGCAAAAACACTATATACACAAAATTTAAATTTTAAAAAGTGTGTTTTTATTTCTTGTTTGAGTGTAGTTTGGAAAAAATGAACTCACCTAGTAGTCCTATAACTGTAATGGTGACTCAAGTATATGGCGTTTTGGAATGCCTTACCAAGGCACATTCATAATTTGATACTTTGAAAATGTACTAGGAACAAGACAATGACAGGAGTTCTAAATTTAGTGATCAACACAAGCTGTGTAATAACGTTTTTGACAATAATGGGCATTTTCTCTTGATAATCTTTTTAGTAACACACTATTCATCATACCTATTGCTAGGGGACAATAATTTTACAGAGATAATATGTAAATACGGTGGCATAAAGCAGTGATTAAATGTTGTATTGGGAATTTTATTTGCAGAGTCAAGCCTTTCTTGCAGCATTTTTTCAGCTAGTTTAATATACTGAATGCTCACAAGGATACATGCAATGTTTAATAGCAAAAATGCAGAAGGTATGCATTTCTGTTGGAATTAAAATGTGACTTCTAGTAGTTCTTTACAAGCTAGTCTTAGTAGTATCAATTCTTTTTACGGTTCTTCTGATTCTGTTACAATGTCCATTACCGTGTACTATTGCATAGAAATGCCATTCAGCTCTCAAGTTGACATCCGTTACGTGATTACATAAATTAAGAAAGTTTTTTCTATTTTTGTTGTGTATTTGAGTAAAGTATTTCAGTACGCCACATGCTGTGTCACCATCAGAACTATAGTACTACTGTGTGAGTTTATTTTCTTAAAACTACACTGAATCAAGAAATGAAAAACGCACCTTTTTTTTTCCTTTCAACCATGTAGATAATGCTTTTGCACGTGTTTAGGCAAGTTACATAAGATAATGTACAGAGCGTATGTTTGTATGTATTAAAAATTTGTGTGTGTAGATAGTCTATAAATGAACTACTGCTGTCAATCATGTATGAACTACTCATTTATGTCCAAATATTTCTAAAATATCATATTAAAATAATTATTTTTATACTTAAAATATCGTTTTCCAGTATAATATATTATATAGGCCATTTAAGAAAGTGCAATAAAGTTTTCACACTCTTTATTTCTGTTTTAGTGCGTAAATTAACTAGCAAAATTGCTCAATTTCAAACACCTGTATCTTTTTTACAAACCAAATACACAAAACAATATATATAACATGTATAGTACTTCACTGGAATATTCAATTGGTCAAGAAATTTTAATTTTAATTCCATCCCCTTTTGGTTTACAGGGGTCTAAAAATGTCATTTTTCTCAATTTTCTGATCTTTGAAGGGCTGTAATTTATAAAGGGTAAACGAACACACAATTACAGCTATATTTTCTCATTAGTGTGACTCCAGTGATTAGTTTTTGCCATATTTCACTTTGTGTTTTTATCCCCTAAGCGAGTTATGACCCTTTGAAATGAGTAAACATTTTACATTTGACCTTGAACTTTAACCTGTTGCCATTATTTTAATTATTAAGTTACAGCACGTAACTCAGCATGTAAGACTATCATCTTATGCACTTTAACATCAAAGCGTAAAATTAACTGCCATAAATGTAATTCAAATAGATTTTGGCCAAAATGCAAAGGTCTAAAAGTCCCATTTTTGACTGCGAAAATGACTTTTGATGACCTCTAAAAAATCAAGGGTTAAGGTTAGAGAAAAAATAAAAGTGGTTTTAAACATCATTCATATGCATCTTTTTGGGGTATGAGTTTCAAAAAAAATTAAAAATGGTCGAGCGAACTCATCCGTTGAATCTGTATGGAATAACCCACACGTAACGCAGTATTTAAAATTTTATAAGAAATTTTAGAATTATCCCATGAAACTAAAACTGTCACCTATAATTTCTTACATATCTTCTGTTAATCCAGTAGAAATTGCTAAGAAATATTTTAAAAGTATCATATTAGTCTTTATAGTTATTTGCAACGAAATGGTGTCAAAAAGTGACACACGTAACGCTTGAATGGCCCTAATTCTGTTTTAAGCAAACTATTATAAAGGAAATAGCTAACCACAGACCATCATCAAGCTTAAGAATAAATGTTCAATGCCCTTTTTTTTTAAGAATTTTAAAATGATGCAAGTATATTTTTTGTAATACATTAAAATAACCACCTTGAAGATTTTTATGATTTATCATTTTTTGCTTTCAGTTTCAGTTTTGTCCTAAATTGTAAACTTAAGCTTTTTTTTATGTACCGACAGTGGCGCAGCAAGGGGGAAGGTTTTAGGGTCAAAACCCCTCCCGAAACCTGATTTAGCCTGCCATGTAGCCAATCCTTACATTAGTTTATATACACATATGAGCATTTTTGACTAAAACTCCCACTCAGGAGGTAATATCTAACTGCGCTACTGTCTACAGAGAAAATCTACTTGGTTTGAAAAAGAATTCTTTTATTTTCAGCGCAGAGAAAGAAGTATTTGATATATGGACATATGGTTATTTTTTCTGTACATTTATTTATCTTTCTTTTTTAACTTCTTTACAAGGTTCAAAGTCGCTTCTTAGCATCATTTTTCTTAGATAAAACATTGAAAACAAAACTTGCTTTCATTCAAACCATCAAATTTCAAATTTACAGAAAACTTCTGATCCAAAAGAAACATCATTGATATTAATAAATATTCATAGTATAAAAATGTCAGTTTCGAAGGAAAATAAGTTTGTAAAAGTTTCAAGATCAGTATAAAACTATGAAGAAGCTTACATACTCTTGATTATTATATAGCAGTAGCAAGAATATGCTTTTAAACTAGCATCTAGTTACTAAAACATTTATTGATTTTTGGTTAAGTAAAGTGCTGTGTATGATCATTAATAAGTCCATTTCTGGTGAAAGGTTTTCTCTAACCTTTTCCAAATGCTATGATCAATTACGTTCTTCTTCTTCTTCATCAGCACAACAGCCTGGTGCAGGCCAAAGCTTTCTCCGTCTGCTTCCTCCATGCAATACGACACGTTGCCGGGTTTTTCCACCTGTTCACTCCCAAAATTTTTAGGTCCTTCTCAACACTATCCAGCCACATTGTTGCTGGTTTTCCCTTTCTCAATTACGTTCATAAGAGAGAATTAAAAAAACATAAAATGCACCTCTACAAAAAATACATTACGCTCTAATTAGCCTTTTATTTACACAATATGCATGTCTAAATGGCTATCCGGATTAAGCAATTCCGGTTTAATAAGGTCCAGACAAATAAGGATTTACTATACAATATCAAAATCTTTATTGTTATCTTGATTATTGTTATGCTGCAAATAAAATGATTTTAAACACCAGAATTTTTTTTTTCTTTTAAGAAAAATTGTGTTGGAAATTCATTGGGGAAAGCACATAAGACATCAAAAATATAACCAAGCAGATCTGCCATAGAGTATAAAGATTTAGTTTTCTACTTGCACTCTTTCGCTATCCATATTGTTCTAATTAATTTTAACACGCTGATGAAATAACAATCGTTATTTTAAATCATTTAGCGTCATTAAATGTATGCAGCTGACTTGAAAACGCTGTGAACATCATGAATGTTAATTTAGAAATACAAAACAGCTTATGTCAAAGTATGAATAGTAGGAAACATCAAATATTGATTCACTGTAAGATTGCTGTAAAGTCAGGTGCGGATCCAAGCGAGGGGAGGCAATGGGGGCAATTGCTCCCTCCTGGAGGAATCAGGGGTGCTAGTAAAAAAGGGGCGCCGAAGGCACCCCCGGCTACTATTAATTTCAGCTACATAGACTATAAACACAGAAAAATTTACAAAAAATTTATGTTGATATGAAACATTATTCAAAAAAGCGCAAAAAAATAGTAACTTCCCCCCCCCCCTCACCCTGTTGCAATATCCTCAACTAATTAGTTTTCCTTCTAAATTTGGAGGGGGGTGTAGTTTTGTCATCAAGTACAAAAGAAAGAAAGAAAGATACTTAGAAAATTTATATGTCTCATTTACCGGTTCTAATGGCGCTTCCAACGCCCCTCTTAGGTGCGCAATATTCGCAACATAAATTCTAGAAAGTTTTAAAATTTACAAAAGAAAGACATTTGAAGAATTTATTTGGTACATTCACCGTTTCTCAATCTGTAGGGCACGTCCGCTTACCCCAAGGGGGAGTAATATTTGCAACTTATGACTTTTCCCTCCAAATTTTCACAAGATTCCAATCTGTGGGGAGTAGGGCGCGTTTCCCAAGGGGGCGCAAATAAGTTTTCCTTCGAAATAAGTAGGGGGGGGGGAGTTTTGGAATTTGGTACAACAGAAAGAAAGATATTTGGGAAAAATTAATTTGTCTTATTCACCGGTTCTCAATCTGTGGGAAGTGGACAGCTTCCGCGCCTATCCGCAACTCATAACTTTTCCCTAGAAACTTACTAGGAAAGCTTTGGAATTGGGTACAAAAGAAAGAAAGACATTTTTTGAAAAATTTATTTGGTTCATTTACCGACTCGCAATCTGTGGGGCAAAATATCTGCAGCTTATGAGATTCCCTCAAAATTTAGGGGAAGTTTTGGAACTGAGTACAAAAGAAAGACATTTTAAAAATTTGTTTGTTTCATGCGTTCACCGTTTCTCAACTAGTGAGGAGCGGGGAGCGTCTGCGTAACCCTACCCTATGGGCAAAATATTGTGAGAAGTCAGCACATTTGTTTACAAAACATGAAAAAAATAAATGATGAATTGTCATCCTAAAAATAACTTTTTAAAGTCATACTTATCCTACTGAAATAGAAAATCTAAGTCAACACACGATTCAAGAAATTATAAATAAATATACGATTAAATCCTGTACCCGATTTGCCCGAAGGCCAGTTTTTTACTTCAATAATTATAACCTTAAACTTAAAAAAGAAGCAAGCGAAATGACTATCGTAGTTTGTAGGTGGATGGTGTCAGAATAACGTAATATTATTGACAATCAAAATAATAAGCTGATCTTCGACGAATCACAAGTTACAAAACTTCATTTTTTTTAATAAAATTAATCTTTTTTTTTTTAATTTTAAGCCTGGTTGTGCCATGACACTGCACTGCTGATTAAAACTCGGTGGTGTTCATGTAAACACGACATATGTATGCATCGTCGCTTACACACCATGCGGGGGAAGGCCTAATCCGCTTTGGGCCACCCTCTCCTACACTCGTAAAGTTCACATAAACATCAGTAAATAAGCGCAAGAGAACTGATATTTTTGCATATTGTGACGTAGTGAGTCACAGAAGTAGCGTTGAAAAAATCCAAGCTTTTAATTTAAAACCAGTCACACCACGAACCAAAGGAAGGACTAAACCCCTTTTAAAATTTAACAGAAAAAAAAAATATTTACAGAGAAAAAAAATAAATAAAAGACGATTAATCATTACATAGATGGGGTTACACTTTACTCCGACAAACACAGTTGCCTCGTGGTGATCACAAAAATCACGGTTTCCATACGAAACCGGAGAATGCCTTCGGGAACCTATTTCTGTCAAGTCCAAGAGCAATCTGCCCTCCCAAAGTTCAGACCAAAGTCTTCGTGAAGGCGAGGGGCTTGTCAGCTAAGCCCCCTTAAAATTTCCCATTGGTGGGAACATGTTGAGGAGCACAGCGACGTAGTGGTTCTGTCAGAGAACTAACGGCCCGGATTCGCTGGTTGATCCGGCGCCTCACTAACATGAGGATACACCTCCACGTCTGCGGTTTTGCGGCAAGTCAAAACGGATCTCCAGCCAGGCCTGACAGGACACTCGACACACTTGATTTCGAAACTGTCCAAAGAGTCGTCAGCTGGTCGTGTCCATTCTTCAGATGCGGGAATCCAACCCAGACACAAAAGGGAGAAGAGAATAGCTGTCCGTCAGTTCCGCAGAGTTCGGTTGGCATCCCCGTTGCACAGTGGACGCGCGGCATCAAAAAGGGCACAGGACTGACGATGCCACAATATAAATTACATACATTAATGTGTCATATTGACTTGAAAAGTTTTGCGATGTGTCGATTTAAAAATAAATACAAGTTTAAAAAAATTTCTAGATATTGAAAGTAAAAGCAGTGTTTTGATAATTTCAGTAAATAAATATTGCAAACCAGAGATTTAAAATCTCATGATAAAATTCAAACAAATAATAAACAATTAGCAAAGATAATTATGTATCTTGATTTGATTTACAACAGTGAAAAATCCTTCGCGTGGAAAGGAATATTGCTTTTTTTGCTTTTATTCCGGATTGCTTTTTTGGTCTAAAAAGAGAAACGAAAATCTTAAACGGGCGGATTTGCCTTCGTGACGTCATGATTCCGACCCGAGAAACTATGTCCACTCAACCAACCGGTCGCTACTGGCCGAGGGCGTCGAACGTTAGCTGTGTTTAATCAAAACTTACGTTCGACGAGCAGGACCGGTTGGTTCATCACCGGTTACATGCGCAGACATGGCGCAGACGAATAACACGCAGGTGAAAATTACTTTTAATTGGTCAAAAATGTCACGTGGTTACTTTAACCAATCAACCAGCTTAAGTTGCGGTCATGGAGACTATAATCTCCATGGTTGCGGTTGACCGGTAGATCAACCGGTAAGGCTCATAGAAGGACATCGGAAGCAACCAGTTAACCGGTAGCTCTCAAGAACGCTACGGTTAGCAACCGGTTACTTACCGGTAGATCGTCGAACGCAAGCAAAAAAAAAAGGTATGAACTTCTACTTCTACCATCCCCTTTGTATGCACTACAACTTCTTCTTCGAGCGCGAAGTACGTTCTGAAGCGGAGATCGAAGTGAGTTCTTGTTTATGTTTTATCATGTGTTTGTGCTTTAATTGAAAGATGTTTAGGCTTTCCTTAAAATTTTAGTTGAAAAATACAAAATAGTTTTAATAATTTTGAAACTTTTTCTGGGGAGCACCCCGAATTCTCACCCCCTATCAAATATCATTGCAGAACCACTTAATTCTCGTTTATTGGACTTCAATATTCTTACTTTTAATTTTACATCCTTTTACCGCAAATCGAAAAGCTAAGAAAGTCTATTGGGAATAAGAGGGTTTTGGAACGCTCACTTTTATCTCGCAGTAGCTAAGACAGAACATCTTCATGCGACATTTGATGTTTGTACGTTTCTGACGCTGAAAATTTACTTAAATTTCAATCTTGTTTAAATTATTATGCATGTGATAGTACAGTTGTTAATTACATTGAAACCATTTGAAAATCATGTCCAAAAGAACGAATGCTAATTCACTTGTATGTTGGGTGGATAATAGGGGTGCGACATCGATGTCGATGTTTTGGAAACATCGATGTTTTTGTTAAAACATCGATGTTTTTAACATCGGTGTTTTACTTTCGATGTTTTTGGACCATCGATGTTTTGGTTTCGATGTTTTCTCAATGTTGATGTTTTTGCATTTTAATTGAAAATTATCATAAAATTTGCTCCAATTTTCTCGCTAGGTAATTAAGTTTAATTATGGAGTTGCCAAAAAAAAATCATTTTTTTGCACCCATTTTATAAGATCAATTTAGGAAGATCACTACGAGATAGTAGATTAACTAGAGAGTGAAGAAGAGGTCAAAGCTATTGGAAGAACCTGACACTGGTCATCTAGTGCCAGAACTTGCAGTCTATTTCAAGGCTTTAGTTCTTAAACTAAAGAAAAATCCTATACGTTACTACGGTGAAAATTATAACTTTAAAAATTTAGAACTGGTAAAAGTTGCTTTAAAGTATTTGATAGTGATGGCAACTTCTGTTCCATCGGAAAGAGATGTTTCTCTGAGTGGTGGGATAGTCTGCGAAAAGAGAAATGCGCTTCTGGGGAAACAAAGTAAACAAACTTCTTTTTCTCCAAACTCTCAACACCAATATTCGGGGTTACTAATCGACTACCCCTAACAAGTCGTCCCTCTATTATTTACAATTTGTGTTTAATTATTAACTAATAGTACAACACATATTTCTTGCTCTTAAAAATAATTGCTAGAACTAATTTTGTATTTTTAAAATAATTAGCACAACTTTTACTCATCGTTCAACTGACGGTAAGTGCTATGATACATTTTTTCTTAGATTCTTTTTTGATGTAAATTTACTTTTAGTTTCATTAATTTTGAAAATATTTCCATATTACTATAACTAGTTTGTATTAATCGGTGCTTGTATTATCTTATATTATCCATTTTTGTCCTACTATAATACCAAGATGTTGCGAAATTATTTTTATTAAATTATATTCATGATTTCAGGTTCAGTATTTTCATTATATTCGTCGGGTACCTATTCTTTTGTATTGTTTAAATTAGTGTAGTATATTCAAAAATGTATGTTATACATTGATTAAAAGATCGATGTTTAGAAACATCGATGTTTTTTGGTCGATGTATCAATACCATCGATGTTTTAATTTCTAACATAGTTTTGGTTTCATCGTGTTTTCATTCTTATCTACATATATTCAAAAACACACAACAGTGTGTCAAATTATTCATTTCCGTTTGATGAACACAATAAGAGGGACGTCCGAAAGGGGGGGGGATTAGTATTATTAGTAATATATTACTAATTTTATATCTTGCATTTTTTTTTTCAGGAGAACCTCATTTACCCGGCCCCCGTTTATCCGAATCAAGCGTATAGTTAAAACATATATTTATTTAAATATTAATTTTAAATTATAGTTGCAAGAACAGAACTAGAAGTATGCCAAATATTCAGCTTTTGTTTTGATTAAACATACAACTCCTGCGTAGAACGTACAATAAAGTCTAGTACTAATTTAAAAAACAATATGGCGTTCTCTTTGGAGCATCAAACCGACACCACTGCTGCTGAACTGTAAATGAGATTAAGTATTTATGAGAAACGGTACTATGTAGTTTTGCATGAAAGCATTGTTTTTTGCTTTAATAAAAAAAATATGTCAACTCATTTAAGAACGTGGAACGTTTTTGCTTATTCTCCGGATTATCTTTTATTTGTATTGCCTTTGATCAAAGTTAGTCCGGGTAAACGAGGTTATACTGTACAGTACATAGGGAATGCAATACCGGTATTTGGTATTTTTAAAACGTAATACCGGAACTCTGATATTAATACTGGTGTTAGAAATTTCGCAAAAAAGGATCAAAATCATATTGTTTTGCTGCTACGTTTCATAATTTTGTGCAAAAAGTGCATTTAGTATGAAAGCTTATTATGAACAAATAATTATAAAATGCAGGAAACACTTACAATGATAGGTAATTCAATGTTAGTAAAAAACAATGCAGCCCTATTATTCCACGAAAAAGTCGGCCGGTTTTCCTGTGCGTGACGGTTCATATATTCCATCAAAAAGTAATGATTTTAAAGGGTAATGAGGAAATTTTTTGCTTAAGATATCACACATAAGGTTGTAATTTGTTAAGCAGAAAAAATTTGTTTATTAATATTTTAAATTATTATTTTTAATTGCATGAGGTTATTTGCGAGACGAAATGACCGTTTACTGTGGGATGGCCCTGCATCTTTTCCAACTGTCACAAAGCCTGAAACTCTGTGTACAAATTTTCTGCAGTTGAAAACGCTTCCTGAATTCAAGCTAGTTGGTGGTACTGTTAATAATGTGCAATACACCTCCTCTCATTGCCTGAAAGTGTTTTATTTTCAAAAAATGTGGTGTCTTGCGAGCTTTGTTTCGGATATATAATTTTTTTTTCTTTTGTACTGTGTGTAGTATTATTGTCTCTCTCCTTTTTTCTTTTTTTAATGTATAAATAGTTTTATTTCTCTTCAAGAGATGGTTCTTTTCAAATATTAACATTATCTTCAAAAATTTAAACTTTGATTAGGATAGGTTTACGTTTGCTATTTATTACCCTTTTAGTTTGAAATTTAGGTACAGATGTGACATACCCCCCCCCCCCCCCCAAAAAAAAAAAAAATATCTGCAGCTTATGAGATTCCCTCAAAATTTAGGGGAAGTTTTGGAACTGAGTACAAAAGAAAGACATTTTAAAAATTTGTTTGTTTCATGCGTTCACCGTTTCTCAACCAGTGAGGAGCGGGGAGCGTCTGCGTAACCCTACCCTATGGGCAAAATATCGTGAGAAGTCAGCACATTTGTTTACAAAACATGAAAAAAATAAATGATGAATTGTCATCCTAAAAATAACTTTTTAAAGTCTTACTTATCCTACTGAAATAGAAAATCTAAGTCAGCACACGATTCAAGAAATTATAAATAAATATACAATTAAATCCTGTACCCGATTTGCCCGAAGGCCAGTTTTTTACTTCAATAATTATAACCTTAAACTTAAAAAAGAAGCAAGCGAAATGACTATCGTAGTTTGTAGGTGGATGGTGTCAGAATAACGTAATATTATTGACAATCAAAATAATAAGCTGATCTTCGACGAATCACAAGTTACAAAACTTCATTTTTTTTAATAAAATTAATCTTTTTTTTTTAATTTTAAGCCTGGTTGTGCCATGACACTGCACTGCTGATTAAAACTCGGTGGTGTTCATGTAAACACGACATATGTATGCATCGTCGCTTACACACCATGGGGGGGGAGGCCTAATCCGCTTTGGGCCACCCTCTCCTACACTCGTAAAGTTCACATAAACATCAGTAAATAAGCGCAAGAGAACTGATATTTTTGCATATTGTGACGTAGTGAGTCACAGAAGTAGCGTTGAAAAAATCCAAGCTTTTAATTTAAAACCAGTCACACCACGAACCAAAGGAAGGACTAAACCCCTTTTAAAATTTAACAGGAAAAAAAATTATTTACAGAGAAAAAAAATAAATAAAAGACGATTAATCATTACATAGATGGGGTTACACTTTACTCCGACAAGCACAGTTGCCTCGTGGTGATCACAAAAATCACGGTTTCCATACGAAACCGGAGAATGCCTTCGGGAACCTATTTCTGTCAAGTCCAAGAGCAATCTGCCCTCCCAAAGTTCAGACCAAAGTCTTCGTGAAGGCGAGGGGCTTGTCAGCTAAGCCCCCTTAAAATTTCCCATTGGTGGGAACATGTTGAGGAGCACAGCGACGTAGTGGTTCTGTCAGAGAACTAACGGCCCGGATTCGCTGGTTGATCCGGCGCCTCACTAACATGAGGATACACCTCCACGTCTGCGGTTTTGCGGCAAGTCAAAACGGATCTCCAGCCAGGATTGACAGGACACTCGACACACTTGATTTCGAAACTGTCCAAAGAGTCGCCAGCTGGTCGTGTCCATTCTTCAGATGTGGGAATCCAACCCAGACACAAAAGGGAGAAGAGAATACTGTGGCTCCCAAAAGTCTTCGTACACCTACGACTTTCAACGAAATAGGCCCCAATCCATTGGTTAAAGTTAATATTTCGGAATAGGTATTTAATTATAAGATCTATGATCAATTTTTAACAAAACTGCATGAAAAGTTTTTAAAAAATATTAAAACTTAATTTTTAAAAAATCAAAAACCGAAAAGTGCCGGAAATTTTATCTCACAAAAGTCTTCGTACACTTTATAAAATGTCTATATATTATTGAATGATCTAACTTCTGATTAAGTTATTAATTAGTAGAATATCATACTGTATTCATAACACCTTTTAAACGCCTGGGAATAGATTTCATTCTTTTTCTTTCTTTTTTTAGCGTAATTTCTGAGTAAGTGTTCTACTATACTTCAAATCTTACTGTTTCTAGCTCTATTTTCGTTTTAAAGCCCTATTTTCGTAATCTAGCCTCCAGATATCTCTAAATACAATACATTAAGTTAAAATCTGGAGATTGAGGGGGTATTTTCTAAACTTTAGGACAATTTTCGAGGCACTAGACGCAAACGTTGAAAAACGTGTGCTTCTTATCGTTATCTTGATAAAAAACAAAGTTGTTTCCAATAACCAAATTTTGGGTAAGAGTTAAAATTTGGTTTTTAAAATACTTAAATGAACAGCATGATTCATTATCTCATCAAAAAATTACAAACTACCAAGTCCTGATGCTGAAATGCACCCTCACACTAGAAAACCTTCACTGTCCTGATTAACTGGTCTTACTAAGTTCTTAAGATTAAGTTCCTAATTTTTTCTTCTACTTACAGTTATACAACAATTTAACCAAAAATGTTGAAATAATTTTTAACTTTAAGTAAGACGTGATTCTAAAACGTTTCTAGCTTATTTATAATTGATTTTGCGACGAAAAGCGTAAGCTTTCTGTTTTTCGCACGACCAAGAAAATTTCTGCAGGAAGAGGTCCCATTTAATCCAGCTAATCAGAGAACTTGGCGAACAATTTTAGGTGAAAATTAAATGTAAAATGTTTCATTTAACTCTGCGGAAACCTTTACAGTATTCAAATGTGTATTTTTTATAATTTTTTCAACTTTATATCTACGATCACGTTTTGTCAACTTTGCTGGTTTATCTTTTCTTACCTTGTTTTCGGTCCGGTTCCTTTCTTTAAAGCATTTTATCAAGCACTTTACTATACAAACAAATAAATTAACTAATTTAGAGACATTTCAAACCAATTTACCACTAGTGTGGGAAAAAATTCAAATTTTAAATGGTTTTTGCGGTTTTTTTTCCGAATACCAGCCATTTTACAATAATAAGCAAAATATTAAGGAATAAATAAACAAAAAATTAAAGCCAAATGACTTATAAGGGTCAACACAATGCAAAAATATTAATAAAACGGCATATGATAATTTTAATCATGAATTTATTCGAAAATATTTGAGTGTAGGATGACTTTTGTGGCGTGTTATTTCTCTGTCTCTTCGTTTTCTGACCCATTTCGAAAAGAAGATCCGTCAATATTTTGAAAAAAAACCAACGGGTTGTATTTAGAATGACATAGGAATGATGTGAAAAAATATTGGACTTTATGTTCGAATTCAGTTTCGAGTTATTTTGGTTTTACTAAAAAATTTCAAAGTGTACGAACACTTTTGGGAGCCACTGTAGCTGTCCGTCACTTCCGCAGAGTTCGGTTGGCATCCCCGTTGCACAGTGGACGCGCGGCATCAAAAAGGGCACAGGACTGACGATGCCACAATATTCACCAAATTCCAAGCCACGCTTACTCTTTTGAACACTAGGTGGCAGGGCTGCACGGGGTCACTCAAAACTTCCGGCGGAAGTCTTATTTGTATTGCTTTTTACGACGAATTGCTCTGTTTACGTATCTGTAATTTGATTGAATTTTTTAAATTAATCATGAATTTCAAAGGCGCAAAATTTTCGTAAAAAGAGGGGATGTTGTTCTGCTTTTGGGTACAGCATGAGGACAGGAGCAAATAAGATGTCAGAAATAAAGGTGTTCAAATTTCTAAAGGTCCTGATCGTCGAATCAAAGCCAATGCTTTAAAGCGAAAGGATTGAATCTTAATGAATATTATGTAGTAAACACACTTTGTGCGAGGTATTTATGAGCTGGAAACATTCACCTTAATTTCATCAGCTTTGTATTTTTACTGTAACGTGTGAAGATCTATATTAAATTGATTATTAGAAAAACTCAACCTGAACAATTTTTTATTTGCTTCCTGCAAAGTTGAAAGTTTCCAGTGTTTTGACGGGTTTCAAACAGTTTGATTTGTGTGATTAAAATAAAGAACCACTATTCATTACATCATGAGAAAAAAACTTCCCCCATAGCTCGAACTATCATTAACTCGAACCATTTAGCCCGTCTCTTGGGACTTCGACTTATTAGGCGCTCTAATTGTAAACAAATTTAGATATTCGACAATCGGTAAACAAACACATTAATTAAAGTTATAGTATAGTATCATAGTACAGCTATTGGTATTACATTCAAAGCAATTTTAACGCAGGAGAAAGCACTCGGAGATTAAATTTAAATTTTGTTATCTTTCAATTTTTTTTTTTATGCCTATCAATCTTGCTACAGAAGCAAGTTGATTAAACAAAAAAAAAGTGATGAACAAATATGTAATAAAATATATTAAATATCAAACCTGAAAATTAGGTAGCAACTGTAATAAGTGTGTGTGAACTGAAAAGCTACAACAGGAGAATTGATTGAATATGACACCAAAACTCCCTGTCATAGCCATTCTGTGTGAACACAGTGCAGAAAAGCTTCCATCTTTGAAAAAATAGCTTCAACTTAAGAATAGGAATTACAATTCACAACGTACTTGCAATCCAGTAGATTTGTGATTCTTGAAAGCAGACTTTGTATCAACTTTATTTCTGTTTAGGAGGTATTCATAAATGCTTATCATTGAAATCGCGGTAATGATCGACAAACGAAGACTTTTTTTTTTTTTTTTTCTTATTTCTGTATTTAAAGGATCAGGAAAATCAGATCCGTTGATCGACATTTTTTGAGAATAGCAAAGCCTATTATACTCATTTCATGCATTAAAATACTCAAAAGACATGATTCTACCTAGAACTGAAAGAAAACAAAATTGCCTGAACACTGTAAACATCAATCGTTAGCAATAGATTCGCCATCCATCTACTAAAGGATCGGTAAGGTCACAGCCATTGAAAGATAATTTTTAACAATAACTAAGTTTGTCTTTCTTATTTAATGCATTGAAATACGCAGAAGACATTATTCTGCTTTTTAAAGAAGCACAACAAAATCGCTTTCGCTATGAACACCTATCTCTAGCAATGGAGATTGGCGCTTAACCGGAAATAAGACTCGCTACTTCCGGTCTACGTCAGTGGTTTGTTTGTTTATTTAGGATATTTGGTGAATAAATTACATACATTAATGTGTCATATTGACTTGAAAAGTTTTGCGATGTGTCGATTTAAAAATAAATACAAGTTTAAAAAAATTTCTAGATATTGAAAGTAAAAGCAGTGTTTTGATAATTTCAGTAAATAAATATTGCAAACCAGAGATTTAAAATCTCATGATAAAATTCAAACAAATAATAAACAATTAGCAAAGATAATTATGTATCTTGATTTGATTTACAACAGTGAAAAATCCTTCGCGTGGAAAGGAATTTTGCTTTTATTCCGGATTGCTTTTTTGGTCTAAAAAGAGAAACGAAAATCTTAAACGGGCGGAATTGCCTTCGTGACGTCATGATTCCGACCCGAGAAACTATGTCCACTCAACCAACCGGTCGCTACTGGCCGAGGGCGTCGAATGTTAGCTGTGTTTAATCAAAACTTACGTTCGACGAGCAGGACCGGTTGGTTCATCACCGGTTACATGCGCAGACATGGCGCAGACGAATAACACGCTGGTGAAAATTACTTTTAATTGGTCAAAAAGTCACGTGGTTACTTTAACCAATCAACCAGCTTAAGTTGCGGTCATGGAGACTATAATCTCCATGGTTGCGGTTGACCGGTAGATCAACCGGTAAGGCTCATAGAAGGACATCGGAAGCAACCAGTTAACCGGTAGCTCTCAAGAACGCTACGGTTAGCAACCGGTTACTTACCGGTAGATCGTCGAACGCAAGCAAAAAAAAAAGGTATGAACTTCTACTTCTACCATCCCCTTTGTATGCACTACAACTTCTTCTTCGAGCGCGAAGTACGTTCTGAAGCGTAGATCGAAGTGAGTTCTTGTTTATGTTTTATCATGTGTTTGTGCTTTAATTGAAAGATGTTTAGGCTTTCCTTAAAATTTTAGTTGAAAAATACAAAATAGTTTTAATAATTTTGAAACTTTTTCTGGGGAGCACCCCGAATTCTCACCCCCTATCAAATACCATTGCAGAACCACTTAATTCTCGTTTATTGGACTTCAATATTCTTACTTTTAATTTTACATCCTTTTACCGCAAATCGAAAAGCTAAGAAAGTCTATTGGGAATAAGAGGGTTTTGGAACGCTCACTTTTATCTCGCAGTAGCTAAGACAGAACATCTTCATGCGACATTTGATGTTTGTACGTTTCTGACGCTGAAAATTTACTTAAATTTCAATCTTGTTTAAATTATTATGCATGTGATAGTACAGTTGTTAATTACATTGAAACCATTTGAAAATCATGTCCAAAAGAACGAATGCTAATTCACTTGTATGTTGGGTGGATAATAGGGGTGCGACATCGATGTCGATGTTTTGGAAACATCGATGTTTTTGTTAAAACATCGATGTTTTTAACATCGGTGTTTTACTTTCGATGTTTTTGGACCATCGATGTTTTGGTTTCGATGTTTTCTCAATGTTGATGTTTTTGCATTTTAATTGAAAATTATCATAAAATTTGCTCCAATTTTCTCGCTAGGTAATTAAGTTTAATTATGGAGTTGCCAAAAAAAAAATCATTTTTTTGCACCCATTTTATAAGATCAATTTAGGAAGATCACTACGAGATAGTAGATTAACTAGAGAGTGAAGAAGAGGTCAAAGCTATTGGAAGAACCTGACACTGGTCATCTAGTGCCAGAACTTGCAGTCTATTTCAAGGCTTTAGTTCTTAAACTAAAGAAAAATCCTATACGTTACTACGGTGAAAATTATAACTTTAAAAATTTAGAACTGGTAAAAGTTGCTTTAAAGTATTTGATAGTGATGGCAACTTCTGTTCCATCGGAAAGAGGAATCTGAGTGGTGGGATAGTCTGCGAAAAGAGAAATGCGCTTCTGGGGAAACAAAGTAAACAAACTTCTTTTTCTCCAAACTCTCAATACCAATATTCGGGGTTACTAATTGACTACCCCTAACAAGTCGTCCCTCTATTATTTACAATTTGTGTAATTATTAACTAATAGTACAACACATATTTCTTGCTCTTAAAAATAATTGCTAGAACTAATTTTGTATTTTTAAAATAATTAGCACAACTTTTACTCATCATTCAACTGACGGTAAGTGCTATGATACATTTTTTCTTAGATTCTTTTTTGATGTAAATTTACTTTTAGTTTCATTAAGTTTGAAAATATTTCATTATTACTATAACTAGTTTGTATTAATCGGTGCTTGTATTATCTTATATTATTCATTTTTGTCGTACTATAATACCAAGATGTTGCGAAATTATTTTTATTAAATTATATTCATGATTTGAGGTTCAGTATTTTCATTATATTCGTCGGGTACGTATTCTTTTGTATTGCTTAAATTAGTGTAGTATATTCAAAAATGTATGTTATACATTGATAAAAAGATCGATGTTTGGAAGCATCGATGTTTTTTGGTCGATGTATCAATACCATCGATGTTTTGAAATATCAATGTTTTGCCATCGATGTCACACCTCTAGTGGATAACTATTTTTAATGACCTTGATTATATCCCGCTTTAAGAGATGGATGCCTCTGTTACCAAATCGATTAACTACACTTTTAAAAAAATCCTAATTCTTGCTTTAATTGTGCATAATCAATGCTTAGAATGTGAATTTATATTAAACTTCTTGTTCAATACATTTCTGATTCTGTGGTGGCAGAAATTAACACGAGGGCCCATTCACTCCTATGGATAACACAATCTTCTTTATCACAAGTGAAAAGTTTGAAAGCTTCATGTAAATTCAGGCCTATATCTAGGATTTCATAAAGAGAGAAGTTTTGGTTTCATCGTGATTTCATTCTTATCTACATATATATATATTCAAGAAAACAGAACAGTGTGTCAAATTATTCATTTCCGTTTGATGAACGCAATAAGAGGGACGTCCGAAAGGAGGGGGGGATTAGTATTATTAGTAATATATTACTAATTTTATATCTTGCTTTTTTTTTTTCAGGAGAACCTCATTTACCCGGCCCCCGTTTATCCGAATCAAACGTATAGTTAAAACATATATTTACTTAAATATTGATTTTAAATTATAGTTGCAAGAACAGAACTAGAAGTATGCCAAATATTCAGCCTTTGTTTTGATTAAACATTCAACTCCTGCGTAGAATGTACAATAAAGTCTAGTACTAATTTAAAAAACAATATGGCGTTCTCTTTGGAACGTCAAACCGACACCACTGCTGCTGAACTGTAAATGAGATTAAGTATTTATGAGAAACGGTACTATGTGGTTTTGCATGAAAGCATTGTTTTTTGCTTGAATAAAAAAAATATGTCAACTCATTTAAGAACGTGGAACGTTTTTGCTTATTCTCCGGATTATCTTTTATTTGTATTGCCTTTGATCAAAGTTAGTCCGGGTAAACGAGGTTATACTGTACAGTACATAGGGAATGCAATACCGGTATTTGGTATTTTTAAAACGTAATACCGGAACTCTGATATTAATACTGGTGTTAGAAATTTCGCAAAAAAGGATCAAAACCATATTGTTTTTCTGCTACGTTTCATAATTTTGTGCAAAAAGTGCATTTAGTATGAAAGCTTATTATGAACAAATAATTATAAAATGCAGGAAACACAATGATAGGTAATTCAATGTTAGTAAAAAACAATGCAGCCCTATTCCACGAAAAAGTCAGCCGCTTGTCCTGTGCGTGACGGTTCATATATTCCATCAAAAAGTAATGATTTTAAAGGGTAATGAGGAAATATTTTGCTTAAGATATCACACATAAGGTTGTAATTTGTTAAGCAGAAAAAATTTGTTTATTAATATTTTAAATTATTATTTTTAATTGCATAAGGTTACGTGTGAGACAAAATGACCGTTTACTGTGGGATGGCCCTGCATCTTTTCCAATTGTCACAAAGCCTGAAACTCTGTGTACAAATTTTCTGCAGTTGAAAACGCTTCCTGAATTCAAGCTAGTTGGTGGTACTGTTAATAATGTGCAATACACCTCCTCTCATTGCCTCAAAGTGTTTCATTTTCAAAAAATGCAGTGTCTTGCGAGCTTTGTTTCGGATATATAATTTTTTTCTTTTGTACTGTGTGTAGTATTATTGTCTCTCTCCTTTTTTCTTTTTTTAATGTATAAATAGTTGTATTTCTCTTCAAGAGATGGTTCTTTTCAAATATTAACATTATCTTCAAAAATTTAAACTTTGATTAGGATAGGTTTACGTTTGCTATTTATTACCCTTTTAATTTGAAATTTAGGTACAGATGTGATATACCCCCCCCCCCCCCCCATTTGGCAACATCCGATTTTTTGCACAAAATTGAAATATTTTTCTCGCCAATGAGGCGATAATTTTTTAAGCATGGCATCCCTGGCGAAACTAACCTGTGTTTGGCATCCCGAAGGCAATCTTAGATCTGTTCAAACTTGTTTACTTGTTATCTGTTTCACGCAGGAGAGATTCTTGTTTTTTCATGCAATATACCTTACAGGAAAGCTTATTTTATGTTAGTTTAAATTCAGTATTTGTGTTTTGGATGAATAAATATTAGAAAATGCCAGTTTCTTCAAACTTGAACGTTAATTAAAAGAATTAATGGTTAAAGAATGTTAATTAACTCCAACTTGGTGTGTATCTGTTATGTGCCATTGTCATATGTTGTTTTGTTTCAGACTAAGTGAGGATTTATACCATAAAAAGGTAAGTTCTCTTTTCTAGAATTCAAAAAAACTGTCACTTCCGAAATTCTTTGTTTTTACAAAATCTTGAAGGTTTCTTGTAGTTTTTAACTTTATTTTTACTGTATGTAAATTAATTTTGCAAAAATAGTACGGTTAATTTATTCCAAAAGTTAATTCTTATTGATGCCACGAATTATTTAGGGTACAGATGTGATATACCCCCATTTGGGGACATCCGATTTTTTTACACAAAATTGAAATATTTTTCTCGCCAATGAGGCAATAACTTTTTAAGCGTGGTATCCCTGGGTAAACTAACCTGCGTTTGGCAACCCGAAGGCAATCTTAGATCTATTCAAACTTGTCCACTTGTTAGCGGTCCAAGTTATATAGATTCCTGTTTTTTCGAGCAAGATACCTTATAGAAAGCTTATTTTGTGTTGGTTTAGATTCAGTAGTTGTGTTTTGATGAATAAATATTAGAAAATTCCAGTTTCTTTAAACTTGACCATTAATTAAGAGTTAAATCAAACTTGGGGTGTGTCTCGGTAAGGCCCATTGTTTCATATGTTGTGTTTCAGACTGAGTATAAGGATTTTTACAACAAAAACGTAAGTTTTTATTTTAGAATTTAAAAAAAAAAACTCTCACTTCCGAAATTCTTTGTTTTTACAAAATCTTGAGGGTTTCTTGTAGTTTTTAACTTGATATTTACTGCATATAAATTTTTTAAAAAAAGTACAATTATTTTATTCTAAAAGTTAATTCTTATCGATGCCAAGAACTATTCAAGCATATTCTGTAAACGTGCGTTCTTTAGGTGTTGAATTTCTGAAAATAAGTTATCTCTACGACTTTATAAAAATATGAAGGTGTTATTTTATGTAAACTACTAGCAAAAATACCCGGCGTTGCCTGGGTCAGTAATAATTGTATGAAACAATCGCTACTTTAGTTTTCTGTTTTAACTGAAAGAACTCAAAACACACCGCTTTGACACGATTAAAAATCGAGCTTCATCCTTACCCATAAAAATAAAATAGCAATAAGTATAAAGAACCAATGAATATTCACTTAGAAAACAAAAGCACGAATTTAAGCATATAAAAATTTGAAGAATTTCTAAAATATGAACTAAAAAAACAAAGATCACTAAAAAAAAAAACCGTGCGCTTGCTTCATTTAATTAAATAGTACACACATACACAAAAAGAAAAAAAAAAAACTCTCTACTATGTTTCCTTCAGGGTGCGAAAAGTAGAGTTTCCAAATGTTTAACTGACTTTAAACTCATGTTTGCTCCAGAGGAGCCTTGATTCAAAATTTTCATTATGATTACTTTTAATATCGCTCTTAGGCAACAAATTTTTGTAACAATGGGTTTTATATTTAATCACATAGAGTAAAGAAATTACATAGAGAGGACCTGCTATACTAAGAAATTGAAGCCGGAAGTTGTAACGCTGCATCCCAAGATCCTTAGCTTCTTGCTAAGTATTTTAAGATTCATCTTGATTCAAAACATTCCATTACTGAATTTTAATTGGTTGTTAATTTAAACTTAGATATTGTTGCAAGTTTATGAAGCACGTTTTTGAAATTGCATTAAAACATGAATTGAAATGTAAACCAATCCGCCAGCTACTTTATTCAGTGTCTTTGCGAGGTTGGTGAAAACTATACTGGCAAAGCGATCACGTTATCATAACCCAGCTCATCATTGCACCCCTGTATCCTATAATTCCAGCTTCAATTTCATCTCCTTTTTACCATAGATGGGGCCTCTCTATGCATATTCCTTTACTCTATGTTTAATCATAACATGGGGAAATTACATGAAATTTACTGTTTTCCAACATAACTTTTTTAAACTAAGTTTTTTAGCAATAAATTATAGCCTAAGTTGTTCCCTGATAATGTAGCTATCTATGGCGAAAAAATGGTTAAAATCCGTCCAGTAGTTTTGAAGTTTACCCCAGACATCCGGACAGAAGTAGCCCTTTATGTATAAAGGTAAGGATGCAACTCCTAAGAAAGCGATAAATATCATGCTTGCTCCAGAGAGGCCTTGATTCAAAATTTACATTATGATTACTTTTAATGCTGCTGTTATTAGGCAACGAATTTTCGAAACAATGGGCTTAATCTTTAATCATTTGACGTGGATATTATATGACATTTACAGTTTTCGATCACGAAGTTTTTAAACTTAGTTTTTTAGCAATAAATTATAGCCTAAGTTGTTCCTTGATAATGTAGCTATCTATGGCGAAAAAATGGTTAAAATCCGTCCAGTAGTTTTGAAGTTTACCCCGGACATCCGGACAGAAGTAGCCCTTAATGTATAAAGATAGTAGATATTTTAAATAGGTATTTTGAAAGCATTTTTGAATAGCAAATTAATGTATGGTATTTTTGTATGGGATGTTTTGTCGAGACATTTTTACTTTTCATACATCAAAATTTGAATAACTAAGCATTTTTTTTTTTTTTTGACTGAAATAGTTTTATATTTTGGCGTTTTGTTCTTTTTTATCATAGTATGAGAATTGTTTTTGTTCGAAAAAATGAATGTTGGAAAATAGCTTTTATTTCTATTGGTACATATTTCTTTGGTGAGCTGTAATAGTAATTTGTTAATTTAAGCATTTTAAATACCTACTAGTAATTTTTCTTTGTGTACAAAAGCTTTCTA
Organism: Uloborus diversus; assembly: GCF_026930045.1. Lineage (NCBI taxonomy): Eukaryota > Metazoa > Arthropoda > Arachnida > Araneae > Uloboridae > Uloborus > Uloborus diversus. The sequence goes on along the minus strand of NC_072740.1, from coordinate 90,267,106 downwards.
GTTTCTGGTATTTTCGAAGCAAATATTTGCGATGTTTTTTCTGTGGTTTTATGTCGTTTTTATATATATTGTTTTCTGAAGTGCTTTGATCATGTTTTATCTGAATTTTTCCAGTTGGCGCTAAAAAAGCATCGCTAAGAACGATGTACGACATATGTCGTCATACATCGTTTTCTTGGCGACGTTTTCTTAGCGCCAACATGAAAAAGGCGCCAAGGGTGGGGTATATGACATTAGTTCCGAAATTTGCTATGAACTAAACAAAATTTGATTCTTTTGTTAGTTTGTTTTTGTTTTCTTTTCAAATTTCTTAATAATATATCAAGCTCAATAATAACACATGATATTTTCCAATACACTAATGCCATTACTCTATACAAATTTTGAAAGCCCTTTGCAATTGATATGAATATTATATACCATGTTTTTATACAGCTAAATAGTGAGACAGTGCAACACACCAACATCGGAACAACAAATTAATATTTGTTTTACTTAAAAAGTTTTTCCTGAAATTCAGTACAATTGAGACAAAAATTAAAAAAGTATATTGTAAAGTATTTCTGCAATTTGTTATCAGTTCAAATAAATTATTCACAACACAAATACATCTTCTTTGGGAGCTCATTGAAAAGGGAAAGTAATTAGTGTTTAGTTGAGTTAATACCGCACTCATTTTAGAATTTCATTGCTTCCAAAATCTTTGAATAAAAAAAGTGGGGGGGGGGGGGTGCTAAAAATCAGTCTAGTAACTTCCCAAATGATGGGACTTTTCAGGTGCACCCCAAACTTAAAATTTTACCAGAGTGGAAACTATCAATGGGCCGAATGGTACTCCTAATTTCCCCGATTTATGATAATTCGCCTAATGGAATCCTCCAAATTTTGCTGAATGATATTTTTATCATATCGTCAAACAAAACTCTCCTAATGATGATATTTTTGACATATCGTGAAACAAAATTTGCTGAATAAGAACATTTTTGGGAGGTCACAGTGACCTCCCATCTGGGCTCCCCTACAGCTGCCCCCCTCTCCTTTCATGGTTGAGCTGAATACGCCCTTGGTTGTACAAGTTTTTAAAGTTATCGCACATGCATCTATTGTTAGTATTCTCAACCAACGGTGCAAACAGCAGTAGAAACAAATTTCAAATGCTCCAAAGGAATAAAATCAGTAAATGTTTGTGTGGTTACATTCAAAATTTCACATACATATAACATGTATTCTTCAATAAAATATCTTTCATCGATAAAATTAGAATAAAAGATTTATATTTATGAAGGAATATGACCCAAGTTATTTATGAAAAGACAATCATTTTATATAGAAAATGTTTCCGAAAAACAAGAAAATTACTTATATTTTTATAATACAAATCAGTTTTACCTTTTATTGAGGAATACATGTTATATGTATATGGGATTTCAAATGTAACCAACAAAAATTTATTAAATTTATTTCTTTTGGAGCGTTTGAAATTTGTTTCGACCACTGTTTGCACCGTTGGTTGAGAACACTAACAATTGACGCATGCATGATGACTTTAAAAACTCGTACAACCAAGGGCATATCTAGCTCAACCATGAAAGGAGAGAGGGGGCAGCTGTAGGAAAGCCCTGATGGGCAAATTTGGCAAATTTTGTTTCACGATATGTCAAAAATATCGCCATTCGGAAAGTTTTGTTTGATGATATGTTAAAAATATCATTCAGCAAAATTTGGAGTTCCATTAGGCGAATTATGATCATTTGGGGAAATTTGGAATTCCATTCTGTACATTGAGAGTTTCCACCCTGATAAAATTTGAAGTTTGTTGCATACCTGAAAAGTCCCATCATTTGGGAAGTTAAGATACTGGTTTTTAGCATTCCCCCCCCCCCCCCCCCCCCCCCCCCCCCCCCCCCCCCCCCATTTTCATATTTCAAGATTTTGGAAGCAATGAAATTCTAAAATGACATAGTATTAACCCAACTAAACACCAATTACTTTCTCTTTTCAATGAGCTCCCAAAGAAGATGTATACACTTTCAAACTTAGAAACAAGTTACTACATCTGAAGAAATTGAAGCAACCATCAATCATTAATTTTTTTTAATTCTAAATATTTTTTATTTTCGAGGTTGGGGGGGAGGGAGCTGCCCAACCTTGCTTCCATCTGAATACGCCCATGCGTAGAGCTGGCTGTCGCCATCCCTGTCGAACGAATATTGTAAAGAGCTAACTCTTTTATTCTAAGCAATCTTTAACAGCTGGCAACCCTCCCTGACCATTTTTTGCATAGGCAACCTTAGTTTATCATGTTCAGAAAAAAAAATAGCTTTAATTTGATATGTACCTAAATGATGACCTTATTTTATGAGTGCATAAATGTGTACCAATAGTACCTGTTTACATGAGGCTGTGAATAGGTAGCAGCCAGTTGCGCAACAGCAACCTTAACTTTTCAAGTTCTTTAGGTATATTTCTTTGGAATAGAGTATAGTTTATTTTAATAACAAATGCGTCATTTTTACCCCAAAATATCAAACAATATTAATTTGATAAATTATACTTGCGGGCACTTCTTGCTAGGCAACCTTGCCAAAACACATTGTCCCTTTCATAATATAATATAAAAATTTGATTTTGACTTTCTACTTAAATGAGTGCAGAATTCTGCAGCCGGATCTCGTACTATGATGTAGCTTTTATTTTTCTTTTCACTAACCACCAAAGGCAATGTAGTACAAAGCACTACATTATTAGTATTATGTTACTGTTTTACATATTGACTTTAAAAAGAAAAAAATAAGTAAAGATATGCAAGCTAAATGGATGACCCTGTTTTTTCCCCGTAAAAGGTGATGTTTAGAAAAATAGTGTGTAATTACCAAAAAAAGCTACACTTGACCTAATTTCGTTAGCGGCCATTAAAGACCTGCTAAACTAAATGTGCACCCAGTACTAGCATTTTTACTTATGAAATGTAGTTTATATTCACTATTGTCAAGTTTGTCATCTGTACTGATCACTATTCTTTTAGAAATTGCTCATCTAAGTAGAGGATTTGCACAGTGTCACACCCATCACAGCACCAAAAAAATTCCTGTTTAGTAAAAAAATTTAAATTCATAAATATCATGTATTAAGTTTCATTTGAATATCTTTTAATAGAAGAAAATGCTATAGAGTCGTGAAACATTAAAATATTCACAGAAATTTCTAGAAATATGAGTGCTGGTGAAAACTCATGTCTCGCAAGCATCACATCCATCACAAGATTTTACAAATTCTCTAAAAAAAATTGAAAACTCTTACAGTTTTGCTTCAACTCAATTGTTCAGGCAAATGCATCGTTAAGCATGATTAAAATTGTCAATATTTGTTAACTGATTTAGTGCTCAAAATGTTGGTTTAACCAGTAAAAATAATGTCTGAATGTCACACCCATCACAATGGAATTGCCCTAAAACTATTTTTGGTTTCTATCTTCAGAAAAAGTATAACTCAACTGTTAAATTAAACCATTTATGTAAACAGTGGAAGCAAATCGATATGGCTGTTAGAAAAGTATCCAGCCTTTTTTTTGCTGAACTTGATGGATATGAATTAAGCTCTCTTGTATGAGCTGACCCTGAACCTTTGTGCCCATATGTAATTTTTTCCCCTGCCTGTCGATTGCATAATTAGCTGGGAGGCAGAATTTGACAGAGTTAGTGTGCAGGGCTCTCATTGGATTTTTTGATTTCAAGGAAACCGTCCGAACGACTGGAGCAGCTCTGTTGCATCAAATTTTGCCAGAAACTGAAGGACAGCCAAGGGAAAAATATTCAAAAGCTGCAGAGGGCTTTGAGTGACAATTTTTTGAACTTTATTTCAGCGTTATTGACAAAAATCAGACTTGTGTGGTTCAATGGGCTCCTTACTACTTTACTGTCCTAATATGGCTCCTTGCCATTTCTGGCTACTTCTCAAACTTGAGGCAATTGAGTGGTACAATACAGACGAGAAAGGGCAGTATGTCTGCAAATACAGTAGAGCTATACTCTATTCTGAAACAAGCCCTCTAGGAAAACTTCCAACAGTAGAAGCACCATTGAGAAATGTGCGGGGAGTCTGAAAGAGACTACTTTGGCAATTAGGTTTCATTGCTCCAGGTTTGCAATTTGTTTCCTATAGGAAAAAGTTTATTTATTTTAGCATAAGAATATTTTTCTAACAGCCCTCGTATGCGAATCCCTTTCAGAAGTATGTAGTCAATTTTGGTGTCCCACACTCTACATGCAACCATTTCTTTTTAAAAATATTAACTGCACTTAGTGAGAGATGGTTAAAGTGAAAAAGTAGGCACACCAAAGAGTTGCATAGGGGCCTATAAATCTGCAGTGGAGGGAACTGTGGTTATATTGGGATTCAGGGCGTCTTTTTACGTAAGAATCAGCAAGAATAGTGTTGGAAGCATTTAGAAGGGTTTTTTGCCGCCCATTCAGACTTCAAAAATTAATTTAACTTTTCAAAATCAATTTTCAAGTCTGTATTTATCTTATGCTTGCAGCCTTGGTGATACAGCAGGAAGTAGTAGCAAAAATAGTTTCAAAAACAGGGCCGTTCCTTATTTATTAATAGAAAAAAATAATTGAATTGATTCAATAATTTTGAAACTGTCAATTTCAAAATTAGTGTTTCTCTATTTTTTTGAAAGTTATTAAAACAGCTTGAAGAATTTCTTGATGCATCATGTTATTAATGCAATTTTTTCTTTCTTTCAGGTAAAATAAAAATGGGCCCAAAAAAAGAGAAAGAGGCTGAAGTTAGTCCTTCAGTAGAAGAGAAACAGAAAAAGCTGCAAGATTTGATTGAGCATCTTCGTGAGGAAGAAAAAGTGGAAATAGCCAATTTAAATGCTCAGTGTAAGACGGTTTGTGACTCGATATATAAAATGTATGATGATCATCTGAAAGCTATTCCAGAAAACCTGAGAAATAAGACTTTAAAAGAAATAATGGAGCTGGAACAGAAAAAAACTGAAAGCAACGAGGAAGAATTATCTGTGCAACAATTGAAATCCGATATTGAAGGGTAAGAAATGTGTTGTATAATTTATAAAATGTTTATTTACCAATATTATTGTCCTTTTAAATTAATTGTTTCTAAGGTTGTCATCCTCGGTTGTTATATTTATATGCATCATATGAAGTGTATCATGATAGTAAATATGTTATTTAAGGCTTAATATATATGATACTAGCTGTACCCGACGCACGTTGCTACACCAACAAAAAAATACATCATTATACTGATTTTCATGACAATCGGTTGAACAGGGCAGAAGTTGCTACTCTGCAGTGCCACCTGGTGGCGAGTGGCTTCAATGAGCATATTATGCACCTTCTCCGTGGAAAAATACATATATATAGCAATTTTCATAATAATCGGTCCAGGTATCAAGTGAAGCCGCGACTATACTCAAATTTTGTACTCACACAGTTTGCAAGATCAATCAATCGCTAAAAATATCAAATAGAAAAAGTTTTAAATCCCCCCGTTTCATGAAAAGCAATAAAACAAAAAAGAAAGAATTTATTTGCTCAAACTCAAGAAAAATGGCAACAGCTAACTTCTTATCAATGAGATCTTTCACACGAATTAATTTCTGCAGCTGATAATTTTATTCGTATTTATCCAATGGATTGTGACTTAAATTGGAATAAAAAAGGAACTATCGATCGGATTTTTTTCGAACTGGTCTATAAACATTCCCAGTACCAAAAATAACAAACGGTGAAAGTTTCAGCCAAATCTGCCGGGTAGTTTTTGAGTTCATGGATGACATACAAACATTCATTTATATATATAGATGCAGGGTGTCCGAAAAGTCTTTGACACACTTGAAAAATTCATAGAAAAGCAACAAATTGTCCTATGATTATGTGGTTTGCACCATGTTACTTCACTGGTTCAAGAATTTTTTATAACATCATTAAAGAACAAAGAAAAATTATAATTATATGAAATTGCTTTATCATCACGGTAAGAAAACAGATGTCGTGTGAGATGCTTAATCATTTTATTAAACGGAAAGTAGTATCTATCATTATTAGAGTTAAATATGTGTACTGTTTGTTGACATGGGATGAACTTGAGTACCATTTAAGTATGGTTCGAGCAACATACAGTGCACACGTTGAACTTTGGTAGTGAAAGATATTGCTTTCTGTTCAGTAAAATGATTCAATACCTCACATGACGTTTGTTTTTCTTACTGTGATGATACAGCGATTACCGATACAATAAAATTTTTCTTTTTTTTTTCCTTTTTTTTTACAATGTCATAAAAACCTTTGAGGTATTATGGCACAAAATAACAAGTTGTTGCTTTTCTAAGAAATCCAGAAACAGCAAAAACCATACCTACATATATGCAGTTATGAAAAATGCCCGGGTATTTATTATTGAGGGTAAATACCCAGGGTATAGACCTCAAGGAGGATAGATAGGAAGAGAGATGCCCAACTCGGGAAAACATGTTGCCAAAACCATAACCGGTTTTTAACTGGCACAGCGAAAAGTCTACCAAAAACATTCATCTTTAAAGGGCTTTATCAGTGATGTTTGCTTAGAAATAGCAGCATAATGATGTGTTTAATGGTGAATATTTTCTATTCATTATTTCTTATCATGATTACATCTTTGATCCTGGATTTTTAACTAAATTTGCTGAGCACATAGTGTATTATGGGCAGGGTTTGTTTCCAGAAAGCTGTTCCAGGCTCAAACGTGTTTGTTAAGTGTTGATGTTGTTATTGCCACTGATTCGCATTTTGTTAAGCCTTTAATTTCCTTCAAAACTAGAGGTGGATTGGTACATCCATTTGTTGATGTGTTCAGAATTTAAAACTCCAGTAGACCTCATTTTACGCGGGGGTTATGTTCCACGGAAATGCTGCTTAAATTGAGACCTAATACTGGTGTTAAAACAGGGTTTGGTTCCGTACATAACAAAATACTTCATTCTAGTGATGACTAATTGTATAATAAGTTTAATGTGTACTTATATCGACTTTTATGCACAACATGTATAAAGAAAATATAAATTAATTTTGCGTTATGTTTATAAAGAGGAGTTGGCTATGAGTCTTTTGGCAGTCATTAAGAATTTTTCTCTGTAATTCTTTGCCATAGCAGTAACACATCTATGATCACTTGCGTCATTTCCACGATTGAATCTTCCTTCACTAACAAATCAGAAAGATCATTTCTATTGTCTAGGAATGACTCAAAATTTTCAAGGTGAAAATTTTTGGTTGTGCTTCACTGACGTCGGTATCCTCATTGGTTTTGTCCTCTTTTGTCTCTCCTAAAAGCTCTTCTTCCAGTGAGTTCTGAACTGTGTGAGTTTAATAACTTTACTTCTGGAAAGAGCTCTGGAACCAATCACATAACATGTCTCCAGTGGCCAAGCTTGATTATTAGCACGCCAAAATGCAGTTGATTACACATAATCTGCAATCTTTAGGAATTTGGATTTTGAAAGAGGGGAAAACTTTATCAGCGTTGCATTGCCGCATCCGCGTAAAACCGAACTCATCCGCATAAAATAAAGGTGTCAAATCTTAAGTCGCTTAAAATAAACCCGCGTTAAAGAAGGTCTACTGTACAGAATCAGTTTTGAGGGAAAACATCTAAGCAGATGGGTGGAATTTTATCTTAAAAAAATTCCAAGATGGAGGTCGGGATGGAAAGAAATTCGATGACTTTCCTTCAGTTTTTACTTAAAAAAGACAAATTGAGTGTTTGAAAATTATGCTTTAATTACTGGACCGTTCCATAACCATGAATTTTCTCTTGATTTTCCACCATGGGCTTATTTTGTTTGCAACCTGCTTTTGGAAGAGTCACTTTTACACTCACGCCGTTTGACCTTTTTTAGGTTGCTCTGTTATTTCCAACTCATTGCATTGCAGACTGCAGAGTTGCTCACTATTCTCCCTGATTTATTGAATTAATCGCCTCTATTTGAAAATTTAGCCTTTTCTCTTTCTATTTTCAGTCATCCTTTGTTTGTTTGTTTTTCATTTACGGGGTTTTTTTTCCAAAAAATGTCTTAGAGTTGAACCTAAATCACCACTTAAGAGTGATTGCTGGCGGGTTGAAATGTTTATTCCCCAGCAAAGGGCATCCACATACCAGGAAAAATGGAAACTATCAGGGACTTTAAAGATTTTAATGAAAATAGGAATTTTGGAAAGAATCAGAAAATTTTCAAGCTGGTTTGAAACACCAATGGACAACTTTCCTGCATTTTTGACATGTTTCTGGTAAAATATTCTAAGACTTAAGAAATCACTAAATTCCAATTGTCTTTCAATCTAACACTCGCTAGAATGGAAATATGGAGGAGGGGAGAGAAAAGGAAACGAGAAAAATAACGGCAGTACGAATTTGCGAAAAAACGCTGCTCTTGCAAAGAGGGTAAGTCTGCAAATTAACCCACGATACTAAGGTCTTAAGACGTTTGTATCTTGGACAATCTAAGTGGGGTGGGGGACTACTCAAGGGCTCAGAATAAAATATCGAAAAACTGAATTGAAAGTCATTTTTGAAGCTAAGAGTGGTTTGGGATTTTTCCTCTGCAAACTCTTAAAAATTTAAAAGTAAAAAATGTTTAGGCTGTCTTTAATGATGTAAAAGTGGAGAAAGAGAAGTTTTAAAAAAATCCGAAACTGGAGTTTTAAAAACACCAATTTATAATCCAGGTTGCGTGCTTAAGGAAAAAGACCCTCCGTGTTAAATTTCGTGAGGAAATTGTGAGACCAATTCTAATATATTCCTTATGGCCTATATAACTATGTCTCACCGGGTGTTTTGCTTTAATTCGTGTCAGACGGTCTGTGTGACATCATTAATCCAAGATGGCAGCCGCACTAGATATTGATGAAAATTTTCGGTTTTAACTGATTTTTGAGACATATGACATTTTTTCAACTTTATTTATTTTATTTATTTATTTTATTTTTATTTATTTATTTATTTTTTATTAATTGCTATTTTTTTAGTAACCAATAGCAATTAAAAACATTTTGGAAAGTTTGTACGATAAAATCAAATTTATTATTCCAAGAAATCTGTAAAATAATTTGCATACACGCATTTTGGGGTTATAAAAAGCATTTTTTTTTCAATGCAGAAAAAGTAACTTTCGTTACTTAATATCAGATATAATGATAACTTTATTATTTACATTTTATGTACTCAAGTAATGAATGACTGATTTCATTATCTAAACTGATTTTAATTCAAAATATAGATTTAAAGGTAAACACACTGTTCTTACTTAAAAATCTTCATCTGAAGGGTTATCAATATCGCTTTGTTGGCTATGATTTTCACATAAGTCCTCATCACTTTCACACACAAAGTTCAGTGCATGAAATATTTTGAGATTTGCATTGACATGAAACAATGCATTTTCCCTTTACACAGCTGCATCGAACTAGTTTCAAAATGGACTCAGAAGCACAAAAAAGTGTACACACAACCGGGACATAGAAGTTGTCTTTCTCTTCCCATCCAAAGTCTGGCGGTGATGGTAAATTCGGGTGCTGCTGGTCACGCACAGCAAGACGCCGCTCCAATACCTGATTATGAGCTCTTAAAATGTAAGGGGACAAAGATGCTCTAGCAGGAGGCAAATTTTCATTTCGAGTCTCCTGCTTAGAAAACATGAACCAAAGAAATTCTCCAATATCAGAAATCCTTGTCAGCGGCACATGCACAGAATAAATAAAGCTTTCCTTCAATAACAATTTTATCATTTGTACCAAATTCTTCAGCTGACCAGGCGACTCAGAGCGTCAAGAGTATCTTTGTAAACCATCTTATATATTTCCTTTCTAAGCAAGTGATCTTGTTATATTACTTCCTGACAGATCATAGAGTCATAATATTCCTCGTTTTATCTAGCCTAATGTGGTCATAATGTTGGTCATTCTTCGGTTGCTACCTGCCCCAGTCAAAAATGTGCATGGAAAGTGAAATGATTTTAACCAGAACAATGCTAGCAAAAATACGTCGGTGTCAGTCAAATATATTTGAGTACTGGTTGCCCTATCTCTAGAAGCATGAAGAGTGCAGAACTATTTTAACACCTGCCTCTCCATGACTGCTTTGCAGCGAAGTCACATTTTAATGATGCTTAGCTTCATTTCTCCAGCTAACGATTAGGTTTTTTTCAATGCTGCATATATATATTAACGGTTTATTCTCCAGATAAGCTGTTAAGTTATCCTTTGTTTTTACATGAGAAAAAAGGGTCTTCATGCATACGTTTTTAATATTAGTATGATCGGTTATTTTGAACTCAGTGGGTGTTAATGTACTTATTCTTTTTTCCGCATGGCAGATTTTAGCGAGTTTTCAGTGCATGTGTCAAACACTAAGTGTGTTTCATCATTATTTAAAACCTTTATTCCTTGTTATTTCCTTGATCTTATTATTAAATTCTGCAGATAAATCATTACATGTTTTCTGCAGTGTGCAGGTAAAGGGCAGTAACTGCAAATTTTCCCTTTTTCCTTTTTTTTTGCATTAGAATGCACGTTTTATTACATCATTATACATCTATTGCATAATGATGATATTGCATTTATCATCTATTGTACGTTATCTTTATTGTACAAGTTCGCTTATTTGGTTTCCGCTGAAAAAAGGCACGAAAAAGACGTCTAATTCTAACATTTCCCTATTGTTAGTATTGAATCCAAAACGTGTTTCTTCAAATACCTCGAAAACTCATTTCTGCAGATACTGTCGTTTACCTGCACACGGCAGTTTTCACTTGCTTTGGTTTCGTCATTGATTGTAGCTATGCCATTCCATCAAGAACAGCAACACTGTAAGATTTACTGTTCATTTGCTTCGGTATGTTTGAATCTTTCATGGGGTTCGGCAAAGAATCTTTGATGCTGCTGTCTATTTTTTCTGAGCCACATTCTTCTAAAACTTTCATTAACTTTGATTTGTTTTGGGACAATTTTATCTACCCATCCAGATTAAACATAGACTGCGGAACAGCCTAAAATTCATATGCTGTTTTTAAATCAATATCTGCTCAGCTCCTCGATACAACTAGCAGACGTTTAAATAACGATCGATCAGCTTTTAACTGTAGAACAGTGCCAGTTAAATTTGATGCAACTTTCTTCATGCTATTTTTACATATATTTAGCTTTTCTTTCTTCATTGGGGCCCAAAAATTCGTGTTTTCAGTTTCAATTCTCTCTTGTTTGAAAGTGGCATACATTTCACGGCCTTTGTTTAAAATGCCTAATACATCTGTTTGTATGGCTTCATTATGTAGACTTTGTTGGGTTAATAAATTGACTTCCTTCATAAATTATAGGGCTTGTTGGTACCTTGATGGCACTATATATACATTGCACATATTCATGTAGTCGCTTTTCTCTTGAATCTGTTAAATGATAATATTTACTCTTTATCGCTAAACGAATTTTCTATTGAGTTATGTATTTACTATTCTACCAATTACTTTCATACTCCTATTCTCTTGCTCCAAAGCTTCGTCTGACCCTAAAGCACAAAACGGTACAAAATACTTTTCAACCCAATTGCCTTCCAGATGTAGTAGTTCCCAATGTGCTTCTATAGCCTGTCTAACACCTTTCCTGCAAGAAGTTTTTGACACTACAGTTTCACCGTAAAACTCAGTTAAATTGGCGTCAAGACCTGTTTTTGTTTGACATAGAAATTTTTAAAACTGGATTGTATAACCCAATATCCATGGTGATTACTGTTGGTAAATTTTCCCCTAAAATATATTTAGTTACATGTACCAGTTTCTGCATGAATGTAAGCTGTGTTGATGAAATGAAACATGCGTTCTAAGAGATGCAAGAAAAGCTCCTAAAGCGTAATTATACAGGCTATTAGAAATTCTGTTAAATGATTATACAGTCAAACCTTGTTAAAACAAACTCAAAGGGACTTTAAAAGCGAATTTGCCTCAGCAGTAGCTCGTTTTATCCGAAAAACAATAGTGTTAAGTGTGATTACAGTAGGATGGGGATCTCAATTGTAGTTCGCTTTAGCAATAATTCATTATAAGCATGTCCGAATTAACTAGGTTTGACTGTCCCAATGTTTAGTGATTTTATCCCAAAAATTAACAGTATTTTGAACTGCAAAAACTCATCCAAGGTACTTTTAAACTAGCTCATTCTGAATGACAAAAGAAAAAAAAAAAGATTTCAGAATTTTTTTTTTTAGTGAGTTAATAAACAAATAAGTATTTTACTTTCAACTTATAATAAGAAAAGTAATAGAATAGTAATCAAGCAAATTCACCAGAAAATTATCACAAAATACCCAAAAAGTGAGTCATAATTGCGAAAACTCATTACAGCCGCCATCTTGAATTGATGACGTCATACAGGCTGTCTGACACAAATTCAAGCAAAACACCCGGTGAGGCATAGTTACACAGGCCATAAGGATCCTAATAGAATTGGTCTCACAATTTTCTCGCGAAATTTCCCACGGAATGTAGTATGCCCCCCTACTATTAGGCAATCTTTGGTGAATTGATGAGAGATGGTTTTGGTGTTCTAACCTGAAAATGTTTTGTAGCCGATGTATTTAAAACTATTTGAGACTATACTAAAATATCTTAAAGGGAATTTGGGACCCTCGCGAAAAGTGTTTGTAATATAAGTCTTAAAACTTTTAGGCTGTCTTTAGCAATGTAAAAGGAGGGGGCTTTCTGTAGGTGAAATTCCGAAACTGGAGTCTTTAAAACGCAACTTTAGACCATATTGGTCTTTGGGGTCCCCCTTCGCCGAAAAAGATTCGAAGCTGAAGTATTCAGAACTTAGCTATAGGTAATCTTTAAAGGAACCTAAGAAGAGGGAATTCGAAGGCGTTCTCTCAATAAATTTTAGAATTTAAATTCTTAATACTTCGGTGATAAAGAGGGGGAACCACAAATTTAAGTCAAATTTAGTGAACTTAGAGGAAGGAGTGGGGGGGGGGGCTCTCTCCCCTGAAAGTTTCTCCATGCCGATGTATTGGCTATCTTTGAGCTATGCTTTTTTTTGGCTAACTTTGGGTTGTCGCTGTCGATGTGGGGAAGGGAGTTGTTCTTTCAATAGAAAAATAAATCTTAAACACAAACTTACACTACCTTTAATAAACACAAAGAGGGGGGGTGGAAATCCGCTGCCCAGCCTGAAATATTTCCGTTTCTGAGATTTTGGGCTATCTTTGGCTGACTTAAGTTGGAAGGGAGTAGGAAGCTTCTTTCAAAAAGTTTCCGAAAGTAAAGTATTAAAACTTTTCGGCGGTCATAAGTCATGTAAATAGGTAAGGGGTGTACTGTTCCTAGAAAAAAAATGAAAAACTGAAGCCTTAAAACTCAAATGTAGGATATTTGTGGTGATTTCAGAAGAAGGGGAGTGTTCTTCCAAAGAGTTTTCGATGCTGAAACATTTAAAACGCCACTTTAGGCTATATTTGAGTGCCTTAAGAGGGATGTGATTTGGGGGCCCTCCCTGAGGTGAAGATTCAGTTCCCCTATTGCTTTTTTTTAATTAATGAACATTGAAAAGTGTACTTCATTTAAAAAATGCATCTACTTCACTGAAGTGGTTTTTTTACGGCTAATCTCACCACCTGCTATCTTATAGAAGAATTTTTTTTCAAATGAAGACTGTGTGTGGGGGAATGGTGCCAGTTTATTATCATTAGTTGCCCATACCCTTCCCTCACCTTTCCTTCTTTTCTGGTTTGTTGGCGCTACCTTGGGTAGACTTTCCGATCAGAACTGATTTATGTTGCAAAAGTGAGAATCTTATATCCCAAGCGATTTTATTGCTGCGATAAAAATGTTCACAATCGGCAAAAAACTAATGGTGGGGAGCCCCAAACGCTTTTACCCCTTATATTATCCAATATCGCGTTTTTGGAACTTCAATTTTGAAATATGGCTGAAGGAGAGTTCCTGAATTCCATCCCTCGATAATGCATTCAAAAAGAGTATAAACGTTATGAAAGATGGAGTACAATTTCGTTTTTATAAACTTCAATTTTGGGGAGAGTCCAGAGCGCACTCCCCCTCTTTCTCTAATATTTTTGAACGTTGCCCAATATTGTGATTTTGGGACTATCAGTTTGAAAAAATTGATGTAAGAGAGTCCCTGAACCCCTCCTTTCCCTGAACTTTACCAAAATAACCAACCATTGCGCTTTTCAGACTTCAATTAAAAAAAATTTTGGGGGGAGAACGCCCCCCCCCCCTGCTATTGACGGTTTTTAGGTTTTTCGAAGTAAGATATCAAAATGCTTAAATATTACAATTTAAACTAAGTTCATGTTAGAGAAGTTAAGATTCAATTTAAACAGATTCCAAAACTGGCATTTTAAAAATTTACAACATTTATACACATAAATTTTTCCTTAAGCAGGCATGGTTGGGGGGGGGGGGCTGGAAATATTTTCTGTCTTGGAACACATCACCAAACTTGCACTCATGGGTGTCAACAAAAGCCCAAAATCGGCCATTGGTTGGTTGAAAACTTAATTAATTTTAACTATTATAAGTTAAATACTTACATTTTTATTAATTAAACTTAATTAATAAAAATTCAATGCATTAGAATGACCTAGTTAAGTTGTATTATAACCTGTTTAGACCAGTATATTCACACCAGTCAACACAGAATACAATAAATAAATACTACAAAAATCTAATAAATATTAACCATTTTAAGAACATGGTAAATTTGAATATTGATTAAACATTAGAATAATACTCTATACAGGACACACATCCATCATTGATTATAAATTTGCATGATACTCGACACATCCATCTTGTATGCAGAAAAATACAATAAACTTCACTTAATATAATAGTAAAAAATGCTTCAAAAATCTTTAATATTAAATATTTTATGAATATAATTCAGACATTGGTGAATACTCATCAATTCTTTTCAGTTGTAAAAAAATCAGTGGCCAATGAAGACGTTGCAGTCTCAGAGTTTGATACAAGAACTCTTGATGTGGTTTCAATGGTTTTTTTTTCCAACTTTTCAAAAAAGACAACGATGTGTTGTCACCCAAACGCTTTATTATTTTTGTTACAGGTAGTCCTTTTTCTAACAAATGCAGCTTTTTTCAGCACAGTTTCTATATAATACAATGGGCTAATTTATGGGAACCCTTGTATAACAAGGTCTTGGGCAAACACGATACTGAAATTTGCATAAGTAATTGCATAAATGAAACAATAATCCACATGTTAAGTTTGTACTGTTTTAGTGAAATGTTTTTTTAATTAATACTTTGAAGGCAGAACGAAAGAAAGGGGGAAGTAAATAACAATAAAATAACTCACTGACTTTGGCTTAAACTATTAAACTGTCCAAATTATTAAAAAGAAATTCTTATCACTTAGTTAATTTTTTGAAGAAGTTGTGCAAATTTTGCAATGCCATCAGAATATAAAATTGAAAGAGGTAAAATACGATTATATCTACGAAACATAAGTATGAAAAAAATGTATAACTCATACTGAATAATATTTTTATGTTTGGGAATTTCTCATTAAATAATTCAAGCTCATTAAAATTTAATTGAGTACTGTGCAGCAGAACATTTTTTTTAAACATTGTTTTACAGTATGCAAGTTTAAAACATTAACTATTTCCCTTAGCATTACTTTAAATTATTTTAAAATATCAATGAAAAACTTAGTTAAGTCTCAATTGCCTGCATTGATTGAAGTTTCAATTAAATTATGTACGAAGTATTTTGTTCTTTTGTAACTTTTTATAACTGGCAAATTTTCAGTTTTTGCAGGTTTTCTTCAGTTTTTGCCACCTTCCTGGCAAAAATAACCTTTTGCCGGCAGAAGGACGAACCCTATCAAAAAAGGCATCCTATTGCTCAATGCTCAATCACTTTGCAGTGGTGTGATGTTTTAAGCATACATATGCACTTTATTTCTAGAATGTTAAGCTTTCACTTTTAATTGTGATATACAAATCATGATTTTTTTAAATGCAGGAAAACTTTTTATAAAGTTCTACTTCATACAAAATGATTCATTGTATTTGAATATATCACAATTAAAAACCAAGCCTTAAAATTCTAGAAATAAAGTGCAAACATATGCTTAAAATTTTCTCATTTGTGCAAATGGCTAGAGCAATGTATAATTGAACTAAACTACTATTTGAACTAAAAGACAGATTTTTTTTTTGAACAAAACTTGTTGAAGAGAGCTCTTCACGGAGAAAATGTAATGCAAAAATTACTTAAAGTTGACTACTTTAAAGATATTTAAGATTTTAAAATCTATGTCACACATTTGTTAACTTGATATACCCATGGCAACAAGTGCACACAGCCAGTTTACAGCTTTCGACGCCTCCCGTTCCTTCTATCCTCCTTGATATACCCGGGTAAATATCCAAAATGGGTCTTCTCTATATTATATACAGGTAAAACCCCTCTTAACGGGCACCCCTCATATGCGGACAATTTTTAATTCCCCACTTCCAATGCAAATAACAGTATTAAACCCCTGTCCTGCGAACACCTCTCTTTTGCAGACAAAAAAAATTATCCCATTAGTATCTGCATTAGAGGGATTTTACTATATATATATATTTAATAAAACAAATTATTTCTGTTATTATAAAAGTAAGTTACTAGGAACAAGTATACTACTAGTGCACTATACAGTCAAACCTTGATATCTCAAACCTCCTTATCTCGAAACCCTTGATGTCTCGAAACAAAAACTTTCCCCAGCATTTTCTATAAAAACCCCTATGTATTTTCCATAGTTATCTCGAAATTTATTTTTCGAAACCCTCGATTTGTCGAAATTTTTGCACAGAAGCAAGTTTCAATTGTTGTTTTGCTTTGGTAATTTTTGTAGTAAAACCAGTTCCAGGGACAATTACTTAACGTTTTTCATCCCTTTTCTCCGAATGGCTGCTGAGAACTTTTTGAATGTGAGGTTACTGGTTAAAAATAAAATTAGAATTTTTAAACTTTTAGGTGAAAAAACCAAGTTGAAATTGTTGTTCATTTCAAAATTTCAGCCTGTGCAGTTTCGACAATTAGAAAATTTCAAATCTAGTGAAATATTGAAGGCTAATTTATTGATCGTAATTCGAAGTGGTTCCTTAGTACATATATAAATGCATATAGTGTACGTGTGTGTAAATGTGAGAGTTACTAGTGTAATTTTTTAAAAACCTTCATTACTCGAAAACTCAATATCTCGAAAAAAAATTCCATCCCGAAAGATTTGAGATATCGAGGTTGTACTGTACTAGTAATAAAAATAAATTACTTATTAAGTGGCGTAACCCTCTTGTTTTGAAGAGCTGTGCAGGATAAAACTTGTCTTACCAACAGAAAACTGCTCTGGTGAGAAATTTTCAAATGGCATTTAACATTTTTTTTTTCAGAGCAGCATTGAAGGCTCAAAATTGAAACCTATTATGATCCAGAAAGCAACTAGACCCCAGTGCTTCAAAGGTCTGCATTTAAAGTATTTACCAGTTGACTGGTATTCAAATTAAAGAGCCTACCAGTATTATGCCAAGTCTGCTTGTAACCTTGGATAAAATGTTTGCTGTTGAAAAGAGGCATATTGTTCTCTTTATAGACCAATGCAAGTCCACATTTTCAAACACTTTAGTTTAAACAATACATGGATCATCTTCTTGTTTTAGTACAATAGACCTCTGGTCGCAGTGTTTGGCTCTGCTAAGCCCCCCTCTCCTTCATCTTCTTGTTAGCAAACACAACCTCGAAATTTCAACCTATAAATGTGGAAATTCAGTCTTCAAATTTCATTAGGTTGCTAGATTTGAAGCATTTGATCCATGAGACAAATAATGCTAAAACAAATAGCTTATTGCTCCAAAACTGTTGATGTTTTGTTATCAGCTAAGTACAGTATGCTTGGACGGAACAGGGTTGAGCCATTTAAATCAGTTGATTTTTTTTTTTTTTAAATCATTGATTGAAATCATGATTTTTGAAAAATGAATTTTTAAGTTCAAAACTGAATTTAATGGGAATAAGGTTCAGAGTATTTTAAAAAGAAAAAAAACCAACAAACAAGCAAATATTAATTATAAACGACCTTACCAAAAGAAAATACAATGACTCATGTAGTTAGTAAACAAAGTACGTTGAAACCAAAAAAAAAGCATGATCTCTATTAAATTGAAAAGAAAAATTGCAAAGAATAAAGGAACTAAGATGTTTATGTTTGGAGATAGGAGGGTTTCATCTGTTAGGAGTTAAGTATTAAAGTATTCATTTAAAAATGAGCTTATACAATCCTCTTCAACATTCAGTGAGTCAAAACAGTGTTGATAATTAAAATATGAATATTAATAGTACAAGAATTCGAGGGACAAAAAGTCTGCTTTTAAATCATGTATTTTATGGCTCTTTAAAAAAGAATTAAATAAATTAAGGGGTGCAGGGAAGCAAGGCATCAACTACTTCAATAGAGAGGATTTTCTCTATGTATGGGTTAGTACAATCGAAAATTTGGCTACAGGCTTGGAAACAAAAAAAAAACAGCGAAGCTTGTTTTCATTTACAAATCATTGAATTAAACTCCTGAATAGGGAAATAGTTGTAAAAATAATAGTTGTAAAATTTTCATAAAAATAAAAATTATTGTGGTTATCCCTTAGTCTACTTCATCTCTCTAACAATGCTGTGGTTGAAAGAGTAAAACATCTAAATTAACATGAAGCATTCTTTATACGATATAGATAATTAAAACAAGAAAAAATCCATACATTGTAAGCAATTATTTTCTATTAATTTATTAATTACTCTTATTTTTATGTATTTTTCAATTTAATATATAAAAAAAAGAATGATTTAGGTATGTAACTTGAACAATTTGTTAGCATTAAACATAATTAATCTTAAACTAAATAAATTCTATTTAAATAAAAAAAATCTGATTTTTACTTCCTTTTACAAAAAAGGAAGTATTGTATTCGCGAAAAAATTTTCACTCAAAAATCGCCCTTAATTTCCATTTTGCTCACCCCCAAATGAATGTTGAGTTTTTTTTTCGATTCGACCACATGCGGAAAAGTGCCTAAGAATGTATAGACACGCGAAATATCCATTTTGACCATCACCGAGGTAATTACAACGACTTTTCTCGTGACGTCTGTATGTATGTGCGTATGTGCGTATGTATCTCGCATAACTCAAAAATGGTATGTCCTAGAAAGTTGAAATTTGGTACATAGACTCGTAGTGGGGTCTAGTTGTGCACCTCCTATTTTGGTTGCATTCGGGTGTTTCTAAAGGGGTCTTTTGCACCTTTTTGGGGGGAAATCATTGTTAATTTCGATGCAAACTCAAGTGGTGTTATAATTTGGCGGTCACTTGGCGATATATCGCCAGTCTTTTGGTTGCCAAGTTTTGTCGCCAACTTGGCGAAAAATTTGGCGATTTTTTTTTTTTTAAATCTGCTTTCAATGTGGCCATTGCTAGTGATATTTAAAGAGTTAGAGAGAGAATCCCATTAAAATTGCAATAATAGGGAAAAAGCATTAAATTGGTGTAAAAGGAAGTCATGTGATGCACACATCAGCTCGTTTTATTTAAAAAAAATGATTTTTATCAACTCTGGCTTGGAGGGAAGTAAAGACTGAAACAATAGCAAGTTGCTTTCATCACGTTGAATCCAAAAAAAGGATAAAAATGTTTTTGTGACAATGATGAATCCGAAAGTTTAGTCGTTAGTGCATCAAGCACAGTTCAGAAATACAACTTGATGTAACATAACCTTATAAAAATAGCAATAAGTAATTACATATGTATTAAAAAACATTGTAAGTTAATGGAGATATTGAAGTGTATAATATAAATATATTTATGTTGAGATTAAAAGTAAGCAACTAAAATTGTAGAACCCCTCTCTGGTGGACAACCCTTTGTTAGGGACAAGAATGTTGGTCCCGTTAATGCTGACAGTAGAGGAATTTCATTGTGTGTGTATAGACACAGGTGCCCACTAAAGTCCATTTCCACCATCTTAACATCAGAACCGCTGCTGCTATATTCATAAAAGTAGCGTCTAGTTATAGTAAAGTAGCCATGCACTACTGAATGAAATCACTTATGGTGCCACCTGGTGGAAAACTGCGCAATTAGAATTCCTATCTCAAAAACGGTTTGAAATTATGGAAAAAAGTTATTCACAAAGGCTGTAGCACATCATCAATTTAGTACAAAAAGATGCCTTGTTGATATTGATGCAAAGAATAGAATGGCTAAAACGTGCATTTGTTTTTGTTTTTTGTTTTTTTTTTTTTGCGATTTCAAGAAAACTTTCCGGATTTACTTCCCTGTGACATAACGAAATATAAACCGAAGAAGAAATAATAAATTCCCGGATATAAAACATGACACCGAAATGTGAAATGAAGAAATATTGTTACAGCATATAGTTTATTATTCTATATTAGATAATTTTCTCTTGTTAGTGTAGGAAGTCATGAAAAATCAAATGTGCGTTTTAACTGTTCTATTCTTTCTATTAATATCCACAAGATGTCTTTCCATGATAAATCATTGATTCTGTACTACTTCGTAGGTCACTTGTCTTTCTCTATCTCCATTCCTTTTTTTAGATAGATATTCTAACTCTACAATTTTCCAATGCAGTTTAATTCAGTAGGGCATGACCACTTTACTGTACCTTAATATCACTTACATGAACATAGCAGCTGCTGTTTCAAGGTTAAGAGGATGGGAAGGGACTTTAGTGGGCATCCTGTATACATATAATATGTATATATATTTGTGTATGTGTAAATGTGTAAGTTGATAATTATTCTTGGTTTGATTTTTTATTTTAAATATAGACATAGAATCAAGTGTGAAAAAAAGAAGAGAGTGAGAGTGTCAAGATTTAAAGTAAGTTTCCTTTTTATTTATTTTTATAAGATAGAACTGGAGCACACTTTCTTGATGTAAGCCACTATATTATTAATTATGTGCAAATAATATATATATATATATATATATATATATATATATACTTAAAGGTTAATTTATCAAGATTTTAAATATTTAATAGCTTCTACTCAGTTGCATATTATGTGCCAAATATTTTTATTTCAAATGTACCAAAGTAGGCTTGCTACATTTTTTCTCGAGGATAGAAAAAAAGTTTAAGTCTGTGGAAGTTATGTTCATAGGTAAAATTTTTATCCTTGACAATTTTGGCAAGTTCAAAAATAAAATCCTATTTCTTGATAATCATCTCGAGTCATACAGCAATTTTTTAACAGATTGTATTCTATGGTCCTTTACATCATCCGCTTTTTTTTATTATTGAGTCTTGTAACGCATTTATAATTATCAATGAACTCCCAGCAGGCCTAGAATCTCACAGAGAAACATTTTTGGTGCAGAGTTATAGAAACTATGCATTTATTAAAAATGGCACCAATAATGAAATCTAATGTGATTTTGACATTCCAGAATTAATTATTTCTTAATTATTTTGTACCGGTAAAACAGGTGCTATTGCTTTTGCCAGTATTGATGCTTCTTCTGTCAAAGCGCTACACTTTGTCAACTTACAAAGAATTGGGCAGAGTTGCATTAACTGGCAACATCTTACAAAAACTTTTGTATATTTACAGATTATATTTCATGGCTAATGTAATGTTGAAACTGTGTACATTAAAATAGCAATTTTACAACGTAATTAATTTCTGTTAATGGAAAGAGCAATCATATTTGTGATTAATTTGGCCCTTTGTCAATACACTTATATTCAGCAATGATACAAACTTCATCAGCTTTGAGTTGCTTTTAAATAGTATTCGAGTGTTATAAAATTTTGTCCCACTTATTTTCTAATGTATTGGAACTAAATGCAAGGGTAAGACTCAAAATATTTTCACCTTCGAAATTTTGGACCACCCTAGTACACATTTTTCATTTGTCTTGTTCACTGTAGAAAATTAGTAAGGTTATTAGTATTAATGGGTGTAACATTACACAAATTCTGGAGTGTGTAGCATCAATTTTAAAACTCAAAATGTTGGAGGAACCTTGCACTATGGTTTGTGTTAGAATTCAAAGCACATGTGTAAAGATCAGCATTGGTGCAGAGCTGGTAAACTCTTATTAGCGAACAAAAACTGGCAGTTATGGCTGAGCAGTAAAAATTCTTACTTTGTGACCTGCCTATAAGACTCACGTTGTGGGTGCGGACACTACTCAGGTTATTTCTTCTTTTAGTGCAGTAAAAATGTCTTGTTTATGTATTAAAATAAATAATTTATGTAAGGTAACACACCAGTAGTGCCCAAATCTTAAAAGTGCTTCAGTAGTGGCCACTTCAAGGTTTATATTTGAAAACATAGGATTCCAGGTTTCCCAATGGATTCAAATGTGCACGTTTGATGCACTTTTGAATCCATTGGGAGACCTGGAACCTTTTTTTTTTTTTTTTTAATATAAACCTTGAAATGGCCACTACTATTGCCTTAATTTATTTTTGCACTTTCAATTTAAATAATTTAAACCATCAAATAGTTAACTTGAAGTATAAGTTTACTTTAAATTAAAAATGAGTACCCGTTCAAGAAAGTCAGATGGAAGCTTAATTTTTGCTAATGCAGAACCTTATGCAGAAATTAGTGAGACTAAAAATAAGTGCTTGCATTTACATATGCATTACTTTGAGTTTTAAATTCAGTGATACAAACTTAAACTAATTCTGGTATTGTTTCCAGAGCAGAAACGGTCGCCCAATGGGAAACATTTTGATAGAAGCATTCCTCATCAAAGTTTATAGAATGTCATTACATGTCTAAAAGGGATACTGTTATGTCACTGTATTGATTAGAATCAGCGCTGGATTTACCCATAAGCTTAACATTTATAGGTTTTCCCCCGCTTCTTTGGGGGCACCCAACTCTCAAAAAATTGCATGATTTGATCATAAAAAAGGAAAAATACTTTAAAAAATAAATTTCATTTTCACGTGCTTGAAAACTTTGAAAATTTTTAACTTTTTCAAATGCAAAGTGGGGGGGGGGGATACCAAAATGTGCCAAATTCAGCTCCTTGCTGCATTCTGTGTCAAAAATGTAAAAAGCATGGCTATCACTTTGCTGTAACATATTGCTTGTTTGAGATATATTTTTGCGTGACTCGCACATTCACCATTTTATTGAACATGAATTTCATATTTTGGAAGTTATTTATCAACCTGTTTAGAACGTGAAAAAAATATTACTACCTTTATTCTTTTTCTGCACTGCTTGTTGTTGTTGGCGTGTCTGTATTAAACTACTACGGAAAGATTGACAGCACATGGATAGGAAATAACACCCAGGGCACCGGCAGAATCGAACCCACAACCTCCAGCATATGAAGCAAAGCCATACCATAGTGCCACGGAGGCCCCACTACCTGTTATTAAAAAATACTAGTAGTTGTGCAGAATAATAGGTGTTTCTTACTAAGTTAAAAACCCCTCCCCCCATAAAACTAAACAATCAAGTATCAAAATGTCCGCGATTGGAAAGTACGAAGGAAGTGCTTTGAATAATTTTAATTGTCCTAGAGACCTTGAAAATAATTTAAAGCATTTCCGAAACTACTTGAAAAGAGCTTCAATTTTATTTCTTACAAAGTGTACGAAGTATGTGTTGTCCGAATAGTTAGGGTGTTACTTTCTCATGACATATTTTTTAAATATGTCCACCATCTCTTTTGAAGAATTTTAAGCACTTTTTAATCTTGATCAATTTTCAGTTTATTCAGTGTTGTGTTTGTTCGTGGGTTGAAGGAATGATCAAAAACTAACTATACCAAAAGTTGATGTGAGCAACTGACAATAAGTCATTGTTTCTCCTCCCTCTCTTTCTCACTGTTGATTAATATCAACGATTTGTCGAACCAAGAGAAGTTTTTATTTTGTTTTGCCTTAATTTGCAAAAGAGTGTACAAGTTTTAAAAAGTTATCGTTATCCTATTTTTCCCCTGCTGTCTTTGTATTTCCAACCACCCCGTATAAAACCTCAAAATGCAGAAATTTTTAATTTATTTTTCAAAGAAATTCCCGGGGGAGAAACTCACAGACCCCCTAAAAATGGAATTATTCTACCCACACCTCAATGAAGGTTCCTGCAGCACTCTCCTGATACCCCTCCTTCTAAAAGGTTAAAATTAAAAATTATAGATAGCGAAATTTCTTTTAACACACACATGCAAACGAAAAAACGCATAGTAGGGGACAAACATTTGAAAAATGACATATTTTGCTGTTGACATTAAGGTCTCCAAGCTACAAGGAGGGTCCCCTCTACCTGAAATAACTTAGGGACCTGTTAAGTTTAAGTCCTGCCCAGTATACAAAAGTATTTTTTAAACATTATTTCAAAGTTTGGATTAAGAAACATCGCAAATCAATTTTCATTGAGAAAAAAACTTTCAGTAAAAAAAAACTTTTCAGTAGATACTGACAATATTTAGGATACTTATGTGAAAATGGAGCCTAGAAAGAGGTTAAAAGTTAAAATAAAAAGTTAGGGGCCCTGAAGAAAATTGCATAGGGGCCCATAAATCCTATCGACAGCCTTGCATTCAAGGCAGTCAAATCCAGACCAGTGAAATGTATCATTAAATTGAGGAAATCGTTAAATCAAAGTTACACTGTCTCTATATATAGTAAAGTCGGACCCCCATTTAACAAATTCAGTGGGACCAAAACTTTTATGTGTTAAATAGAGTTTATGTGTAATAACGAGGTGCGGAAAAAAAATATAAAAAACTGCGCATACCTTATATAGAAATCTTAATAAGCAACTGCACGAACATATTCATGCTTAGAAAGTGTACCCTTTTTGTTCAATGCTCAGCGACTTATTACACACTAGTTAATTTGAAATTTTAAAGTACTGAGTAATGCATGTTTGACAATATCCTTGAGGCCTGCCTTGAAAAAGTTCTCTTTCAACTTTATGGAGAGAAGCAAATACTGTCATTTACGGCCTGCAGCATGAGAAAAAATTAGTTTTAATGGGAATTTAACTATCGCTTTCTGCATCAGAATCACTATTCATTGGTTGCCTCTCACTCAAAAATTTACGATTCTTTCTGCTTCAGACGAGATGGATATTTCATTTGGAAAACAATGCAATATTTCCCAACTCCAATAACCAAAAAAAAAATGGTTATTAAAATTATTCGTTAATTCTGGGTTTATTATTTGGTAAATAGTTGTTTTTGGCTTCATTTTCGTTGCAGAGAAAGAAAAATTTGCTACATCAAGAAATGTGTTACATAGATGTTTGTAAAATCGGGGTTCCACTGTATATGATAAATACATATATATATATATACATACAGTTTGAAAATAAAAGAATATGAATACAACATGTTATTTTTTTAGGAGAAAGTTACTCTTGCTCATTGTTATAAAAATTCTAATAATTCTAACCTAAGCAAAGTAATACAAAACAATTATATCAATAAAATAAATTGTGATTGATTTTTAAAAAATTGTGGAAAAAAATAGGGAAAAAAATCTAAAACTATAATACTCCAAGCTCGCCCATTTATATATTTAAATATTTTCCAAGTTAAGCGATTACACAATAGAAACATGAATCTAGGTTGATAGTTTTAGTGATAAATACAAATTTAGCTAGTTATCGAAAAAGATAGCCATTACCATTCACAGAAGAATTTACACTAACTTTCATTGGGTGCTTGGCTATCATTTTTGGTAGCCACAATGAAAATCTCCCTATGTGTTGTAAAATGAGTTAAATTGAAAAATAATGTGTGTATATATTGGTATTATGTTAGAAAATATAACTCACACAAAAAGACATTGTGACCCTGTGGTGAACATTTGCAGTTTTGGCTTGGCAGTCAAAGTGTTCACAATCAATTGAATTGTGAGAAAATGAATAATAAATTGATATTATTTGTTCCTCTTCTATTCTTAGAATCTGAATCTTGTCAGTGGCAGAATTGTATGTTTTTTAGTGAAAATTTCATAAAGGGGGGGGGGGGTTTGGCTTCCATATTTTTTTAAAAATTATTTTCTGCATTGTCAGAAAAACAAAACATTGTGTTAAATTATTCAACTCTGTTTAATGGTCACAATGAGGTACATAGCGGGGGGGGGGGGGTTCAAATTCCTAAAAGATTCGGCTTTAAGTAATCTTACAAATTCTATTGTTGTATTTCTTCTTGGTAGAACCTCGTTTATTCGGCTTTCATTTATCCAAATCATATTTATAAACACAAATATTTACTTAAATTATAATTTTATGATTGCAAGAATGGAACTATAAATACATCAAATGTTCAGTTTTTGTTTTGATTTAACATACAACTCCTGCATAGAATGTACAATAAAGTACAGTACTGATTCAACAAATAATATGGCATTTAGAGTGTCAGACAGACATCACTGCAGCTGAACTATAAAAGATCAAGTACTTGTGAAAAATGGTACTATGTAATTTTGTTAGAAAGTACTGTTTTTTGCTTTAATAAAAGATAAATCTACTCATTTAAGAAGTTTTGCTTATTGCCTGGATTTTTGTTTATTTGAACTGCTTTTGGTCTAAGTTGGTCCGGATAAATAAGGTTGTGCAGTACATAGTATAAGGACCGTCATGAACCCCCCCCCCCCCCTCCCAGAAAGTAAATTTGGACTATGCTAATAATCTCAGTATTTATTCATTTTACTGCTTGTTTAGATTCAAGCTTTATTATGTTTATTGTGATTTATTGTAACAAGTACTAAAAAAATTTCACCAAATTTTCTGGTTTTGTATTCTAAGATAATGATTGGCAACCTAAATAAGAATGGGTTCGTTGCAGATGCAAATTACATTACCAAACATCAGTGGCGGCGCTAGGCGTCGGTGACATCGGCGACTGCCGACGGCCTCGCGCAGATAGGGCCTCACAAAATTCTCAGAAGTAAATTCTCAAAAGTTTTAAGAAATTTCCATGTTTTCAATTGAAGCTCTTATTAAATGCAACAGACACAAAAGTAATCAAAATAGTGCGTGCAGCGGAGACTGTACAGAGCCAGTTAAGGGGGCCCAATTCTGTAGGGACCTGAATTTAAAATATTCACTAGCTACAGCTTATTGATCAGCTAACTCTCTTCCCCCCCCCCCCCCACCCCGTTCTATTTCTTTTCTTTTTCACTTGTTGAAAAATTAGAAAATATTCAAAATGCTGCTCCTCCGAACACACACCCTTCCATACACGCGCGCACCGATAGCATTATGGAGCATTTGAAATTTCGTTTCGAGATCTTAAATTTCGCGATATTTCCAGCTTAAAGCTAAAGCCCCCAAATACTAAACAACATCGAAAATCGCTTAAAATTGTGTTTTTGTAGCTTGAATTTCAAAAATTACCGAACCTAATATTACAAAATATGGCCTTAGAATCGCATTTTTAAGGCTTGAATATCAGAAAATATTCATGCAAGGGTCCCCATACCGCCTTTCTTTTATATCATTAGCAATTAGGTTTTTTAAACTACATCAACAAAAAGTTTAGGTGGACTGGCTCCTGAATATAAATAAAATATTGCTAAAGTTTTTAGAAGCATAATTTTCAAAATTTTTCGAGGGAAGAGCTCCCTCCCTTTCCGTAAAATCATCAAAGTTTGTCTAAAATTCTGTTTTTGAAACTTCGATTTCGAGAATTTGCAGGAGATTCATTTTGACCTTTTTTTTAACAAAAGAATCGATCTGGGACACTCTCTGACCCTTTAAGTCAATAAAAATGGCCTATAATTGCATTTTTAAGGTTTCAATTTCTAGAAATTTCCACCGAGACCTCTGTAAATTTTTTCCCCTAACATCAGCAAAGAAAGCCTAAAATGGCGTTTTTAAACTAAAAATTTTAAAAAAATTTCCGGGGGAGGACCCCCGGACCCACCTTTCTATCAGGTCATTTTTCCTCTTTCAATGTGTCGCCCCCTCCCCCCACCACCAAAAGAAACTTTTTGATTGCGCTACTAGTCACGAAACGTTTTTGTCCTAGCAATTAAGTGAATTGGAAACTATAAGTGCCAATAGTACAAAAATTAATTCCGTGAATTCAATGATTTGTCTGAAAATATTTTATGATTAAAAGGACCTCGCAAAACTGCATCGCCGACGTCTACTTTTGCTCTCGCGCCGCTACTGCCAAACATAATTATATGCATCTTCGTAATAGCAACACTTAATCTCTTTTTGTGAAACTCCAAAGTTATCATAACCTCCTTATGAGAAGCAATACTAAAGGCAGAGAATGCATTCTATTGACAGCATATTCAACAATTCCTCCATCACTGTTTTTTTATAAAATATTATTTTAGTTCATAAAGAGAGAGCGTTTCTAAGTTGCTGGGAATTGTTAAAGGGAATGTTTAAAAAAAATGCACAAACTTCAACATTCAAGTTAATTTTTAGTCATATGTGCACTTTTCTTCATTTGTTTTTTTTATCTTTTATTCCTTAATGGGAGGGGCTTAACCCCTAAAACTTCAAGCATGTTTAATTACATCTGAGAAGCTCAGTCGTAGCACTTCACTCTTCCATGCTGCCTACCCAGGTTCGTGTCCTGGGTCGAGTATGATCAACACAGCCGTTCATCCCTTCAGTGGGTCGATAAAATGGGCACCTAGTGTGCTTGGAAAATAAACCCTGGGGGGTTCTGTGTTCGGCTGACCACCTAACCGGAACATCTGCCTTGCACCCTAGAACCTTTGGTCAAGGAAACTGAGATGGGCACAGTGGTCCTCATGGGTGGTTGTGCCGCAGGGTTTGGTTTGAATTACATCTGATTCTCTCTTATGACTTGGAAATTTTCATGTTAGTAGTAAATGCAAGATCAGTTTACTTTTAATCATAAATTAAAGCATTTTTTCCTCTTTTTCTTCAGAGGGAACAGAGAAAAAAAGGTCTTATTATCACCCGTAGTTCGGTGAAGTTGCAGCCAGGAAATCTTCCAAAAACATTTGTTCCCCATACTCAAGTATCCAGTGACAGTAATTTGCAAGCATCAAAGGAACCAGCAGCACCAGTATTTGCCGTAATTCCTAAGTTTAATCCAAAGTAATTTAGTATTATTTATATATTTTGACTATCAAAAAGCTAATTCTGCTCTTTTTATAATTTGAGTGATTTTTATTGGAAAAAATTTCTTATGTGTGTCAGATTAATCCAGTCAATTTCAACACACCCAACTAAACTTTTCATTTTTGAAAGTATGATACAGTTGTTAATGCACTGTGAAAGAGTCTATGGAATTAGGAAGTCTAGTAAGCCTTTATCATTTGCAATAGGTAAGCTAAGAAGTAAACCCTACAAAGCAATCAAAAGCTTAATGTAAAAAAAAATTTACAAGAAAAGGAAATTATAGTAGATTTCTAAAATAAATGTGTTGATTACAGTGGTTGGAAAAACTACTTTTTTTCGTAGCGAACTACAACTACTTTATTACAAATGTGGTTAACTACAACTACTTTTTTCAAAACGTAGCTTCAAAACAAACTACTTTTGAAAAGTAGTCGCTACTTTGCTATTTTTTAAAAAATAAATAAATGAAAAGCATACACATACACACCATTCGAGGATTGAACAAAAAAATTCAAAAAATGCTTTAGATTAATAAAGTGGCTCATTTAAACGTAGAATATTACTAAGAGAATTATTTATTTTTTCTCTCCTATACTGAGCCAATTTGTCATTCCAAAAAAATTTTGGGATTTTAACAACTATTCGCTGTAAGAAAGGATTTAAAAAGTTGAAGGAATTCAACCTTCAAGTTTTAATCCTTTCCTGACATTCAATATTTCATTCAAAAAGTGAAACTCGGCTATTCAAAAATGTAAATAGATGCAGTCATAATTTGATTAATGTTTTATATAGCCATACATATAGTTCATAAAATTGATTTAGATGGTGAAAAGCATCTTTTAAACAAAAACTTCAATTTTCATCCTATAGGAGTTAATTTTATAGGAGCTTATATTTTATAGAAACTAGTTAATAGATTTTGAGCTTCAAGCTAGGGGTCCGGACCTGGACACTACCTCCTTCCTTACGATACTGATAAAATAAAATAAAAGAATTTTTAATTTTACCGAAAGACCTCTGAAACTTACAATATTTAATAATTGACTTTTATTTTGTTCATGTATCAACACTCCATCAGTAAAAATGAAAAAATAAAGAAATAGGGAAAATATCCCAAACGATACTAGTATTTATAATCAAATATTAATAATATCCGAAATAAGAAACATAGCTAAGAATGTTTACTTCAATGTGCAATTTTAAACTACA
Source organism: Uloborus diversus (assembly GCF_026930045.1). Taxonomy (NCBI): domain Eukaryota; kingdom Metazoa; phylum Arthropoda; class Arachnida; order Araneae; family Uloboridae; genus Uloborus; species Uloborus diversus. Next base: position 90,236,699 of record NC_072740.1, on the reverse strand, counting down.
GTGGACTCATGCTACAATGTGATTCGACTCATGTGAGATGGCTTTCTAGCGAGTTTTTCTTGAGTAACGAATTTTGGAGCTAACTTGAATTCCTCACTCCGCAACACGAAAATATTCGGAAGGGAATCGCAAGGCTTAAGTGTTACCTTCTTTATTAGGTACTAAATATTAGTTTCGTAAATTAACTTTCCCTTTTGCATCACTGAATGCAAAAGTACCCCGCACTATACTAATCAAAACATCGCTTTGTTAATTTACAAATCGCCACTCCTCATCTCTTTCATTCTAAATATGAAGTTGATTTAACATAATTTCACATATGCGGGCTGTTTATCTAAAGTTTTAAAATGGAAGGAAAAATAAAAAGTTTCTGACAACTAAAGAAGTTTTAAAGATTTTTATTATGGTTGGACAATTAAAAGGTGCGTCGAATTTATTACTATATATACTGTACAGTACTATTGTAGTGCTGCATTTTATTATTGCTACATACCATATGTACCGTACTGTTTCATTCTATGCCATTCTCTCCCATTGATTTTGTGCACCCTAACCGTGTTTTTATTCACTAACACAGTTTTTTTATAGATATAGTAAAATTTCGATTCTCTAAGTTTAAATTCGGTAAGAGGAAGTTAAGAAATGAGTTAAAACAGTTTGTAGAATGTTTTCAAATGTCTAAAATAATATGTATGTTCAAAAAAAACCGTATAGATACCCTTTCCCACAACGTGTAATTTCAACCTACACGAGGAGTCTTGGAACGCATCCCTTGCGTTAGTTGAGATTTGACTGCATATGCGGATGACATTGATATCGAAAGCAATTTGCTTAGCTGACAAAGTTTACATGAAACAGAAAAATTCCGTTATCACACATCTCTATTACACTGTAATATTTGTTGTTAGCCGGCCAAAAAAGGCAGTTCAATGTCATCATCTTCCGTAACATTTACAGTAGCTTCCATATTAGGAGGATATTGGCACAACACAATAATCTCGTTGACATCTTAAATGTTCATCCACGAAACGTTCTCTGCTGACAGAAAACACAAACGTGGTACTACTTGTCAGTTATCGCTTATTCTTTTCTTTCTAAGCCATGCTCTACTCAAGGCGAATATTGGAGAAATGTGAAAATTTCGATGTCAAACAGATAGAATGTATGGCCTCAAAATGTGTCTGATGTCAGCTCGTATTTTTTAGAGTCTTACGAATCTGATTGATGCAAGTTTTACTCGCATAAGACTTGCACCAGTCAGATTGTTTGAAACATCTGTTTTTTAAAAACTTTATTTAAAAGTAGTTTTTAGAAATCGCTACAAACTACTTTTTTTTGTAGCGAACTACTCGCTACTCTACTTTTTTTTAAGTAATGCACTACACTACAAACTACTGAAAAATGTAGCTACTACAGTAGCGTCGCTACTTGTAGCGCGCTACTTCCAACCACTGGTTGATTACAAATAAAAAATATTAAACACTTAAGAAATTTTTTTATGTTTGGGGGAAGGGCAGATAAGGAATGGTCATGTAGTAAATTTTCAGTGAATCAAGTTGTAATCTAAGACACTAACTCATAATATTTTCTATTAGTCTAGAATTTTTTAGCTTAGAAATTTAAATTTCTATTAATCCTGAGCTAACGGATGAAAAGACCTCCATAAGGGGTTGCCATACACTAAAGTAATGCATAATGAAGCAACAAATTAAATCAAAATTGGTGCCTCTATTTCATTTTTTTTTTTTTTTTTCAAGTTATACTGTGATTCTCTATGTTAAAATTAATGTCTTGTTTCCTGATTTTAACAAAAACAGAGTTGTAGATCGGAATCCTGCTATGAGTTTAAATTATATAGTCACAAAAGTTCGATTTAGAATTCTGCTGAAGAAAATAAATCATTAAAAGGATAATTTTCGTCCCCTGTAGATTAAAACTTGCAACTTTTGCGTTTTATTAGCATGATGCTCTAACCAACTGAGCCAATGTGTCTCCGTTTTAGGATGCTATGCGTAAGAAAAAAAATAGAAGACATAGGTTTTTTTGACAAAACAACTTTCTTTAATTTTCCAATATCTTTAAAATTATGCCATACTTCTGAAGTTTGTTAAAGTATTGATGGAGTTATGATGTTGTCAAAAAAAAAATACCTTTAAAAAATAATATTCAGTGGCCGCAGCTTATTTGAATCATGTTTATTTCAGAGAGTTTTTATTCAATAAAAGAGCTGAGTCAATAAAACTAATCTTTGTTTTTCTTTCATGTGGAATTCAACATACAGTTAAAGAGAACTTTATTTAATTTTTAGTCAAACAGGATAAAATATCATTAAAAGTATGCCATTTGCTCAACTTATTGATTATTTGATTATTGAATGAATTTAATTTTAAAACAGTATGAAAAAGCAGTTATAAAAATCAAATTTTAACTTAGATGTTTCGTAAAATGTTTTTTCAGTGGATTGCTAAAAATAGGTAGCAGTTTAGACACTTTTTTACAAAGTCATATAACTACCTACCGTCCTCAGAATTCACACCTCGTTGATCCAATATTAATGCTACCAGTGAAAGAGAATATATTACAGAAGTTCCATTGACACCACTTCTCTCTCCTCCTCACTGGTTTTGTTTGCCTTTTCCCGAGAAAACTCATTAAAAGAATTCAACATCCTGCCTTCCCTTCTTTTCACTATTTTCAAAAAAAAAAAAAAAACATTTTATTGAAAAGAAAGCAAAAAAAGAAAAGATTGTGCTGATGCACCACGTTTTTTGTGGGATATGATAGTCACATACTTGATTCATTTAAGCGGCATGTTTGAAATATGTTTTTCAATGTTAAAGCTGGATTTTGTTCTGGTTTTTTTTTTAAGATTTGATTCACTCAAGTGGCTGATTCAATTACCACATGGCTTTTGTATATGATTTGAAATGTAAGACATACTGATATTTAAGTCTTTATATCAGTTACTGATTATTAAGTCTTAAAAAACTTTAGTGTAATCTCTCATTTGACAGTGTTTCAAGGCCACACTTTTTTCTCAAAAAGAAAGGAGTGCATTCAGCAATATTTTAAACAATGTTAATTCAAAGTTGCTTAAAAGTCAACATTAAAAAATGAGATTTTGATGCATTTCAATATTTCATTCAATTAGTATGTTGTTAGATAAAGTTCAGTATCAGAAGACAAAGCGGTATGTGAACTTCCCACCATGGACACAAAACAAAATAGAGAGCCCGTTGCGAGTTGCATGTGTTTTTCAATTTATTCTTTACTTGACTAATTACTTCTAGTTGAAAATTGTACTTACTCGCCTTAATGAGTGAATATCGAGTGCCACTAGTCCTTATACGTCTCCTGACCAGTTAGACAGAGACATGTATTTCATTTACTTAACAGTGGCAAATCCAGAATTTTGTTATGGGGGAGGCTGAGATCACTAATATTTTATGTCTCAAGGACATCACCAAAGTTTATCGATGTAAATTACTGCATTTTTTAAAAAACTATAAGTTTTTTTTGAAACTTATCTAACAGTGTTATTGACTAATAAAATTTTCTGAGTCACATTTGGAGTCATCTAAAAATTGGTATTCAAAGGTAAAATTTTAAATGTCAGTGTTTATCAACAAAAAAGATCATGCATTTTAGACACCATTGCTAAGCAATTTAAAGGCAAAATTCATTTTTTGCAAAAGATGAAAAAAAAAATTGCTCATGGTAATTGTGTAAGGAACGCGACAATTAAAAAAGATGGTGTGAAAGAAAAATAAGTAACTATGTGGAGTGCACTTTTCCCCCTTTCCTTCTTTTAGACAGTAAATAATTGCATTTTTGGAACAGGTAAAGCAAAATTTCCGAAATTCAAAAGGACATTTTGGAAAACTAATAACATCCCATTTACTATCGCAAATTCGTAAATCAACCTTAGTAGAGCGAAAACAAATTAAATGATAAAGATAGGGTGGATGTAAGAAGTTATATAAATTTTATTTATGGTATTAAAGTTACATTAAGATTTTTAGACCTTTGAAAAAAGGCAAAAAAAAATCATTTCTGTGGTCTATGGGTGGCTGCAGCCTCATAGCCGCCAGTTACTTCGTAATCCTTTTCTTTCTTAGGGCGATGTCCTATAGGATGCTTCCTACTCAGCAGCTGCTTTGTCTGTCTAAACAGTATATGCGAACATCCTAGGATGATCACATGCTGAGATACGAAAAACAAATATAACTCAAACTGATGTTTCTCTTTAAAAATCAGCAAAAGTACTAGTTTATTCAAATGAATTAAATACCTCCTTCTACAAGTAGTTTCATGCAAAATTGAAACAGGAAAATACTCCTGAATTTCAAAGTACAAAATCGAGAAGCAATGCAGGGCCCCGATTAAGAAATATGACAGTAAGCACAACAAACCTGTGGAAAAACCGCTTAACTTGCAGAACCGAAGAACGTGCTCGATCGCACATCTTTTTGTCACTGCAGTGGTACCCATCCCCCAAGAGAAATGGCATTCCATCCAAAAAACTGATACTCCCCACACACAAAAAAAATCAGTTGTGCAATCTGCACCATTGATTTTTTTTAGGTTGACCCCATCGACATTTACATGGCTATAGGCTACAGTAAACCGAGGGTGTAAGTATATTATGTTGTATTGTATGAGGGTGTAAATATATTATGTCACTGATTACATTGAACAAAGTCTTTTCCTTCCTCAAACCGGTCTCTAATTGCTTGCAAAAAGAGAAAAAGTGCAATTTTGGGGGGGGGGGCATAAATGTTTTCAAGTGTCCCCAAATTATTATTGGAAAGGAAGTTGGGAAGCTATTTAATTTTGAATCACTGTATTTGTAATTTGAAGCTTACATAAATAAATAATTACAAAAGATTCAAACGTCTTGAAATATTGTAAATCAACAGAACCAAAATAAATGTCTTAAGCAGTAATAATGCGCTCCGTACTAACATAACATGAAGTGACATCTGAGTGGTCTCATTCTATGCTAGATGTCACTCCAGATAGTTTTCTCACTCCATGGGAGAGAGTTTTCTACTGAACTCATTAGCCTTGTTAAAACAGAACCGGCAATAACACTTTAATTTTTAAACTTTTGCACTAGAATAAAAAATATTTAGAAAAATTTTACAGTGCAAAACAAATAAAGACATACATTATGAATAGTTTTGGAGGCCCTTCAAGCTAGGGGACCCCCAAAGCCACTGTTTCATGGGTTAACTTTAATTAGGCTCTGGGGTGGATGAAAGAAAAAAAAAATCGAAATTCTGCATAGCACTTAGCCCCAGTGTTTAAAATTTGTGACTCCCTAACACTAATTACTGTGCGAAATTTCGTGACTCTTAGTTAATGTCTTCTTCTCTGGCAAGAGACTTGAATCTTTGAGATTTTTAGAAAGAGATCAAATAAAGAGAAAATTTACAAAATATTTTAAATTCCACTGAGCTTTAAGCTTTAATGCGGTAATTTTGTAACTTCCTAACACAAACTACTGTGCATAATTTCAAGCCTGTGAGTTAATTATTTCTGCTCTGGCAAAAGGCCTGAATTTTGAGAATTTAAAAATAAATCCTTTAATACGAGTGACATATTACAAAGTAGCTATTTACCTAATATGCTGCAATACTTCAACTTTTTAAACACATCAACTACATAAGACCACCCCTTGAACCAGGTCCATCATTTATGGGTTAGGGATCAATGGCCCCCTTACTTTAAAAAACTCTCATTTTTACATTTAAGTGGGAGGGGGGGGGTTAAGATAAAAAGTCATTGAGTTATTTTTAAAACTTAAATTGCGGAAAATATTCTAGAACCATCCAACTTCCCAACGTCGCCAAAGGCTAAAACTGACTTCAGTTTTGTAAAAGATTCAGGAGAAAACCCTCCCCTGAACGTGGCTATTGATTTTTTTTGTAAATTTAGAGCATTCTTTGGAAGAGGAGCTCCCCACCCCCTCCCTCCTTTGTAGGAAGAACACGGATTAAATTAGTTTGTCTTTTTCTTTAAATAAAGTTTTCAATTTTATAATTTTCGGCGGCTTTAACGTATTAGTAATGTTTTAATGAAAGGGCTACAAATAGAGAAGTCACTCCAGGCAGCAGAAACAATAGCTACGCCACTGATCATCGTTCAAATTTAATGAAATTTTCACTGCTATAAAATTGCACTTTCTAAGTTCTAACACTGTGAGAATTAGTTTTTCCACAGTGTCCTAAAACTGCAACATCAAGTTAAACAAGAATCCAAGTTTAAAATTAAAAAAAAAAACCTATCCAAGTCTATAGCTAATCCTTCTATTTTCCCATTTTCCTGAAAATGTGACTGTGGTGGAATTCAGGTTGGGCGCAAAGTTATTTAGTAAGTGGTGTCTATAAATAGCAGAATCTTGGAGGTGGGTTTTTTCCTGAAAAGTAAATCTTTTTTTAAAAATTAAACGAAAATGTTCTGAAAAAACATTCGCACCAATATGGTCTTATCAAACACTTTCAAGCTGAAGCATTAACATGCACCCTTCCGGGAACAGAGCTTTTTTTTACCCATCTTCATTAATTGATCTTCAGGTTTTGAAAATAAAAATAAATGTAACTAAGAATAATAGGCATGTCATGCCTGTTATACATACCATGACATGTAAACATATACTTTTGAAGCAACCTCATTTTTAAGAAAAAAAAATTGGTACTGCATACCTGTTAACTGTTCCATATGCACGTCAATTTTGGTTGCTATTAGATGCACTTTTTCTGTTGTTTGCTCCATTTCTATTAGTCAAACCTCCATATATCGAACTTCCACGTATCAAAATTTTCTATATAACAAAATCCCAGCAAATTTCTATGTTCATTTTACATAAAAAAACTTTCTATACATAGAAAAACTCTCTATACATCAAAAAAAATTTCGAGACATAGATTTTTTCTTCCACTTTAAACTGTTTGTCTCATGAAAACTGAAGGTTACGGGAGAAAATTACCTTCACTAAAGGTTGCTACCAAACTCATAAGGAATCTGAAGTTGAGGGGTGTGTAGATAGGACGTTGTTTTGTTTTGGAGTTCTTAAATTCCGTCAAGTTTATTTCAAATCTTAGTTGTAACCAGTAACACTGTAAAATCAGTTTCAAGTTATCACTTTTGTCTGATGATTTTCATTCCTAGTCTTTTTAGCTTCAGTAAAAATCATTCAAGTTAAGTAGATTGATTTTTTACTTTTCTCTCGATTACATTGTCAAAACAAAAATCCCCTAATGTTGTGGATCAAGTTAAATTGCCAAAGAATGAAGATTTCTGGTTTTTTTTTAATTATTAACTTTCATTTAATCCAATGCTCATATAAATTAGAAATTGGCTTTCATACACGAAAATTAGCTTTAATTTTTATGTTTTAAGAGATTTTGAGGCTAAAATAAGATTGTTTCTATGTATCAAAATTTTTATATATCTCAAATTTTTTTCCTGCAGTTTGCAACTTCGATAACATGAATTTCAAATAATGTTCAAGCGCTCCTTTCTTTCTTAATATTGAGTTAGCACAGCTTCATTGCACTGATAGAATTGCTTTCAGCAGCTCTAGTATACTATCTCTGGCTTTTTCACAGTTTGAAGGTATTGATTGAGAGAGTGTGCCATGACTACCACATAAATAAAATAATTAAAAAGCATGATAAATTTAATTATTTTCTTGCTCTGGGAATAAGAACAAAAAATGCTGTGTTTTAAAACCTTCACTTTTTTTTTTTTTTTTTTAGCATTCACATCAATAATGTTCATTGTTTAACACATTAATGATGACAAAATGTAAGTGACTGAAAAAACATTGAATTTCTTTTTTTTTTTTTTTTTTTGGCTGAAAATGTAAGAAAGCTGAAAATGAGAAAAAGGTTTTTTATGAAACGCAATGAGCGCTGGGTAATTGAATCAGAAGTGAGATAGATCGGCCACTTTAATGAATCAAACCCTCGAAATGAAACAAAATGCAGCTCCAACATTAAAAAACTGCTGAATATTTGAATCAAACATGCCACTTAAATGATATGCATCAATGCTGTTTTTTTTTTTTTTTTTTGCCTTTTAGTGTTTTTTGTAAGCAGTTAAAAGAGAGGGGGAGGCATGGTGATCAGTGCCAGATTTACCTATAAGCTAAACAAGCTATATTTCAGAGCCCCCACTTTGCTGGGGACCCTCAACTCCTGAGAAATAGGATGTTCCTAAAAAAAATTAAAAAAAAGAGAAATACTTGAAAAAAAAAATTTTCAAGTGCTTGATAACCTTGAAAATGTGGCTATAAACCTTGGAAAGTTTGACTAAAAACCTTGAATTTTAAACTTTCTAACAAATGGGAGTGGGGAGGAAAGCCAAACTATGTCAAATTCAGCTCCTTGCAACATCTTGTGTCAAAAATGTAAAAATCATTGTTTTCACATTTCTGTAACATATTACTTTTGATAAATTTTTGTGACTTGCATGTTTCATACCTTGCTATCCCGAATGCTGTATTTTTTTAATTCTTTTGTATTGCTTACTTTTACCTTACTTCTACTGCCTATTGTCTATCTGCTTAGCACAAAAAAATTTACAGTCCAATCTCAATAACGCAAAGTTTATACCTTGAATATTCCTTTATCTTGATGTTTTCATATGGTCTCAAACTCTCGAGACTTATGGAAACTTCCCATGACTCAAACTACCAATAACTCGAACATTTTAGCTAAAAATTAAATAAATTTCCCTTAAATTGTATGACGAATTCCACATTAACAAAAATTACAAATTTTTGCTTTATTGAGTCGGCCACTTAATTGAATCTAAACAATTTAAAACAAACATGATTCAAATAAACGGCAGTCACTGGAAATGAGAAAATTGTACTATCAAAACAGAAATTGAAATATTTGTTTTAGTTTTCTATTTGTTTTGTAGTAATGTACCTAAATGTTTGAATTATAGGGTGGTTGTGAACAAAACCTTACTGAGAAAACCCCGTGCTGGGGAAGTTATTATGTCTCTATCGGGAAGTCCATTAAAAAATATCTTTGATGACACAGCTGGTAAACCTGGATTTGCTGTTTCCTTGAGATGTGGAAAGGTAATTTTTCAGTTTTGATTGAAATGGGTTTGAAATTGTTGGCTTTGAGATTCATCGCAACCATACCTCCCTTTATAAAAAAAAAGTATAATATTGACAATATTATTCAGTTGAACCTTGTTATCACGACACCTTTGATACTGTCAACAAAGTGTTGTCATAGCCAGAGCGACGTTATAATCGGAATAGTTTAAAAATTCATAATTAAGCATTTGTTAACAATAAAATTAGATTTCATGAAGAAATTAATACTTTTTATGTTTTTAGTTAGATTTAACTAATGTAAATTTAAACTATTGGTGAATATAGCAAAAAATATTTTTAAAAAATCTTCACTTATTATTATTATTATATTTTTCAATTCTACAATGCTTTTCAATTCTACAATACTTTCCAATAAGTATTTGCTAAACTTTTGAATAACATATTTAACCTTCCTCTTTTCCACGAAATTATTAATTTAAATCAAAAAAAATTCAAGACCACTTTCGTCCGCCATTTGACGGCTAAGCCCCACCTTTTCAAGGTGAAAAAAACACTTTCTAATTCTTTTATCCACTTTAGAGTTGTGTGTCCCTTTTCAATCTAATGAGGAGCTCATATTTCTTTTTCTCTCATGGGAAAAACTTGTGACCTCCTACAGCTTAAGGTAGCTATGGTCTTTCTCTTCTCCTGCTGTTTCCCTCGTCCATTATTACAATCCACCTGCTTTGAGTTCCTTTTTATTGTCCCTCTTATCAAAGTCTGAAACTTGTACCTTTCAGAACTCAGCTACTCGCACCCCGCCATTCTTGAGGTGTCATGCCTGGTCAAATCTCGTCAGAGTCTGAAGTTCCCACAACAAACATTTCCAGATGTTTTTATTATTTTACTGAAAATTTTTCAACTGCGGAGAAATATTTGGTCCAGTCTGCACAGCTGGAAATGTTCTCTAACTGGAGTTGCACCAAAAAAAAAAAACTCGTAAAATCGGGATTCACTTAGCATTTAAATTATATGGCATGAGTTCAGGACTTTGAAAAGTGACGTGACGTTCGGAGTATTGTGAAATCCAGGTGTCGGGATAATGAGGTTTGACTGTATTTGTATGCTTTTGCTCTTTATGCATGAGATACTCTTGTCATGTAAACAATGCTCAGAAGCTTTATTTTTTGTTTCTATCCGAAATTTTTGGGCACAAATAATTTTAAAACTCAAGTACTTGAGCAATCTGGAAATTATGCAACTATATGGAAACTTTATTTTTCTACAAAATGAACAAAATGTGTGTCATTATAACCTTGACTAACATTGGGCACAGCAAAATATTTTTTGTGATTTTTGGAGGGCCTTTAAGCCTATACTTCTCGCGCTTCCACTGAAATCTGGCCCTGGCTAAATGGAGGCTTTGCTATAAACTAAAACTATTTCGTCTAAAATGCAGTTTCCTACTGACATCTCCTTTGTTTATTCATGCACTTTTTGAAAACAAAATTTAAAAGCCTATTTTAACTTAAATTTTCCATATGAGGCAGTGAGAAGCAAAGGGATCTAAGTGGACATTTTAAAGTTTTGAGTGAAACGAGTTTTAAAGTTCAGATCCTAGGTAGGCTTTTATTGAAATGTTTTTCTAAATCTTGCTGTATGGCAGAACCCTACCAGGGTTACTATATCTCTTACCCCAAGACAGAGGAGAGATTTAGGGACCATTTATCTCCAAATTTTTAATTTTGGCAATTAAATCCCTTTGCTTCTCACTGCCTCATATGTAAATAAACAAGTATTGTATAATACTATTATAGAATGTGCAAAGTTCTATTTATTGTTTTTCATGCAAGTAGTAAAATCTCCTCCCCCCCCCCCTTTCCCCATATTTTGTACTTCAAAACTTGGCGACAATGGTGACCACTGTGTACTGGCCACTTAAACAATTGTGGGCCTTTGAGGTGACACAACATGCTTTTTAGTTTAGAAAAAATCCTCTTTTTAAAAAAGCAAGCACCCAGCCCTTTTTTTTTTAATCCTGGGAGAAGCTCTGAAGTTAAATATGGAAGCAGGTGTTGTTCAAATATCTATTGGACCTTACTACAGATTACCCACAGAATAGGGCAGCATAGTAACTGCAGATAAACAAATTCACAAATAATTCACAAAGTAGAGAAAAACGATGCTAGTGTACACAATAGCTTAAAAAAATCATTAAAAATTACATACATTTAAACTGTAGTTAAAACGACTATAGTAAAAAATGCATTTAAAAGCTGAAAAAGAATCGCTCATTATTGCAAACAGATTACACACATACAGAAGCAAATCGTGCAAACTAATTACCTGGCACAAATGAAACTAGATTACACCAAAAAAGAACAGGGAAAGGGTGAAGAATTTTTTCCAGACTGGACCAGTTACTCATTTACACTCTTAAGTAGTTCAGATCTAAAGCAGTAAGTAGTGTTCGATATAAAAATCAGGTTTAACTAGTCAGATTTCAGTGACTTTCAAAGGTGTGATGTCATTAGAAGGGAGGGGAAGAAAGAAATTGGAATTTCTAAAAGTAGATTTTGCACTTGGAAAGTTAAACTGTGTGCAATGTTAATCATTGCTGAAAGAAAAGATCGATGAAAGTCAGTGTGAAAGGCCGCGGATAATTCGCTCTGCGGATAATCCAGAATTTAGGGTCTGGTGTGGGAAAGTGTTCTTAAATCAAATAAGCTATGTATTCCAAATAAATCAAAGAATGAGGGTAACTTTTTAAATTTTTTTTTTTTTTTTTTTTTTTAGATTTTAACAATTAGGATTTCACTTTTGAACTGCAATCTTTAATGCTGGCAATACTTTATTTCGTGAAAAAAATTATTTTTGTTTACTAATGAAACATTTTAAAATCTGAACACCTCTTTTAACTTCTTTATAAAATTTTGTTTTCGAAATTTTTTGTGTATTGGTTGTGCAGGCAGCTTCTTGGATGTTTCAAGAACACTTCTGCATAAACAGCTATACTGGATTCAATTCATATAATATTTTCGAACAACTTAAGTAAAATGGGGTAAAGTGATCATAGGATAATTTGAACATACATCCTTCATCTAAAATCATTCAATCTTCACTTGTGAGGCAAATATCAGTTAAGAATCAAGTTTACTCAACATGTACTGTTTGTAAGGTAAAATAGATGAAATATAACTGAGCTTAAATTTGATATAGCAATTGAATTAAAGTAGTAATCCTATAGCATTTGAAGAAATCTTGGCATTTTTTCTGCAACCACAGCTTTCAATTTATTCTAGTAGAATAATTTAAACCAATTCTACCCTCCAAAAAAATCAGCTGTTAAATATTGGTAAAAAGTAGAAACTTAAAACTAGAAGTATTTTGCATACATTGAATAGATAAATCTTGATTATTTTTTCCCCTTCTCAATCAAGTAAAATTTTTTCAGAGCTCTGTAATATTTTATTCTTATGCAATTTCGGTAATTTAGACATTATTCAGATTCAGACGCTATCTTTAATATATTTCTAAAGAAATAAAACATTGAAAATCATCCCACCTTCCCTGATGAATATTGGTAAAATCCAATTAAATTCTTTATGAACCAATTTTTGACCATAGTTGGCCATCACAAGTTTGTAATTTATGTAAATAAAGTTAATTTCTTCAAATGAACATAGTGTGTTGAACAGAAAAAAAAAATATGGTTATTTATAATGGTTTTATATCAATTGTTTTTAACTATGACCACTTTACCCCACCTCAGGTCATTAACACATATGAAAAAGAAAAGTCATTAAACTATTTAAATAAATCTTTTTCTTCCGAAAAATAAATTCTGGCGTGTTCATTATTAATGTAGTGTAAAATAACAAAAAAAATTTTTAAGTTTAAAATAAAGTCTTGTATTTATTATTTACCTAAGTTGAAAACCATGGATTTTATGACCACTTTACCTCACCACACCCTACTGTATAAAAAAAATGTAATATTTTTAATAGCATAAATAAATATTTTAATATTCATCAGATTGCAATATTCACTGTGCAAAGAATCCGATTGGATGAATAGAAATTTTAAGTGCCCTATTATTTCACCATCATATTTGACAGTTAAATATCATTCTTGGATAACCATCTGAAAAACAATCTTCAAAGAAGTTACATGATGTAGTTTAGTTTTACAGTGTATTGAATTTTTTCCAGGTTTTGAATATTATGGCAGATAAAGAATTTGAAAAGGTGGAGATGAATGATGATGTAAAAAGCACTCTTGAGCTCGCTAAACAAAAGATAGAAGAAATTCTAAAGTCTGAATAATGGACATTTGAAAAATTTTTTGCAATATTTTAAATTTGTATTTTTACCATTAATTACTTTTCAAAAATTCATTAGAAAATGTTTTGCAAAACTTTTAAACTTTTTGAGTGAGAATATTGTTTGTAAAAACTGATGTTTTTTCTGAAACCTAAGAACTTTTGACTGGAAAGTGGTAACATTTTCATTGTCATTCAATTATAATGGTTCTAAATGTGATATGTAACTTTGGACTACGGTTTTAAAATGTTTTACAAACTTGATATTGAAAGGGGGAAAAAAAATAATGACATATTTGATTTAAACTCATTGCAATAGAAAAAAAAGAATGAGTAACACACAAGTATCATAGTTCCTATTATATGTTTTTTGTGTTGATTTACAGACAACTTTTATGATATATACCATGTTATTTCTGCCATTTTAAATTTTAATAAAAGTATTTCATTGTTTCTTTTTATTTTATTGTGCCATTTGCTCTCTATCCTCTTCACTCTCTAATCCTCAGCAGCATAATCAATGTATTTGTTTTCCACATTGGGGTTAAGCTTTGAAGGTTCTATCCACCTGGATAACACTGGGAAGATTTTAAGACACCTAGAAAACTGGGCAGCAAAGAGCGAAGTCGGGAGGCCCCTTGTCAGTTATGTTGCCAGGCACCTTCCGGCCGCCAAAAAAAGAAAAAGGGGAAAAGAAAAAAAGAGGGGGAAGAAGTAAAAAAAGGAGAAAAATCAAAAGTGCTTACTAGAAAACAAATTTTAAGTGTCACAACAGTAAATGGCAAAAAAGTAAATTTTACTTTACATTTTCTCTTATTCATTGTTTTCTTCCCCTTTTTCTTTCTTCCTTTTTTTTCTTTCTTTCCTTTTTTTGTGTTGGTGTCGTCAGGCTTCCTCAAGGCCCGTAGTTTCCGACTAGGCTGACATGGCCTCTCATCGGGCCTGCTAGAAAAGTTTTCAGTTTCTCAAAGAATTTGGGAAAATTTTTAATGCTCAAGTACATAATGTTTTTTTTTTTTTTTCTGGTTAAAGAGTTAGAATTAAAACTGCAACATAGTGGAAAACAAATTAGTTCTTAAATGTGTAAAATTTATCCCTCCTTCATGAATTTTTTTTTAAACCAATTTTAATGTGTTTAAGCAGAAAAAATTCGTTAAAATTCTAGCTGCCTAGCCTAGTTCCAAATTTTGCTACCTGTTCTATTTGTACTCTCAAAGTACTTCTGACTTCCTCTCCTTTTTTTATGGAATCTATGAAACTTTTTTTGGTGAAAGATTTCGAGTGAAATCTGTGTTTATACAGTAGTACTTTTGAATATAGCAGATAATCATGGAACTGGAAGTTTTGTCCATCATTGAGAGATAGTCGCTTTTTAGGAGGATTACTTTTAAAGTTTTGCTTTTCAGGATTATAGCAATATCCTCATATTTATAATAGCAAATTCACTGATTGAGCAATGCTGACATCATCAACAGTGAAACTCATGCCACGGCATGATAATTTGATAATATTTTTTGGTAATGTTTGACATGCAGGTAAAGGCTTTATTGTGATTTGACTAAACTGGATCCTGTAACTGTTTTACTGACACATTTAAGACTCATTTTAGGAGAATGAAGAAATGAAAAAGTGGTCAACAAATAGCGTTACCTACCAGAGTTCAGAGACGCCCATATGGGGTTCAAGTGGGGGCCCAAGCCCCCCTTTCTTGGGGGGGCAATTTATTTCCCATTTAGAACTTCCTTGCTTTTAGTAC
The DNA here is from genome assembly GCF_026930045.1 of Uloborus diversus. NCBI lineage: Eukaryota > Metazoa > Arthropoda > Arachnida > Araneae > Uloboridae > Uloborus > Uloborus diversus. The sequence goes on along the minus strand of NC_072740.1, from coordinate 90,221,558 downwards.
TTTTTCTGTGCAAAAATGTAAAAACATTTCTTCTTCAGCCGTTAATACGTTATTAAAAATGTCAAATTTTAATAATTGTAATCTGCACTGAAATCGGTTTCCATGGGAAAAATATCCTGCTAAACCATGAGGAAAATATCTGAGCCTCAGGGGTGCTCATCCCCCCCAAGCTCAATGGCGCAAAATCCCCCCCCCCCCCAAAACTTCTCGCTTTCGAATTAGGTTAGTTAAAGGTAATACTCTTTCGAGTTTCTAATTCCCAGGCAAACTAACGTGGGGGGGGGGGAGTAACGCTAACTACAGCCATCTGAACCGAAATATCGTTGGATTGTCAACATGTCTCACCTCAAAAAACTTGCAATATGGCCGTTAAATAAAAAAGCTTAGATTTTTTTTTCCAAACGTAAATTAAAAACAAAATACAAAGAATGGATTCACCTTTCTGGTTTGGGATAAAGTCATTACTGGATGTAAGCAAGTTGAACCTTGTCGGAAGTATAATATTCAGTCAGATAGGGGGATCCGGGGGAGAAAAATTTTGAAATTGTAGTTATAAAAACAGAGTTTTAGACATTAATTGGGAAGGTTTGGTGGCATCAATTAGAACAACTCTGTGGTCCCTCCCTGGTATTTTTTTTCGAAATTGAAGTATCAAAAAAGTACTTGTAGATACTCTTCTGTTATGTAAAGAAGAGTGGGCGGGTTCGGGGACTCTCCCCCGAAACGTTTTCAAAATAGTAGTTCAAAAAACAGTTTTAAACTATCTGTGGTAATGTTAGGTAGATAAGAGATTCGGGAGGTGTCCCTCTGAAAATTTTCGTGATTAAAGTCTTAAAATTTCGATTTCAGGCTATCTATGGTTAGTGGACAGTCATTTTTTGGAAATGGAAGCTCTAAAATCGCACTTGTAGCCGCCTTTCGTGATGTTAGAGAAAGGAGTTTTCGGAAGCACTCCCCAGAAATTTTTTTCGAGATTGCAGCCTGAAAACCAAATTTAAAACAATCTTTGATGATTTTGATAAGAGTGGGGGAAGGAAAAAGAGCTCTCCACTTAAATGTTCCACTTAAATGCTGTTGATTAAGAAATGCAATTTTGATAGATTTTTGGTAATGTTAGTGGAAGGAGAAGTGCAGTGGCATTCCCCTGGCAATTTTCCAAATTGAATCTCCAAAAAGGCAATTGCAGATTGTCTTTGATTCTGTTATATATAAGAAGAGGGAAGGTTCAGGGGCTCTCCCCATAAATTTTTCAAAATTGCAGTTCTGGAAACTCAGTTTTAGATAACTCTTAATGGCAAAGAGTGCGTTTTTTGAGCGTTACAGTGGAGGAGCTCACCTGGAAGTTTAACAAAATTGAAGTCGCATATCCAAAAAAGATGGATCACGCACAAATTCACTGAAACAGATTTTTTTTCGGAAATCCTCAAAATTGATTCAGCTATTCAGCACACATCGAAATTCAGAACTCAAATTTTCACGAATCTAATACTTCTTTCCATAACATTTCAGATACCAAAGAAAAAAATGATTTTAGAAAAATAATTAAAATACCTTAAGAACAAACTGATCTACTTCCAACAGTGGAACCTAATGTCATTGAAAGTTTTATAAAAATCTGTTATTTTTAATAACCAGGCGCAAGTTCGATCCATATATTTAATGAAAGCAATGATTATATACAATGTGATGAATATATTTGCATATGAAAAAACATTACGAACTAAAATATATAATACATAATCGCCTACCTTTGGTAGTGCGTAGAACGAAACATGTTGTATAGATAATGGCTGACTGGAGAGTACTGCGCAGTTCGATTCGCAAGAGTTACAATTAATATGATATGAGTGCGTTTATTAAAGACGCTTAAGGCGACATCTGGTGATCTGAAAAATAGTTAAAGGAATTAAAGTTCTACATTAAGTTTCTGTACGCAAAATGTTCTATCATATCCCCTGGTTTTGCTATAGAAACTTAAACCAGGTTCATTTTACCCCTACAATACAGGTATTTTACTTTAGGAAGAGGTTTAGTCATTATATCTGCAAGCATCTCATTAGTTGGAAAATAGTCCAAGTCTATAATGTTTCTGTTGAACAAGTCTTTGATGTGATGATACTTTGTATCAATGTGTTTGGTTCGTGAACTGAATTTCTCAGACTGCACCAGCTTTATTGTGGATTGGTTATCTTCAAACACTTTTACTGGCAATGACTGAGAAAGTTCCAAGTCGTTTGTGAGTTTTAGCAGCCATAAAAGTTCTTGCATTGCTTCAGACAAAGCTATATATTCAGCTTCAGCTGACGATAATGAAACTGTAGTTTGTTTCCTCGATGCCCATGAAATTAGTGAGTTTCCGAGAAATATTAGGTATCCTGATGTTGATTTCCTGTCATGCTGGTCTTGCGCAAAATCTGCATCCGTGTAAACAGTTAAAGTTGGTGCTGATTTTGCTGTTAATTGTAAACAAATTTCTTTTGTACAGTTTAAATATCTGATGACTTTCTTTATTGCGTTCCAGTCCTTTTGGGTAGGATTATTGCATCTTCTGCCTAGTATGTGAGCTGCTGAAGTTATATCTGGACGTGTAACAGTTGAGATAAACATAAGACTTCCAATAGCTTGCCTGTATTGATCATTCGAAGTTAGAAGATTTTCTTCTTTTTGCAAACTGTAATAATTCGTTTCCATTGGTGTGCTGGTTGGTTTAGCATCATCCAATCCAAACTGTTTCACAAGTTGATCGATTTTATTTTTCTGTGAGAGCACAAAACTTCCATCCTTTTTCCTGTTAACTTCCATGCCTAGAAAATATTTGGTTTCTCCCAGTGATGTTATTTTATAACTTTTCTGCAAATCACCTATTATATTCTTGATTAACTTTTCTTCTTTAGCTGTTATCAAGATATCGTCAACATAAACGATTAGATTTATTCTATCTTCATTAGTTCCTTTTGTAAATAAACAGGGGTCAGCTTTGCTTTGTGAGAATCCGAGATTCGTTAATGTCTTTTCCATTTCAATATTCCAACATCTTGCAGCTTGCTTTAAACCATAAATTGATTTTCTTAGCTTGCAAACTTTGTTTTTATGATTTGGATCTTCAAACCCTTCTGGTTGTAGCATATAAATTTCTTCGTCTAGTTTACCATTCAGGAAAGCTGTTTTAACATCTACTTGATACACTTTTGCCTTGTTAATTGCTGCCCAACTAAGAAAAGTGCGAATTGTTGTATGTCTGACGACTGGCGAATATGTTTGATCAAAATCAATTTTGTACTTTTGTGTAAAACCTTTTACAACAATTCTTGCTCTGCATTTCACTTCTTGACCGTTTTCGTCATATTTAGTTTTGAAAATCCACTTGTTTCCAACTGCACGTTTTCCTTCAGGTAGTTCGGTCAGTTCATAGGTATCATTTTCCTTTAAGGACTGTATTTCTTCTTTCATAGCTGTGAACCATTTTTCTTGCTCCAATTTTGGTAATCTCAGTACTTCAACAAAAGATTGTGGATCTCTATTTTCATGTGACATTGGAAGATTTGTTTCAGCCTTGTATATCAACCTTTCTGGTGGAATACCTTTTGTTTTTCTGCTTGATCTTCTTTGAAGATTTTCTTCTTCCTCTACTTCTACTACTCCTTCATTTGTTTGCTCATGTTCTTTTTCTAACACTTCTTCACTGCAGTCTTCATGTTGCTGAGGCAGATTAAAGTGAATTAAATCCGATTGATTGATGTAATAATCTTCTGCTCCTTCCTTCGATTCATGTATCTCTTCAGAAAATTTTACTGTTCTGCTTACTACTATTTTTCCTCCACCTGTATAGATTCTATATCCTCTACTTCTCATATCATATCCTACAAAGGTTCCTTCTATTGCTTTTTCATCAAGTTTTCTTCGTTTCTGTTTGTGAACGTACATGTATGCTTTGCATCCAAAAACTTTCAAATGACCCAAATTTGGCTTTTGTCCGTTCCAAAGTTCGTAAGGGGTCTTCGGAGCTGCTTTTGTAGGCAATCGATTTTGAAGATAATTTGCTGTTGAAACTGCTTCTGCCCAAAAACTTTTTGGTAACTTTGAGTTTATAAGCATAGCAATAGTCATTTCAAGTAGAGATCTGTTTTTGCGTTCAGCCGTTCCATTAGAAGACGGTGAGTAAGGAACTGTGGTTTGATGAGAAATTCCTAGCTCTTTAAAGTAATTTTCCATTTCTTTGTTACAGTATTCTCTTCCATTGTCGGATCTTATTGCTTTAATCTTCATTCTAAATTTATTAGTTGTTGATGATACATATTCTTTGAATTTATCGAAAACTTCATCTTTTGAAGAAAGAAAATACACATAAGTATACCGCGAATAATCATCAATGAAAGTTAAAAAATATCTTTTTCCGCCTAAACTTTCAACTTCAAATGGGCCTGCTAAATCAGTGTGGATTAAATTTAAAATCTGTTCTGATCTATAATTAGCATTCTTAGGATATGGTTTCTCCGTTAACTTAGCTTTAATGCATGTTGAACAATCTAAGTTATGCGAACAGTTTTTAATTTGTATTCCTCTTGCTAAGTCATCCTTCATTATTTTCTTGATCGCTTCAAAACTTCTGTGGCCTAATCTTTGATGCCATTTTAAAATACAGTTTGAATCCGAGCAAGTACCATCTTTTTCAGATACGGTAAACGACCTTTCATCGCTTTTAATTATATCCAGTTTGAATAAACCATTAGTTGGTTCTCCTTTCAGTATAATCTTATTATTTTTCGTAACTGTGCATTTATCACTTTCGAATTTAACAACACAACCATTATCAGTACACGCTTTTACAGATAATAAATTGCTATCTAAGTCTGGTACATATAAAACATTTTCCAACTTGATTCTGTTTATTGTGTTGTCAAAAGTTTTCACTTTGAAACGTATATCACCAATACCTTGAGATTTTAGTTTCTCCCCATTCGCAATAGTCACACTTTGCTTCTTACTTTTATCTAGCTGACAGAAAAGATTTAAATTACGCGCCATATGTGAAGTGGCACCTGAATCAATCAGAAATTCAGTATCTTCTGCTAAATTAGAATATTCATTTGTTATTAAAACCGATTCATCTAACTCACTACAGTAAGCATCCCCGTTATTTAATGCATTGGTTTCATTCCCGTTATTTATGGCTTCAGATTCCCAAGCACACTTGCTTCTTTCTTTATATTTTACTTCCGCGTTGGAGTTATTTGGCTTGTACTGACCTTGAGCGCTGCGGAATCTGCATTCGTTAGTGAAATTTTTATTTTTGTAGTTTTGTTTCGGCTTCGAATCTCGAGAGGCGCCGCTTGCTTGTCGATTTAAATAATAGCATTGATCTCGAAAATGGTTATTTCTTTTACAAATATCGCAATACTTTTTCGTGAATCTTTTACTGGTTCCTTTCAAAGCCATAGAATCTACTTTGTTATGAGCTTGTTTCATTTCTTCTCTACGCGTATATTCGTCTATTAATTTCCCTTTTACATATTCTAAAGTTAATTCATCTTCCGATTTACTTTCTATCGCAGTTATTAAATTACTGTATGAATTTGGCAATGAACATAACAGAATCGCTATTAAGTTATTTTCTTTCACTTCTTCGCCAATGCTTCTTAATTTTTCCGTTAATTCTAAAACTTCGGTAATATGATCTTGAATTTTTGAGTTTTCATAGTATTTCATAGAATATAATTTTCTAAGAAGAAATAACTTATTTGTTAAATTTACTCTCTCATGTACGGATTTCAAGTGTTCCCAAGTTTCTTGTGCTGATTTGGAATGCAGGACATGAATTATTTGCGAATCGCTAATATTTAGGCAAATTAAAGCCCTAGCATTTCTATCACCTTTATTCCATTTTTCATCTACTTTTTCCGGTTTTGCTTCGAACACGACATCATATAAGCCTTCTTTAATTAAAAGTTGTTCCATTTTAAACTTCCAAATTGAATAATTGCCATCATTAAGTTTGTCAATATACACAGCATCTTTTTGAGCCATTGTGATAAATTGAAAGATATATGTGAACACAATTTAAAATACACAATAACAATACTTATAGAGAAAAAAATTCTTCTTTAAAGAACTAGTTTTTCTTTTTCAGTTTTTACACTTGCGCCTTTTTTTTTTTCTTTTAAGTCAGCCATTTGAAAAGTTATACTTATTTTTCAAAAGGTTAAGTTTCATTTTGAAACCTTTGCTACTTTAGATTTACTTAATTGAAGTTAAATACTAAACATCAAAATCTTCAATCACTTCAGTCTCATAATCAAATGTTATTTTTAATAACCAGGCGCAAGTTCGATCCATATATTTAATGAAAGCAATGATTATATACAATGTGATGAATATATTTGCATATGAAAAAACATTACGAACTAAAATATATAATACATAATCGCCTACCTTTGGTAGTGCGTAGAACGAAACATGTTGTATAGATAATGGCTGACTGGAGAGTACTGCGCAGTTCGATTCGCAAGAGTTACAATTAATATGATATGAGTGCGTTTATTAAAGACGCTTAAGGCGACATCTGGTGATCTGAAAAATAGTTAAAGGAATTAAAGTTCTACATTAAGTTTCTGTACGCAAAATGTTCTATCAAAATCATTTAATGATAAATTGAAAGAACAGTCAATTTGAAATTGGTAGAAAAAACAAGAGTAAAGTAAAATGAAAAATTCTACATAAACTTAAGCTAATTTATGAAGAAAGTGTATTAATTTTCAAGTGATGGGCTTAAAAAATATGTTACAGTGAAACCTGTATAAGTTGACCACTTACGGTGCACTACTTTAGTGGTCAGCTTAAACAGGTGGTCAACTTATAAAGGTTGAATTATTTGATATAGATCTGATTTTGTGCCTGAAAATAACGGTCAACTTAACAGGTTTTACCATATTCGAAAACTTCAAAATTAGTTTTAAACGATTGTTTTGGTGCAAATGAATCCATGAAAGGCTAGAGCATAGTGGTCAAAATTCTTACAAACAATAAATAAATAACGGGGGGGGGACTGTTGAAAAACTTTTAATTTTTGCCATTTTTGACCTCTTTCTCATCATTGTTACATGTATTTCTCATGGGTCATTCCATACAGATTCCACGGATGAGTGCGCTCGACCATTTTTAATTTTTTTGAAACTCATATCCCAAAAAGATACATATGAATGATGTTTAAAACCATTTTATTTTTTCTCTAACCTTAACCCTTGATTTTTTAGAGGTCATCAAAAGTCATTTTCGTAGTCAAAAATGAGACTTTTAGACCTTTGCATTTTGGCCCACTGAATAACAATCATGGCACAACAGTTTACATTTTGATGTTAAAGTACAATAGATAATAGTCTCACACACTGAGTTATGTAGCTGTACCTTAATAATTAAAATAATGGCAGCAGGCCAAATTTGAAGGTCAAATGTAAAATTTTTACTCATTTCAAAGGGTCATAACTCGCTTAGGGGATAAAAACACAAAGTGAAATATGGCAAAAACTAATCACTGGAGTCACACTAATGAGAAAATATAGCTGTAATTGTGTGTTTGTTTACCCTTTGTAAATTACAGCGCCTCAAAGATCAGAAAATTGAGAAAAATGTCATCTTAAGAACCCTGTAAACCAAAAGGGGATGGAATTAAAAATAAAATTTCTTGGCCAATTGAATATTCCATTCAAGTACTAGACATGTTATACATATTGTTTTGTGTATTTGGTTTTTAAAAAAGATACAGATCTTTGAAATTGAGCAATTTTGTTAGTTAATTCACACTCTAAAACAGAAATAAAAAGTGTGAAAACTTCATTGCACTTTCTTAAATTACATATAGTGTGCTCTATGTAATATATTATACTGGAAAAGATGTTTTAAATATAAAAATAATTATTTTAATTTGATAACTTAGAAATATTTGGACATAAATGAGTAGTTCATACACGTTTGACAGCTTAAGTAGTTAATTTATAGACTATCTACACACACAAGTTTTCAATACATACAAAACATATGCTCTGTACATTAACTTATGTAACTTGCCTAAACACGTGCAAAAGCATTATCTACATAGTTGAAAATAAAAAAGGCGAGTTTTTCATTTCTTGCTTCAGTGTAGTTTTAAGAAAATGAACTCACACAGTAGTACTAAGTTCTGGTAGCGACACAGCATGTGGCGTACTGAAATACTTTAATCAAATACACCGCAAAAAAAGAAAGAACTTTCTTAATTTATGTAATCACGAAACCGATGTCAACTTGAGAGCTGAATGGCATTTCTATGCAATATCACACTGTAAAGGACATTGTAACAGAATCAGAAGAACCGTTAAAAAAATTGATACTACTAAGACTAGATTGCAAAGAACTACTAGAAGTCACATTTTAATTCCTACAGAAATGTATACCTTCTGCAGTTTTGCTACTAAACATTGCATGTATCCTTGTGAACATTCAGTATATTAAACTAGCTGAAAAAATACTGCAAGAAATGTTTGACTCTGAAAATAAAATTCCCAATACAACATTTAATCACTGTTTCATGCCACTGTATTTAAATATTATCACTATAATTAAGGTCCCCTAGCAATAGGTATGAAGAATAGTGTGTTACTAAAAAGACTATTAAAAGAAAATGCCCATTATTGTCAAAAAAGTTATTAGATAGCTTGTGTTGATCACTAAATTTAGAACCCCTGTCATTGTCTTGCTCCTAGTACATTTTCAAAGTATCAAATTATGAATGTGCCTTTGTAAAGCATTCCAAAACGTCATATACTTGAGTCACCATTACAACTTACTAGGTGACTACTAGGTGAGTTCATTTTTTCAAAACTACACTCAAACAAGAAATAAAAACACACTTTTTAAAATTTAAATTTTGTATATATAATGTTTTTGCATATGTTTAAGGCAATTTAGATAGGTTAATGTACAGAGCATATGTTTGTTTGTTTTGAAAATGTGTGTGTGTAGATAGTCTATAAATTAACTACTTAAGCTTTCAATCAAGTATGAACTACTCATTTATATCCAAATATTTCTAAGTTATCAAATTAAAATAGTGTTTTTATACTTAAAATATGTTTTTTCAGTATAATATATTATATAGGCTATTTAAGAAAAAGCAATGAAGTTTTCACACTTTTTATTTCAGTTTTTGTGCTTAAATTAACTAGCAAAATTGCTCAATTTCAAAGACCTGTATCTTTTTTACAAACCAAATACACAAAACAATATATATAACATGTATATTACTTAAATGGAATATTCAATTGGCCAAGAAATTTTATTTTTAATTCCATCCCCTTTTGGTTTACAGGGGTCTAAAAATGTCACTTTTTGTCATTTTTCTGATTTTTGAGGGACTGTAACCAGTAAAGGGTAAGCAAACACACAGCAACAGTTACATATTCTAATTAGCATGGTTCCAGTGATTAGTTTTTGCCGTATTTTGTGTTTCTGTCCCCTACGCGTGTTATCCCCCTTTGAAATGAGTAAAAATTTTACATTTGACCTTGAACTTTAACCTGTTGCCATTATTTTAATTATTAAGTTACAGCCACAACTCAGCATATAAGACTATCATTTTATGCACTTTAACATAAAAGCATAAAATTAACTGCCATAAATGTAATTCAAATAGATTTTGGCCAAAATGCAAATGTCTAAAAGTCCCATTTTTGACTGCGAAAATCACTTTTGATGACTTCTAAAAAATCAAGGGTTAAGGTTAGAGAAAAAATATAAGTGGTTTTAAACATCATTCATATGCATCTTTTTGTGATATGAGTTTCAAAAAAATTAAAAATGGTCGAGCGCACTCATCTGTTGAATCTGTATGGAATGACCCTCATACAAAACTGTGTTACTTCCAGAAAATCTATATAAATAAAACACAAAGAATATATGTGCATATATCTATGCATGTTCCCCATACAAATCGAGTTTATGTCGGATCTCGACCAAATTTGGCAGGGCCATACTTGGGCACCCGAGAAGGAATGTATCTATCCATATTTCTGGGGAGTTGAAGGTGGGAGGAGGTTCTAACGGAAGTAGGTGTGATGAAAGAGGAGAACAGGGAGTATGATAGTTTGGCAGATACTGGGCGGGTAAACTAGATATCATGACTTTTAAAGGCTGAGGGTTTTGGGGTTTAAGATAAAGGCTTTCTTTTTTGTGGGGAAGAGTTAAAGGTTTTCTCGGCGGGGAAATTTTTACAACAGGGCTGTTTTTGCTGAGATACAATGTATACATTAGATATGATTGAAAAAATTGCTGGGAAAGAGAGAGAGATAGAATGAGAGATTGACATTCATTTCAAATGGGAAAAACTTTTGCCCTTCCCCCTACCATTATTTTCTGGTTGTACCATTGTTTCTACCTCTTGGATCCCAGACACTTCCCACTATGAGGCCCTGCTCCCCCTTGTTTTACAAAGTTCCTATGCCACGGATTGTGACTTGTTTAGAGATTCTAAACCCGTCCCGCCATTGTTTTAAAAAATGATAGGTTTTTATTTATTTAGTTTTAAATGACAAATGGGAGAAAAGCAACAGTTTGAAGTTACCATGATTACTTTTAATGTACCAGTCTATCTGGAGCATTTGATTCCGGAAAACAGTTTTAAGGCTGGAATATAAGTCAGGATTTTATTTCTTTGTTTATTATCAATCTGTATTTGAACAACTAAGTTTTAGAAATACTTTTCAACCTCACCTAGGGCGGCAAAACTACTAGAGCCGATCCTGAAATTTTTCGAAATTGACTGATTCATGTATAGGCCTGCCAAACGTCCCGGTTTGATCGGGACAGTCTTAGTTTTGAAACAAAATATCGGTGTCCCGGCCGGTTTACTTTCCATCCCAGAAAAAGATAAATCAGAGAAAAGATAACCAAAAATGTTTTAAAATAATTAACGGTGAAAGATAATTTAGGGTAATTACTTCATCCTTTGTAACATTAACATGTAAAACTAGTATTGGATTAGCTTTTGTAAAGATAGTTACAAAAAGACCAAAACCGAAAAAGTTCTAGCCAGTGTAAATATTATTCACATTTTTATTCCTCATTCAAAGTGTTTCTTCTAACTATTGTAACTTATAAATATTAACGTGTAAGAAATAAAGTGCTTAAATTTATCTGCCTGGTTTTGGTTCATAATTAGTAACCATTTATTCATAGCATTGAGAATGAACTACCCTCTAAAAACTAGCCAAGTACCCTTTTGAAAACCAGCGATAGTGCGGGGGGGGGGGGGAGTCTGGTGTCCCGGTTGAAACATGCCTGGAATCAGACAAGCCTATCTGTATACGCATATGGAGAAAAGAATCAAGAGGAGGGGTTCTAGTTCCTTTTCAAACGATATTTTCAAAGTTGATGTCAAAAATGGCAATTTTACAATCTACGGTAACGTTGAGGAGAGGGAAAAAAAGTTCCCCCATGATTTTGTTTGTTTTTTTACCTTTTTTTTTTTTTTTTTCAAAATTGAAGTCTATTTTTGTCTGCCTTTGTTTACAATAGAATGTCGAGGGCTCTTCCCAGACATTTTCCGAAATGGGATGTTTTAGATATGCAATTTTGGGTTACCCTTGGTAAAATTTATGGAACAGGGAGGCGTTGGGAGCTCTCTACTAAAACGTTTTGACTTTGAACTATTAAAAAACGCAAAACAATCATTGGTCACGTTTGAGCGAGGAGGAGGCTCAGCGATCTTATTTGGAAGCAGTTAAAAGCTGAAGTATAAGTCCACCCAATTTTAAACTTCATTTAGTTACTATATAGGCAGTATAGGGAATCCGGCGACTCTCCTTCGCAATACTTCAACATTGAAATTCTGAAAACATAATCTTACAATATGTTTGGAAACAGAAAAAGGAAAGGGTTTCCCTTGTGAAAGTTTCCCGAGTGTTTCCCCCAAGATTTTTTAGGAGAGCGCCGTGCTCTTCCGCTTTTAAGCTAACCTTTTGATCCTTAACTTAATCAACCCTTCTTGTCCCTTAAAAGTTTAAACAAAACTTCACAAAAGCATTTTTTCCCCCTAAGGTAAAGATTCACGCAAGCCTGTCATTGAAACGTCACTCTCTCGTTTCAATCACTTATCCACAAGAATGTGATTAGAATATAACTGAATATGTTTTACATTACCTTTAAAACTAAACATCAAAAAGCTTTTCAAAATTTTAAAAATAATTACTATAGAAAACATTTGAATTTTCTGTGTAACTAGTATACCAAAAAGTAAAAGCACCTTTTTTTATTTGACAAAACGTCTCCTAAAAATTACCCTTTTATCTGAAAGCGCACTGACACTTTTTTGTCTGAGGAAAATACTAGTTCCCTCTGGGTATTTTTCTCTGAAATTTGAAATCAATTTTAGGCTATGGTGCAGATAAAAGGGTTAGCTCTCCCACGAAAATTTCTGAAAGTGAAATTCTAAGTTATCTTTAGTGACTTTAAGGGAATGGCGAAAATTCGAAGACTTTCTCTCGCAAATTTTTGGACATTTAAATCTGAAAAGCACAATTGAGGGCTTGATGCAAGAATCAGGTAAGTCCAGACCCACTCATTTTTTGGTAAGACCATCAAATAACATCAGTGTCCAGTACAAAAGTTAATATCTTTCCCACATTATTTACTAGAAAGCAGAGGTCAGATCTTACATTTGTGCCCCGTTGTTTCACCAATCGGAACTTCTATATTCTACACACTCAAAAATAAATTTAAAAAAAAATTGGACTTAACTGGTTCTTGCATCTAAGTAGTGACTTTAGGACTACACTGTTAAAACTACAGGATGCATTCGGCACCTTTCAGGGGAGAAACGCTTGTTCACCAGCGACACCCAATACGGAGTCGAAATCGCACCTCTAAATAGGGTGAAAAACAGGCACCTTTTAAAAACTAGATAGCCGGAGTGAAAAAAAGGAACCTTCAAGAGAAATGGCACCCCTTTCTATAGATCCTCCTCCCCCCTCCCCCGTATTGTGTGTGTTTTTGAATACAGTTGTGTAATTTTTTTTTTCTTCTTTTTTTAAGTTTTGTTTTGATTTATGATATTCTACGTTTTGGACATTTTCACATTGAACTCGGTATTGGAAATGATTAAAACATGTAATTACAGCATTTGATCATATTTCAGAGCTTTCAACATAGTTAAGAAGTGCTCATAGCTTTAATTCATCTGATCGTGCTCTAACTCAGTGTTTCTCAACCTCTTTTGACCCACGGAGGCGGTAAAAGCAAATGAAAAACTTTGCGGACCGGTGAAATCTTTATCTTTTTCTTAAAAATTCATAAAATAAATAATATGAATAATAACTCTGGGGCCGTTAAAAAACATGCGAAAAAATTCAAGGTTCTGATGGGGTTTTTTTAACAAAAAGTAATGTTAAAAATTAATCTTCTATACATATAATAAAACAAGATGTTTGTGTGTGTGTGTGTTTGTGGCGCGCATCCTGGGAAAACGGTAAGGCCTAGAAAGATGAAATTTGGTACACAGGTGCAGTTTTTGCTGAAAATGTGCACCTCGGGCTTCGATTTTTGATATTTTAATTAGAAAAAAAGTTATTTAATGTTTTATGTTATTTTTAGCACTTTTTAGTACTTTTGACCTCACAGATCCCGAACCAATCGCGCCAGACGGATATTTTTTGTACTATTGTGTAGGAAATTTAATTTTAAATATGATGAATGAAAAAATTTTGAAGATAGATCAATTTTTGTATTTTTTATAGATTTTTGAAAAAACCTTCATTTTACATTTTTTTCTGGGTTTAGTTTTTTTCGAAACCCATCCTGCGACAAGTATTGAACCCTCAATTCTAAAATTTTAGTCGGTAATAGTAAAAACATTCCGCCCCCTTCAGAAGAAAAAAGTTTTCAAAAATACGCAATAGTTTCTTTTTTACAATTTTTTTAATGGCAGAACACAACGCGATCTGTTCGCTTGCCGGCTGATTCCGAGCTTACCTCATCACGTGATCCATCTGAAATCGTTTGCCTTCTCTTCACCTTTTTTTTTTTTTTTTTTTTTTTTTTTGCAAGAGCTACTTTTTGAACACTACGGGGAACATAGTGCCTTTATTTTTCAGGGCTACTTTGATTAAATAAATAAAGCCCGCGCTTTTTTGCATGATCTTCGTTTCTGTTACGAATTGGCGGTTAGGTTAGGTAGATACAGAGATAGATAGAGGTTGAGTGGACAAAAAATGTTTTTGTTTTCGAATTAATACTTATATAAATAAAAAAAAGATTGTACTGTCAGGAGGTAGACATGCGCAGATCGTATAGATTGATAGATAGACAAATAATAGAGTTCGATATAGCAGATGGACAGCAAGAAAGAGGCATGCCCGTCATTTAAGGAATTTCAACGGGGTGTCAGTGCCCCCCCCCCCCCCCCCACACACCATGACTTTGAAAAAACAATGCTTTCACATAAAAGTGCAAGTGCTTTTTTTTTATTTTTCGACAAGATTTGCATGAAGAGTACGTCGTTTGTGTCTCCCCCCCCCCTTTAAAAACATTCCAAACGACGGAGATAGATCTAAAAAATATTTTATTCAAACTACTAATGATATAGATAGACATAGATTGATTGATACTGCCTAGAAATTTGTTTAAGCAGCCACCGAAGGCGGCAACATCGGTGTAAAAAGGCGAATGATAATATTGAGAAAAAAGAGAAAAACATTGATTAATACCGTTGCTAAATTGTCTAAGCAGCCGCCGAAGGCGGCAACTCTGGCGCAAAAAGGCGAATGGCGTAAAAAGGCGGACCAGCTGGTCGCCGCAGGCGGCTAGTAAAACAATAAATATCTACCCCTTCACTTGGTATCAAAGATCTGTCACAAATACGTTATAATTTAAAAACGAGTAATTATTTAAAACGTGTGAGAAATTATACATTTACTAAAACATGACGTATTCCGAAAATGAAGCATAGCTGTACTTATGGATTATTTACATGATGAGCCAAAAATATTCAGGGATATTACAATTACGGAAAAAGAAAATCGTTTCATAAACGTTAATCAAGAGTAACAAAATAAAATGCACATAAAGTTTTTCAACCAGTTAAATAAAAAACCAAAAGGAATTTCTAACGCTATCAAGCATCAACCGCTAACAGGAAATGATTCTAACACTTGAATGAAAAAGCAAAAAAAAAAAAAAAAGAGCTAGACTGAGAGATATTTTTTTGTTCGCTAAAGCTTTCTGTTATAATTACGAAGCACAAGAAACATTTTTATTAAGGTTCTTTTGGTGATTAATAAAAGCTGCTTATCATATATTCAAGAAAATAATGACAGATATTTTTAGTAGCGTTTTGAATGTTGGAAATTTCACGATAGTAACGATAAACGGGAGCTAGAAGACTAACGGTTACTGAAAAGCAATAAATGCACTTTTAAACACTTAACTATGTTTGAAAGCCCAAAGCTGTACTTACTTGTAATTTCGGATAATTAATCCTAGAAAAATTGTGTTTTAATCCAATAGTGTACTTCATTCAATGTGAGAGACACACAAACGCAATCATTATTTGTCCGCCATATTGAGGTGGTTGAATGTATGTCCAAGGCAAAAAGCGCATGCGCAATGAGTCTTTCTGCAATTGCATGCTGTTTTGGCTCCTCTGCTCTATTTTCTGGCCTGCATTGCTCCTTCAGGCACTATGCTTTCACCTTAGAGGGAATATTTTCACTCGTCTGGAACCCCTGGTTAAAACAGTGTACTAAGGGACCTCATACCTGAAATACCTTTAAGGGACCCCGTCAAGTCTAAATCAAGCCCTGATTACAACTAATGTTGCTCAAAAAAAAAAACTTGCTCCCTTCCCTCTGGAACTCATTCCTAAATCTGCCTATGTTCCGGAGCTTTCTCTTCTAAGTCAAAATTTTGCCCTGCTCCAGATTCAGTTTATCGTAGTCCAGACTTGCTTTCCTTGTATGCGATTCTGAGATAAAAATACTCGTATAGCGATAATTTACAATAGACCAACGAAATATTTTCCCAAGTGACAGCATTTAGTTGAATCTGTCACAACCAGTGAATGCCAGAAATTTTGGAGCCCATCATATGACTTCTACGAGTCCCCCTCTATCTTGTTTACTTCCTACGTCCCTACATATATTTCACCCCTCATTTAAAAACTTCGAGCCCCTTCAGGCTCGAAATTGAGCCAACAGGTGTCCTTTCTCTCCCCTCAACCCCCCACCGTGCATGCCCCTGCTCATGCATTAACACCCCAAAGCATGGCCCACGCATTTATTGCAAGGACGGGGCCGCTTTGTCTAATGCTGCAGGCCTCCTCAATTTTTGTTAATAGACGTACAAGTATACGTTTTTAACGCTCTTTCGTCCCGGGCCCTATTTCAGGCCGCGTCAGACCCCAATTTCTCTGCCCCCTTTCGTTTCCTTAATGTGGGAGCTATGACCCCCCAGAGCTCTAAAAACTACAGAGAAGGCTGATAAGAGAGGAAAGCATTCCGCACTTGTGAACTTCGGCTATTTACTTTGGTCCCTGCTCAGGATGGGGAAAAAAAAAAAAAACATTTCTCAAACGCTTTTTTCACATAAAGTAATCAAAAATTACGTGTATTTTTTTCTTTTCTTTTTTCATTATGACACTTAAAAAATGTTGATGTGAATTTAAATGTATCAAGTACAATAAAAAAAATTGCTTGAAGTGGCCCACTCGGTGGTTGCCCCAGTCGGGGACAGGCACGTAGCTAGAACTTTGTTAAGGGGGGGGGGTCCAAGGTTGCACGAACTTCAAAAGAGGAGGCATTACTAAAGCAGACTTAGTAGCTCATATTTACGTTAAAAAATAAATCCAGTTAAAACTAATTATGAGAATATGATAATTAACTAAAATTAATTAAGTAATTGAAATTGATAGAGCAATTAATTGGAATTAATTAAAAAAAATTCATATTAAGTAGCAAAGAAATTATTGTCAGTTGATAAAATTAACATTAAACTCAAAATTATGCCATACTAAGTTTCCAAACATGGATAAAAAAAATTCCATCACATAAGCTTCCTCTGTTCTGATACTTTGAAAATGAGTGATATAATTCCTACTAATAAAAAGTTCACAATAAAAGAATACTGGAAAATACAGGTGATAATTTAATGAAATATTAAAGCTTTGTTTGATATTTCAACAAAATATGTACAAGTCATTTTATTTGAAAAAATAAAGAAATCTATATCTATCGAGTCGAATGTATAACTGTATGAATGCTATATAACGTAATTCCGCCACTCTGTTCGATTTGAACAAGATTTCTAGCAAAATTCAACCACCCTCTCGACGAAAATATTAGCAAGGTTTCATTTAAAAAACTGGAACTAGTTCTTTATTTATTTACGTTTATAACATTCTCTTGATAATACGAAATTGAATGAAATTTCTAATTTTATCCGTTTTCTTATTATTATTTCTAACCATTATTTAAAAGCTTGAACAAACTATTAACTCTTTGAGGGACGGAGACTTCCTTTGCTGCAATCATTTGAAAAAAAAAAAGCGTATTGACGTTTTTTTTTATCGTTATTATTTTTTTTTTGCAACGAATTGGTAAAATAAGCTATCTTAGGATCAGTTATGGTAATTTTTTTTCTTTCTAATGTGGTTTCGTTAGAGGCTTTAGCCTTTTCGGACATAGTGCGAACCACCAATATGGCATCTAGTCTTTCATATGCTGCCATTAAGGCGCGGATGTGACTGGCACAGGAAATTTTGACGCCGAGTTTCCACCAGATGGAGACACTTGAGCTCTTTGCGATGCGAAACTGCACTAGGGGTTTAATTTTGTCAAACCAAACGAATACCTGAGAGATCTTTTACCAGACGAGTAATGGAATGTATAATGAATGAAATTAAGCATCTATGTATTTTTATTTTAACAACATTTTGGAAAAAATGTAAATGATTGCTTTTTATAAATGTTTTTTTTATAAGGTCATGACTGATTTGAACATTATTGGCAATTTTCGTCTGATGTTTTCAATTTGATGCTTCATTTAAAAGATCAAGAGGAGGCATTGCACCCACCTATCTCACCACCAAACACGAGTTCTGTTTATTCTGCTAATACAAAACAACTTCTGTACAAACCAGTATTTTTCAAATTAAAAAAATAATTGTAAACAACTACAGGGCAAATGGCAATATGCTCTGTTACGAATTATCGTGACACTATTTGATTATAACCTGGTTACTTTACTGTCTTTATTAGCAGTAAGCAAGTGTTATACTCGAAAATTTCATAATTTGGAGTCAAGCGTCAAATTTTGATCATTAAGGTAGTCTTCGTCCCGTTTGCGATAATACAGCAGCATCAAATTAGATACATTTTCAACAATATGTATGCATAAAGTTAGCCAATTTTTGGAAACAAAACTTATAGGTTTCTCATAGCCTCAGTTTGCAAATTTTTTGCTCCTCAGTCATCTGATGTTCCAAAGTCTACAGACAATCTTTTGTAAAAACTCTTAGAATAATTGTGGTTAAAAATCCAGTAATAATTTAAATCAATCTTCTAAAATTAATATAACAATAATAACACTTCTGATTCTTTCATTTTCAAATTGGTATAGCTTCCATTATAGGAGCAATTTTGTAATCATCCTGTATTCGCGAAAGCATATCATATTTTATGACGTAGGTATTGACTTTTTTTTTTTTCGTTCTTTTATGTGATGTTAGTAAAATATATTCTAGTGCAAGAAATAGCAAGTAATTTTAACTTGAAGAAATTAAAAGTTAAAAAATAATAATAATAATATAGAAGTGAAAAACACAATAAAATTTACCTCGCATTCACCTTTTTTATAATTATTTGCTTGTAACGCAGTAAATAGCAGAGGTTTTCACCTGATAATTTATAGTTAAATGCATATGTCCGTTTTTACGTTTAATGCTACCTTCGCAATTTACTAATGATGGATGCATAGATGCTTACTAAATAATTCCTCAGTACAAAGGCGGTAAATAACAATCAGAAAATTTATTCCTATGAAGCAAATATAAATATGCTTTACTTGAAAAACGGAACAACATCGAAGAAAGATTTTGTTCTTCAGTTAAAAGCAACTAACGGCTCTTTTCTTGGAACCATAGACTCACAATTCAGTAAGACTTAAAAGTACGAATTTCAAATAATTACTTTTAAATTACATGTGTCATGTGTTAATATGGCCGAACTTGCAATTTCATAAACTGATCAGAGTAAAATATTCGATTAATTTTCAATTTCATTCTTCGCTGTATAAAATTTTGATACAGCGAAAAATAATTTCGTTGCGTCAACTTCAAATTTTATTTATTCACTTACTTTACTTTCAAACACACATTCTTTTTGGGCATTTAATATGTTTCATGGTCATGTTTAAATATTAGGTGGAAAAACATCCGTACAAATCTAGTTTGTTTCTCAGAAAGGAGAGAATTTTCTCAATGTTATCTTAAGCTAAAAATAAGACACAAATGTTCAAAAAAAAAAAAAAAAAAAAAGCGAACTTTTATTCAGGATTATAGTTCAAAAGTTGTAAGCTTCTGGGGACATAAGTAATCTATTATTGTTAAAAATAAACTAAAAGGTTAAATAAGATTATTAATCAAAATATAAAATGAATCTGAAATGAATCATCCCAAAAATATAAACAGCAAAAATAAATTAATTAATAATTAATGTTCGTTTTTTCTCATCCTCAAACACACGAAATGTGCAGAATTTCTTTTTCGTTTTTGTCTGAACTTAATTTTTAAATGGGAAAACACATTAGCAGACAAAATTGCTCGTATTGTTAAGAAACCTTCAAAAGGGAACTACAACTTACCTAGTTTGTGTAAACTTAATTTTCTTCTGATTACGAATTTGTTCTTGATACGTTTCCTATAAGTGTGTAGTAGAAAAATACTGTGTGTTAAAACAGAAAATAATAAGAATTTCAATTACTGATTCACAACAGATGCACCTCACTCTGGCTGTCCTTCGTGCAGCATGTGTCTAGGAAATCAAGTCCAAGCGGGAAAAGAGTCAAAACAAAAAAGAAAGAAAGAAAGAAAACCACGCCAATGAGACTGGGGGTACGGCGAAAGTGACAATAAATGTTTGTTTTCAATTACTTTGCCGATGGCATTCTGGTGGATCAAGGGAAAGGGGCCGAATTTCAAGGTCACAAGCTGAGTTGAAAGCAGAAGCGAAAATTCGTCATTTTCGGAGGGAGTACGCGACACAGCAGAAGAAAGACGGGAAGAGGGAATTGCAGTTTCACGAGGTTCTCATGTTCTGAATTGACTCGGATGCAGGAAAATTGCTGATTAATGGGAATATTTAAGGGGAAAATACCGGTTTTCATAAAATTTTTCTCTTTTGAAAAATTTTTGTTGACGTGAGGTGCAACAACTGACAAAAAGCAGACAGTGGTCTTTCGGGAAGGGGGGGGGGTCCGGACCCCATGGACCCACCCCTTGGCTACGTCCTTGTCGGGGATCCCCGACTAGCCGACCAGGCCAGTCCGCCCCTGGTCACAGTGATCTTCTGTGGGGCTTCCCACAGGGGTCAAGGGAGGTCACAGTCACACACTGTCAAAATTTCGTGAACCCTCTCCCTCTCTTCCCCTCAAAGCGTGATCCTTTATGAACAGCCCCGAACAGAAATCTGGAGTAATCATTTTCTTTCCGCCGTCCCCAGCCTTCTCATTAACTTGCGTTAAAATCCGGAAAACGTACTCAAATAAATCAGTTGTGTGCATATCCTCCAACGCTAAGCTCTCGAAAATCCGGTTTCCTCCAGTCTCCGATTGGCTGTTCGAATGCAATGAAGACAGAGGTGGTTCTCCGCAGTTGGTTCAGTATCAGCAGTTTCACGTTTAGAGATTTTTGTTATTGTATTTATCTTTCCATTCAACGCTAACATGCTCGGTTCTATCCATGTGCTTCCAAGGTTCCACCCTTCGAAACGTCACCTGTCAGATTAATAATCGAATGAACTTCCTTTGTGAAAGGAAATAAACTTCAAATGCAGGTAGAAGATATCCGCCATTACTGGTCACGCAAAAAGAATTGTCAATTTGTGCGGTGAATATCGCCAAGAGAAGGATAAAGAGCCAAACTGGTGCAACCTTTTAAAAAGGGAGATTTTAGTCCAGTTGTCCGTAAAAATTGGTTTCGACAATAACTGATAGTGTAACGAGCGGATTTCTCGTACGGGAACAAATGCCTAATTTGAAAAAATCAAAACATGTGATGCGACTAGATTTTTGTGTAGTTACATATTGAAGCAATTACATTACACATTTTTTTTAGACGTCTACGTTTAAAAAAAAATTATCTTGGTCATCATACATTTAAAAATAAAATATTTAGATATTGTGTATTAGGTGTAATGAAATAAGGGAATCAAATACATTCTCGTTTATTTGGACAAATTTAGATTGAAGATCAATCTGAAAAATCAAAAATAAGGTGGATATTAACAAACGAAATCCGTAAATAGGAAAACTTACTACTTATTACAATTTAAAACTGTGTTTTGTAACAAACTTATGCAGAATTGTGTACAAGACATTACAAAATACTTTTCTCACCTGTTTTTAACGAACAATTAGTCCAATGTCTTCCGTTTTTAACGTGAGTGGCGTTTGATTGGCGCACAAGCATGAATATGTTTCATAATCAATAGATAATAAAAAAAGCGAATGTTTGGTGCTCTTATAATCGGCTTCCTACTATCATAATTTAAAAATTATTATGTATGCGGATATAAAATTTAAGGTAAAACAAGTCTTCAAATGTAATCCAGATTTTCAGGAGATCCATATAAATTTGGGCCGAATAAACGAGGCCGTTATCCAGCCCAAATTTATATTAAAGTTATCAATAACTTTAACTGTTATTGATAAATTATAACCAAAGCTTAATAGAGAGACCCGGGTAATTTTAATTAAAAAAATGCCAACATCCATTTTGTGAAGAAAGTACAAGGCAGAATTATTATTATGTATTATTTTATTTTTTATTTTTATTTATTTATTTATTTTTTTTTTTTTTTTTTTGAAAGATCACTTCTGAGGTAAGTTCTATTACAACCTTCTTTTCCGTGAAAATTACAATTGAATTGAAAAAATATACACTTTTCAGTGAACCGACTCTTGGATCGGGATTAACGGGATACAACAGTATTTTATAAATAATACAATAGCTGAAATAAGTAAACCCAATATCCTTATTTAAGCATCAGGCAAAATGATTTTTTTAAACAAGAAATGAACAAGATCAACAACTCCAGTGATGAATAATTGCCCCACCTATAAGAGGAAACTTTTGATGTACCTCAGTGCAATTAATTTTGATGGTTACAATAAATGTGGACACAATATTCAGAAGCCAGATTTCACTGGATAAAAAAAGAGGAGCACAAATACGTAATTGTATTTTAAGATAAAGAGGAACTGTGTGGGAATATACGAGTATGTATATTTGCATACCCGTCTTCAGTGGCGGATGCAGGATTTTATTGAAAAGGGGGGGGGGGTCAAATTTTCTTAAACATTTGAAATCAGTTTTCGCTAGTGATGTGCCGGATCGTTAAAAAAGTAGATCCGCGGATACGGATCATTAGTGTAAAATTTGTCACGGAAGGTATTCCCGTCATAATAATGGCAGTTTCTTCAAAAAAAGTCAACTGCGGCAAAAATATAATCAAGACTATTATTTACTCTTTAAAGAAATCTCCGTTAAAATTGAGGGAGAGTTGGAAGGAATGGACCGGCGCTGCATTAATGCTTAGATGGAAAGATGGAATGTGAAAAATTATTTCTAGCTTACTTGGTAGATGTAGAATACAGGAGCAAGAGTAAAGCTGCTATACTGGACAGGCTAGAAATAATTTTTCGTATTTTATTTCAGCATAAATGCAGCGCTGACCCATTCCACCGAACTTACTCCGACCAACGAAATACAGAGCCCGGAACACCTTTACAAACAGTAAATAGAGAATTTAGTCTCTTTTTCTTTTTTGAAGGATGCCGAGAAAAACAAAAAGGAAGAATAACAGAAACCCCAAATCAAAAACAAAAACTAATATTAATTAAAAAACAAACCATGTTCCAGAGAG
This sequence comes from Uloborus diversus, assembly GCF_026930045.1. Classification (NCBI taxonomy): domain Eukaryota; kingdom Metazoa; phylum Arthropoda; class Arachnida; order Araneae; family Uloboridae; genus Uloborus; species Uloborus diversus. Next base: position 90,198,399 of record NC_072740.1, on the reverse strand, counting down.
CAGACCTCACATTAAGATGAATTTCGCGGATCAGATTACACATTTGTTAACAAATATGAACTGACAGCAGGTAAAAATTTTAAGCCATTGAGCTTTTTCTCTTTATCTTCCGACTACGAAAATGCTACCAATCACGCGTACACTGTTATAACCAGGGGTTCCAGACGAGTGAAACATTCCCTCTAAGGTGAAGGCATAGTGCCTGAAGGTGCAATGCAGGTTAGAAAATAGCAGAGGAGCCGAAACAGCATGCAATCGCAAAAAGACTCATTGCGCATGCGCTTTTGCCTTAGACATACATTCAACCACCTCAATATGGCGGACAAATGATGATTGCGTTTGTGTGTCTTTCACACTGAATGAAGTACACTATTGGATTAAAATACAACTTTTCTAGGATTAACTATCCGAAATTACAAGTAAGTACAGCTTTTGATCACTTTGTAGATTTTAGGGCTTTCAAACATAGTTAAGTGTTTAAAAGTGCATTTATTGCTTTTCAGTTACCGTTACTTTCTTTTAGTTAACCGTTACTATCGTGAAATTTCCATCATTCAAAACGCTAATAAAAATATCTGTCATTATTTTCTTGAGTACTCGATAAGCAGCTTTTATTAATCACCAAAAAAAAAAAAAAAACCACCTACTATAAGATTATCAATAATCAACAAGTGAGAATCTTAATAAAAATAATTCTTGTGCTTCGTAGATTACAACAGAAAGCTAGCAAAAAAAAAAAAAAAACTCTCAATCTTTTTTTTTTTTTTGTTTTTTCATTGAAGTGTTAGAATCATTTCCTGAGAGGGGTTAATGTCTCGATAGCGTTAGAAATTTCTTTTGGTTTTTTAACTGTCGAAAAACTTCATGTGCATTTTATTTTTGTTACTCCTGATTAACGTTTATGAAACGATTTTGTTTTTCCTTAACTAATATCCCTGAATATTTTTGGCTCTTCATGTAAATAATCCGTAAGTACAGCTATGCTTCATTTTCGGAGTGCGTCATGTTTTAGTAAATGTATAATTTCTCATATTATTTAAATAATTACTCGTCTTTAAATTATAACGATTTGAGACAGATCTTTGATACCAAGTAAAGGGGTAGATATTTATTGTTTTATTAATTCTTAACATTACTTTTTGTAAAAAAAAAAACTCAGAGCTCTGAATTTTTCACATGTTTTTAACGGCCCCAGAATTATTAATATTATTTATTTTATGAATTTTTAAGAAAACAATAAAGATTTCACTGGTCCGCAAAGTTTTTCATTTGCTTTTACCGCTCTCGTGGGTCAAAAGAGGTTGAGAGACACTGAATTAGAGCAATGAGCACTTCTTAACTATGTTGAAAACTCTGAAATATGATCAAATGCTGTAATTACATGTTTTAATTATTTCCAGTATCGAGTTCAATGTGCAAAATGTCCAAAACGTAGAATATCATAAATCAAAACAAAACTTTAAAAAAAAAACACACCTGTATTCAAAAACGCACAAAATACGGGGGAGGGGGGAGGAGGATATATAGTAAGGGTGCCATTTCTCTCTCCGAAGGTCCCTTTTTTTCACTCCGGCTGTCTATTTTTTGAAAGGTGCCTGTTTTTCACCCTATTTAGAGGTACGATTTCGGCTCCGTATTGGGTGCCGCTGTTGAACAACGGTTTCTCCCTTGAAAGGTGCCGAATGCATCCTGTAGTTTTAACAGTGTATAAAGGCTCAGAATTGCATTTAAAATTTACTTAACAATATTATAGCTCCTACTGTATATAAGTTGGAAGTTTCAAATAAATATCAAACGCATTAAACTTCGAAACTTTCAATTAGGGCCAGCATTTTTAACGTACGGGTAAATTCTTACTACCATAATTGTGAAAAACGTTTAAGTCGGTTTTTAATTAATGTCTCCAGTAATTAAAGCTCTACAAAAACGAGGCCAAACTAAGAACACTTTCGATCAAGTCACCTTTTGAACGAAAAATGAACTATATATCAAAATCGGTTCATCTGTTTAGGAGCTACGATGCCACAAAAAGACACACTGATGTACACTTTTAAAACTTATTTCACCTTCCTTTTTGCAACGGGGGGAGGGGAATAAATTGGCTTCTGAAATGATAACTTATAATTTAAATAGGGAATGAAACCTAATTTAAACGAAATTTAAGAGTCTTTTATTCAAATATTTAAACATTTTTAGAATAGAAGATCCGTTTAAGATCCGTCAAAAAAGTAACGGATACGGATACAGATCTTTATTTTTCCTCGGTTATCCGCGGATACGGATATCGGAACATCACTAGTTTTCGCCCCCCCCCCCCCCTTCTTGCCACACAGAGTAAACACAGTCGAAAATTTTATCTAATCCACGGCAATTTCTTTGGTGGTGCAATGGAAAAAACTTGAAGAATGATTATTTTGACGGGAAATTTTACAGTATTCTTTCTTCTCTAATTGAAGCCTGATATTTGAGCATTCGTCACTTTTATTTTCGATGTAGACCGTGCAAAGCGGGGAAATGCAGCTAGTCTTACAATATACCCCCTCTCCCCCCCCCCCCTTTCGTTACAAAGACAACAGGCTTGGTTACATTTTTTAGCTTACTTTCCCAGTAAAAGTCAGAGAAAGAAAAACGTATGAAGGAAGGCTCAGAACCGTCCAAAGAGCTGACGGCGTCCGGGGCGAAAGTTTCTTGGCGCCCCCCTCCCCTCTATACACACAGAAAAATCAAGTTAATTATAACATCAGTGAATAATGCATACTTGATTTTTTTTAACATATTGTTACAAAATCTGTAAATAGTAATTATTGTAGGAACGTAACCTGTAAATAGTTTCCCGTAATGAATATACAACCCCTTTTTCATATGGCTAAAATATACGACCCCTATTTCCTTTTTGTTCATTGATAAAATTTGATAATGGTCTACTACTTTACAGAAGCGTGTGGAATATTTGAGAAATTTCTTTTCGGTGTCTATGTAAGCCGTTAGCGATGGATAAACAGTTAGTTTCGATTGAGGATTTCTAACTGAGAGTGTGTATTTGCTCTGTTTATAGCGAGGCATTTCGCTGTGTTGTTTTCGTATTTGGAAGTAAATACGTGTGTAAACGTTGAGTTTACGGTGTTGTGTGATAATTGCTTAGTTGCTGATGAATAATTTAGCAGTTGTTGACGCTCTTTCCTGTATATAGTGTAAATAAATCTCCTGTGTTTTTATCAAGAACTGTGTCTTCATTTCAAGAAAGTGGAAGTCGCACCGAATCCGTTACAATATTAATGAGCAGAACAATCAGACGGCTATGCATAATACAAATTAAAACAAAAAACAATGAATCTAGTAGAACGTTATCCCACTAGATGAAAAACAAACAATTACAACTAAATTGGTCATTCATATTGATCAAACTAAGAACACGAATAAATAATTTGCTGATTATAAATAGAAAATGTATTTATCGAAGTAAATTACATTAAAATTATGTTTCGATGTGGACTCATCCGATGATTATTTTTAAGATTTTTTTTGTTTTACTTGTACCAACTTAATACTAACTTTCATTTTTGTTATAAACAAAGATGTTATTCTTTCGCATCAAATATTTGCAGATTTTAGGGAGAAGCCCACGAATACTTAACAAAATCGAAAATCACTCAGAATTGCGTTTTTCGAGCTCTAATAATACACAATATTTTTTTCCCCCGAAGAAGAAAGCAATAAAAAACCTGACCTTTTTTATTAATGCTCTCTAACCTGTTTGAAGAGCCTGTCGATGTTTTCGCCATCGTGAAGCTAATAACATAATGTGGGTGATACCTTGAAAATTAAGCTGGTCGAGTTAGCTATGTAATCCTCAATACTCGGCAAGACTCTAAAAGAGGTGACAGAAACTTGGATGAAACACTGGATAACTCGCATGACCATGCAGTACGTCAAGCTGCTCAAGATTTTAATAGTCTCTTTAAGGTAGACGAACACCCCAGAGGCGTAGCGAGAAAAAATCCTTAGGGGGGGGGGGTAATTTTTTCTGAAGTTTAAAGTAAAGCCATGCCCTCAAGGTCATCTGTATCACTTATACTGTGTGTATATATATGTGTATATATATGTGTATATATATATATATATATATATATATATATATATATATATATATATATATATATATATATATATATATATATATATATATATACTTGTATATATATGTATAAATATATATATACATATATATTGTTTTGGTTAAACTTTTACTGAGACTGCGACCCAGTCAGCGTTCACCCCTACTATAGCAAATCAAATGCACTGATGTAATAACGAACGTTAACGAAGCAACAAAGCAAGGTAAATTGGATAACGTAATCAAACACACATCGTTTTTGTTCCAAAATTGAAGTTGTTGAGCAAAACCTCTTAACATGACCCCCATAAGGAAGGAAAAATCTCTTGAAGGTGGTAAAGTTTATGGGAACTTTTGCTAAATGTTCACAATTATTTAATCTCAGTAAAACCAATTGCACTAGAGCCACATCACGCATTTTCATAGAGCCCATTATTTTATTTTATTTTTTTTTTTTCAAAAATCTTTTTCCATGTGACTGTAGTATACTTTACAACTGGTATATGGAATTCGAGATAAAGGCTAATTCATGTAACAAAAGCAGTCCTTCCTAAAAAGCACAAGTTTTTCTTCTTGACATAAAAATTTAACTTTTTGGAGAATTAGGTCAATCTCGCGGGATTGGCTCCTTACGATCCCGAAATCCCACGGGACTGAGATTGGCGCGGGATTGGAAATCCTAATGGGCATCACTTGACTGTATCATTACTTAGATGCTTATTTTATTGAAGCGAAGTTTATGATTTTCATTTTGTAAAGCGTAACAAACCAACGGTTCCATTAGCTACCTTACCGTTCATAATTTCAATTACATGTTTGTATTGTATAAAAATAAATATGCAACGCTAATTTGTAAATTTAAGTTGAATAAAGTTTTTTTTTCTGCTGTTTGATCCAGAGGTCTGCAGTAAATAATGGGTTCCTATATAACCTGCTACGATCATTTTGAATTACATAAAATGATAATAAAGATCAATTAGGTTATGATTTTGATCAATGGCTCCCAACCTACGGCTCACGGGTCATGTGTGGCCTGCGAAGTCGATCCAAGTTACGAATCGAAAATTATACTCTGGATCCGAGCAATTGTCTTCATTCACTGTGATGAATGACGGCTGCGAATTTGAAGCCGAACAGTCGGAAATTGCTTTCTAAAAATACAAGTGGATACTTCGTGTCAATAAAATATGTTGTAATGATTTTTTTTTTTTTTTTTGGGAGGGGGGAGATTCTATCCTTTTCCGCGTTTTCCCATGTTATCTAAAAAGATAGAATTTTATTTGGTTTGTATTAATGGCCAGTGAGATTCGTCTTAGCATGAGGTACGGCCCTCGAGTAAAAAAAATAAAATAAAAATAAAATAAAACGTCGGGTACCCCTGATCCAGAACAGGGGTCTCCAACCTTTTTTGCTCAAGACCCGTATTGTAAATTTTCGGAGGCATGTCGGGCCAACAATTGAACAATATTTCAATTCAGATGATTTTAGTTAACACTAGTTCCCCTCCGCCCACCTCCATGTTTTTTTTTTTAATAATTTTTTTTAATAAGCACTCAGTGGCATTATGTAGCCAGGATTCACATTAGGGACAGGCAAGCCGAGGTACAACTAGATGGTGGTTTTTAGCCGCCCCTTCGCCCATTGCCAGTCCAAAGCGGGTTATTCCTTTGTATTTGTGTCAGAGTTAGCGACATGTAATCGGAATTTTACGTCGCCAGAGGCTTTTTCATTTACTTATCATATACAAAATAAGCTGAACTGATAAGTCTTTAGCAAAACTGCGCACAAATAATGGGCTACCCACTTTGCCCAAGGACATGAATTCATTTCATCCAACTCTAACCTCAAATATAAGTCACGAGATTCAAAGACACTGCCAAGGGCGCCCCCCTTAGAAATTGGAACTTCCTTGCTTTTAGTACTTTTTTCTGTGCATAATTGTAAAAACATTTCTTCTCCAGCCATTAATAAATAATTTATTAAAAATGTCAAACTTTAATAACTCTTTATAGTCGGTACTGAATTTTTTTTCTATGGGGAAAATATCCTGCTAAACCCATGGAGAAAATATCTGAGCCCCCCTCTCCCCCCCCCCCGTTAAGAAAAAATTCATAAAGATCAAAAAATTAACACTTAAAATTAACAAGGAAGTAAACAGAATTAAATAAAGTCGAAAATTTTTAATAAAAAGCAAAAAAGTTTGAAAATGTCTTACCTTTAAAACGGATACGCTGTATGGAACTGTGGTTACTGTGCCGTAATTAAAAGATTCTTACAAGTTTCTCAGATTTTTACTATAGTTTTAAAAGGGCGCAAATGCAAAGGTCTACCCGCTTTCGGCATACTACCCCTACTTATCCAAGAAATGATGGAAAAGCTATGACGAATTTGAGAGCATAAGTTGGGAGTGCATGTTAAAATGTATTTACTTTCTTGAAAAATAAACTAAGGCGGGTTGTCGAATCTACGCATGCGTGAAATGATCCCGCGCTTCAAGATTTTTTAATCATCAGCGGTGTAATGACGTGTGTTTTAAAGCTTTTATTCGTGTGATATTGATATGATTTCGATAAGAGTAATCAGGGGCGATGAAATATTAATGATTTTTATATTATTAATTTTATGTTTTTTGAGGTGGAACTTTTTATGCGAGGGCTTTGAAATTCTGATCCGCTACCTTTTTGCGCGACGGAAGTGATGTAGTTGTTTTGTGTGACGAAAAGTCTCGTTGTCCATGGATGCGGTTCTGCGTTGAGGTGTATGGCGATCGAGTACAGCTGTTGGTTAACTACATAGGATCCATTGAAATAGGTGTGTATAAACAACTAATTTCGATGTATTATTCATAATCTATTTTTTTCATTAAAATATACAATTTTGTTTTGCGTATGCCTGAGATGTCTTTGCCGAGATTCGATCCGGGGTCCGAAGCTTACTGCTCAACCGGCAGTTGAGCCACTGTGATTGTCGCAGTCACAATTGCGCTGTGCGGTATTAGTATGTGTAGGAAAACCGTGTCGAAGAAAAATGATGTCTAAACTTCAGACGCGCGTAAGCTTGATCGATGTTTGACTGTTCCAGTTAATGACAGGAGAAGGTTTTATTCGTTAACATTTAAAACAAGTTAGGTATATGAAAAAAAAAAAGGTTCTTAACGGAAAATATTTCCTGAGGTACAATTATTTATTTTAAGAAATTAATTACATTGCGAGATTTGCTGAAAGTGCATGTTAATCAAGTTTTCCTCAGTTATTCTTACGACATAGCGACCAGCGACTTTTGCAAAGTCCATTTAAAAGTAGAAGCGGATCTGGATCCAAGAGCTCTTGGAATCAAAATGGAGGATAGGCCGGCCTGTCCTCTGGATGGGTTCTATAACGAGTCACTGGTTTATCGAGTTCGTCAAAATGACTCGCATTAAAACCAGGGCTGTGGAGTCGGACAGATTTTGGGTTAAAGGAGTCGGAGTCGGACCCGTTCGAAAACATGCCGACTCCTGTTTTTTTTTTTATTTTTTTTTTTTTTCACCCTCTTAGCTTTTTTTAAACTATCTATTACTTTGATTACATGCTACTAATAAGAAAATGCTTGTCATTGTGGCAACCAGCTGGTTTGATTGTTTAATAAGCTTTCTGTAGCAGCTACCTACGCCGCGCCGTTTCCTAGCTAGCTTAATTTAATTTGATAATTTAATTTTAATTTGATAACGTACATTGAGATCTTTAGCTATTCTCAACGGAGAAGCTTTATACCTCCAATAATCCACAACGTTTTTCCAAATTTTATTCTCAGGACAATACAAATGAAAGATTTACAATACATGAGAATGGAAAAGCACCCAAGGAGAGGTGGGAATCGAAAACATATCAGCTCTGGCTTAGAAGACGCAGCTTCTACCACAGCGCCACCGAGGCCCCAACTTGCTTATTTTTAAACTTTATTTAATTGATAGCAACTGTCAGCAAACAATTTTGTTGCCTAACATTTCCTAAGTAATCACTTTCAAATAAAAATAATTATATATTTTTATCTTGATCTCAGTTATAAAATAGTAAAAGGAATGTATGAATCGCTTGAGCAAGTCGGGAAACGTCTGAGATAGCTTGTTAAATTCAAATAAGTCTTGACTTGGCCCGAAAGCGCAAATCCAAAAGATCCGATAAAATACGCATAAATGTTTTTTTTTTCTTTTTTAAATCTAAAGATTTTATAAGAACAGTGGCATAGCGTGGGGGGGGGGGCAAAGGGGGCACTCGCCCGGGCGGCACTTTGCTAGGGGCGGGAAAATTCTGTAACACTACATTAACATCGAAAAGGTTTTTTTTTTTTTTTCATTATTATTATTAAGACGGCGCTTAGCTACGGATGTATCACTAAATCAACATCACAATGTTTTGTTTTTTACTCTTCAGTTCTAACTTGTCTCAGGAAATTTTTCTCGTTGAGGCACGAGCACGAAATACTGGATACTGACATGCATGCGGACCATTATCACTGGCGCTGACATAGAAAGACGAGAAGAGAGAGGACAATCTCGTTGGAGATTATTATAAATCACTAAGATCGACAAGCAGACAGGGGTGGACTAGGTCCCCCAAGAGGGAGCCAACCTTAGCTAACAAAGGGCACGAAAGAACTGAGGTTCAAGAGCGCCAAGATTTTAAAGGTGCAAAAATAAACGAAAGCGCAACAGGTTCGATGGCGTGAAAAAACAAAGGCGCATTCGTTCAAGGGTGCCAAAAAATAAAATAAAATAAAATAAAGTAAAAGAAGTCGCAAAGGTTTGAGGGAGCCAAAAAAAAAGAAAAAAACGAGGGCACACAGAGGACGTTCGAGGGTGCATCGGCTAGCAGGCCAGTCCGCCTTGCAAGCAATCACTGCCAAACTAACGTGATTGCGCCTCCACGTGTTTCCCTTGACGGAACTAAAAACCTTATGCGCCCTCGTTTTTTTTCCCCCTATTTCCTGAGCTCCTTCCCCCTTTTTTTGCGCTCTTAAACCTGAGCACTTTCGTTTTTTTAGGTGCCCTCGAACCGTTTTTTCCCCCCATTTTATTTAATTTGTGCCTTCTGGTTTTTGCGCCCTTGATCCTGAGGCCCCCCCCCCCCGCTCTCTAACGTGAGCGGGTTTTTTTTTCCGCCCTCGAACCATTTTTTTTTTTCATTTTATCTTATTGTGCCATCGAACGTATGCAATTTTTTTTTTTTTTTTTTTTTTTTTTTTTTTTTTTTTTTTTTTTTTTTTTGCGTCCTTGAACATGTGCGACTTCCTTTTTTTTTTTTTTTTTTTTCTGGCCTGGAACCTTTTTTACCTTTTTTTTTCATTTTATTTCAACTGTGCCCTCGAACCTGTGCGACTTTTTTTTTTAATTTGGCCCTTTGAACTTGTGCGCCTTTGTGTCTTTTTTTTTTTTTTTTTTTTGCGCCCTTTGAGAGTCAAGGTTGGCACCCTTTTAGGGATCCTTGTCCGGCCCTTATAGAAAGATCCACTTTTGGGTCCAAAACGTAAATTTCGAATAAAAAAAGAACTATACATCGAAATTTGTTCGAAAATGTCTATAAACCTTCCCAGCACTAACCTAGACAAACTAAAAATTTTAACGAAATATGTCCGGTAATTTCTGAATTTACCCCGTACATATACATTTGGATTTTGTCTTTTATTTATATAAAGAAGATATTAATGCTAAATTATAGGCACACTTAATTTCATTCGTAATCTTCAGTGTGATCGTAACTTCAATAAATATACATAATTCGGGAAGGTTAGTAACTGAAGATGTGTGATGCAACTTATATGCAACATACGGTGCTTCAAGATTTATTATTATTTTTTTATTTATATTTATTTTATTTTAGTTAGTTATTTATTCATATTTATTTTTAGTATTATTATTATTATTTTTTTTTTCCAACCTAAACTTTTCTTTCGGACATGGAGATCATAGAAGTGAAACCGATACTTGGATTTTACATCGAAAAGTAAATGACTGTACATCAAAAAGTACAATCGAAAATAAACTGCGAAAAAAAAAAAAAGACCTGTGACTCACTTCATCCAATTAACTCTAATTTGAATTCCGAAACTTTGAATTCAAATTATGTGTTTCGCAGTCACGAGTTGCGACAGGACCTTACTCATTGGAGGCTGTTGTTTCTAGAAACGGCTCATGTCCTCCCAAGCCTGCTTCTCCTCCTGGGCGGTTGCGTGTGTGTATGTGTGTAAGGACTTGTTTGTGTGTAGACGTGTATGTATGTAGGAGTGTGTGTATGGCAGGACATAGGGACGCCACCGCCTAGGAGGAGGGGATTTCGGTGGACAGTGGACAGTGCTGCTAGTGGAGGCTAGGACCGGAGGAGCAGCTCCGTCCTCCGGTGGACGGCGGTGCTGCAGAAGGCCCCTGGTCCATTCTGAAAAAGGAACCGGACATCAAGGACGGTCAAATGAAAGCAATAAGCAATCGTGATTGCTCAAAAAAGAAAAAACAGTTCGTTTGATGGTTTTTTAAATATAAGGAAGGATAACGACCATGAGAGAGGGTCCTTAGTTGCTAAAAATGCTCAGGTTTTTAAACTTTTCTCTAGTCCCCCAGAAGAATGTTAACGATCAATATAATGCTCCCTCACACTCCAAATAAAAATATTGGCTTAGAAAAAATTGGGAGGGGGAGGAGTTTGATCTCCAGAACTCCAAAACGGGGTGGGTAATAGGAGGAAACAGTGGTCATATTTGCAAGTTCGGATCTATAAATTTTGGACCCCCTGCAACTAAATATGCAGGGCCTCTCCCCAGAGGGTGAGCAGTGTATACTTACGAAGTCAACAAGTCTTAGTGCCATTTTTTTCTTTTTTTTTTTTTTTGGTTCAGTTTCTTGGGCCGTCGGGCGCTTTAAGGCCGTGCCCTCCCCCCCCCCCCTCGCACTGCGGGCTCTGCGGGTACGCAGATCCGGGCCTGCATATTTGGATTCAGGGGGTCATTTTAAAAAACGACCATTTTATACAACATTTTACAGAAGCGACTGATACAATCGATATTGATAGTGTTAAATATCGATATAGTGTATAAATTCTTCTCAAGTATTAAAAAAAATGTATAGATCAGGTAATTTATAATTTTATTTTTTTCTTCTTCTTCTTTTCAATAAAAGGTTTAAGAAATACGACCAGTATACACAGTTTTAGATCATGTTTTAAATGTTTTTATCTAGGGAAAATATTATCTCTCTTAATGCAATAATTTTTGAAAAATATTTATTAGAATTTTTCGATTAACAGTATTTCCTGTTGAAGTAAGATTATATGAAAATGTAAAACATGTTTCAGATAATAAAATCTTGTTTTCGTTCTGTAAAATAGAAAGCACGTCTATTTTTGTTGTGTGTGTGGGGGGTGGGGCATATAGCAGGACAATGTAAGAGGGGCGGCAAATTTGATGCTTGCCCCAGGCGGCAGAAACCTACGCTATACGCCGCTGTTTAAGAAAGCTTGGTTATCACTTAAAAGTTCAAAATAAAATCAGTACATGATTTCTTGGTTACAACACTCAATAATTGTATAGTTAATCCTAAAATCTTCTTATTAAGGTTAATTCTAAAGCTGCCAATAAAACTAAAATTAAAAATTGAGCCAAGAAATGTAGGTATAGTAAAAGTTATTCGTACAAAGCTGTATACCGCCGCATTTTGTGTAAAATTTGCCTCAGACGTATATGTACCCGACCTCTCCCCGCAATATAGTGTAATATTTTCGTTGAAATTTTTAAGATGAAATTTAAGATTTAGGGGGATATTATTGGGATTTTTTTTTTTTCAGAATTAAAGTATTTCAATTTTTATAAACTCTGAGATTACGTTGAGGTGGTACCCACCAGATGGGTGTCACCCTGGAGGGGGGAGGACCACCCCCCTGTCAAGATAAGATTTTAACAAAGCAAAAAAAAAAAAAAAAAATCCCTCAAGTTACAGCTTTTAAAAATTGAAAGCACAGGATTTGATCCACATCTGTTAGTTAAACATTAAAGGGAAGCAAATTAATCGTATTAAATTTTTTTTAATGGAATTTTTAAGAATCTCACTTTAGAAATCGCAACTATTGGATAATTTGATTTTCAAATTGAATTTCTATCGTTGTATACATCTTAGGTTTACGATAAAATACAACGCGAAACTTTCATAAAAAGGAATTAATACATATACATATCTCATTCTCTGTTTAGGGGTTCCTCCCCCCCTTCCCATGAGGAAGGTAGTATGGAGAAAAAAAAAATAATAAAAAAGTCGGAGTCGGAGTCGGCAGTTTTTCTTCCGCCTTCGCAGCCCTGATTAAAACCAGGGGCGAACTGTCCCGTCGGCGCTGGCCCATGCGCCCTCTCGCTTGTGCGCCTTCTGTTTCTTTTCTTTGTATCATCGAACCTGTGCGACTTCCCCCCCCCCCCTTTTATTATTGCAGCCTGAACCTGTGTACATTCGTTTTTTTTTTTTTTTACCTCGCTCCTACAAACCTGTGCGGTTTTTTTTTTTTTTAATTTACTTTTTATTTTTTATGTGCCTTTGAACCTTTGCGCCTTCGGTTTCTTTTATGCCCTCGAGCCTGAGCACTGTTTTTTTTTTTTTTTTTGGCTCCCATTGGGAGTCAAAGTTGGCGCCATTATGCGGGAGCCAGTTCGCCCCGGATTACAAACCTTCCCTCAATTTAATGCTTCCATGTAATACAAAAGTTTCACTGCTATCGTGTACCTTTATGATACACAAATAGTTTTTTTTTCCCTTTGAAATCTTGGATTTTTTTTCTTTTCGTATTTGTCAGAAAATGACTCTGGTTAAGCACTATGATCCATTTTTAAAATTTCGTATAATGGAGTGGGTTGAGCAAACATGTCAGCAACTAATGAGGGGAAAATAATCTCTTAACCAGGGTTTGATTTGCATAGCAGCTCACTCGAGCTCTCAGCTCTAGTCAGGGACGAAACCTAAATGTTCGTGAGGGGGGGGGGGAGTATTCTCAATTTACTGAATAAAGCTCTGAATCTTACCGAATGTTAAAGAAGTGCCACGGAACCCGATTTTGCGTTTTCTGTTGGACGAATGATGAAAAACGCTCGGGGAAATGTAAAATCGTGGGTGGAGGTAAAAATCTAGTTCCCGATACACAGCAGGGGAAAACAATTTGTAATGCTTACTTGTTTTTGTACACTTTTTTCTTGCTTTTCTTTTGTACTTCTTTATACACATTTGTCATCAATTACCCGCAGCCTGAGCTTTTCGACCTGCTTCTTTGCCGTTGCACTTTGGTACCATTACCATTTTTACCATTGCCGCTGGTAACATGTCCCGTATTCGCATCTTTTTAATTTGGAAACCCTGACTCAGAGCTGCCCAACCCTCCTAAATATCGCGAAGATCCCCCCCCTCTCCAATGAGAAAAATACACCTTAAAACACCCCCCCCCCTAAAAATTTCAGGGGAACAGTTTGCACCATGACGCCCCCCCCCCCCCAGGGGGGTACCCTTACCTGACTGCAATAGAATTCACCCATTTTTTCATCGAGCCGAAAGAAGGATAAAAGTTTCATCTCAGGCGGCACTTTAATAACAGGGAAGAAAATGCGTAAAATCGAAAATGGCATAACTATTTGTTATTTTTTGTTTGACTCCAAGACAATTCCTGTTGCATCAGCCACAGTAAAAGCAGATCTCCCTCCACCTCCCCCCAGACTACCAAAAGGCTACAGAAAGTTGCCGGCGACAGTCAAGGTCAAATTTATCTGCGGCGCGGCGCGGCGGATGGATTCCCTCCCCCCCCCCTTCTAAAAAATAGAGCAAAACGGATAGAAAGTAGGACTGTTGCCTTAACGCAAGAAAAAGTAACTATTCTTTAGTTGAAATTATTTATTTACTTTTTATTTTTTCAAGTGGGTACATTGGGCGAAACTAAAGAAGACTGTTAGTTCCTTAAAATATTGATTGGTTTCAATTATCTGATATAAACAAATAAAAATTATTTTTTCACGAAAAATTCTTTTTTTTTCGTTAAAAAAACTGAATGTTAAAAGATCATAAATGCTAACGTGCTAGAAAAATTATTTTTGTCATTGACTTTTTTTTTTTTGAAAATTTTCCGTATTTGTGTGCTACTAGCTGTCGCATTTGTTGGCGGTAATTTGAAAATTCGATTTTTTAATGGTTTTTAGTCTTTCGAAAAACAGTAACAATTTGAACTATTTGTTTATATTTCGCCGATGGCGCTGAAAAATAATGATGACTTACTTTTGTAGTTTTAAGAACCAAAAAAAAAAAAAAAAAAATCCCTTATGAATTATTCATGTTACTGCGATTTACCATACTAAATTAAATGTTTTTTTTTTGATTTTCTTGCAACAATACAATTGTGGTTCAATATAACCTGAAACCATTTTAGCTTACATATTCTTGGAAATTTGGATCAAAAGTGTTCCGAGGAAAAAAGTCATTTCAAAGCGACAAAACAAAATCCATAGGCAGGACTGCATAAGAGACAAGGCGGACCCCTAGTCAGATTTGTAACCGCCCCCCCCCCCAAGTAAAAACGAAAAAAGAAAGAGAAAGTAGGAAGGAAGGAAAGAAAGAAAGGCAAAAAGAAAACGAAGAACGAAAGAAAAAAAAAATCAAAACTGTTTATTAGGAAGCAATTAACTCTATTTTAAGTGCCGCAACAGAAAATATCAAAAGAGTTAATTTTACAAACAATCATAATTTTAATTCAGGAATACTGCTTGCTAATTGATTTAAAAAAAATGCATCACAAAAAATTACACCATCAAAAAAAAAAAAAACTTCATTCATTGAAACTATGCACATTTACAATTTTGAACATATTTCAAAGCAACTTTCCTTACTTTTTAATTTGAGGAATGATTAATAATTTCATTGAATTAAATGAATGAATTACCAACGTTTCAATGCATAAAATTTGCAAAGTACTGCAGACACGTGTTTCGGTGTCATAAGGAACCCTTTTTCAATGCAAAGAAGTGTGAGTTTTAGATGAAAAATCATCCGCCAAAAGCTCACATTTATTTGCATTGAAAAAGGGGTTCCTTATAACCCCGAAACACGTGTCTGCAGTAATTTGCAATTTTTGTGCACTAAAACGTTGGCAATTCATTCATTTAATTTTCAAGCACATTTTTTTTTTTTTTTTTTTCGTTATTAACGTCATTGAAGCTCAAATTTCTTGAAAGCTAGTTCTAAATTCTCCAATGCTAAAACTCCGGGACTAGTTACCCGTTGCAATGTACTTTAGCAGCGCTATTTGAAAATTAATCTTAAATTAAGGGTATCTGATAAACAGGTGGTGTTTTATCAGTAATTAAACTTCGTTTATCATGTAAGCTGAAAAAGTAAGTTTTAAAATAAAATGTCTTTTTACAATACTATGTCTGATGTCTAAAGACAATCCTTTGAAGAGTCTTCGATCTTGCTTCCTATTATTAATGATCATAGAAAAGTTCATTTTTAAAAATATTGCACCTTATTATGGAGTGATAGACCGGGGGTGAGCAAAAATAAATTGAGATGGGCCACCAAGAGTGTAAACAAGCCACTGTGCCACTGACGTCAGTAATACTATTCACAATTCTCAATTTAACACCATGTCATGATTTTTATGATCGTTATTTTTTTAGCGAGGGGCGGGGAGCGAATCTATATTATATATTTATACTAAAGGTTGCACGCACAGAACGATCGACGTTTATTTCATCACACTTTCACCCAGGGTTGCCAGATTTAAGAACAGTAAATACGGGACAATGTTCTAGGAGTGAAAGCGGGGGGGGGGGGGGATATTTTTTAAGGTTGAGGGCAATTACTGGATATGGTGTATTTTTAAGGGGTGATTTCCGACGTAGAGCATTTCTTCATGAAAACCCAAATTGAAACGAAAATAATTTTTGCGTTAGCTATCACATAATTTTCTTTTTGCTCTTTTTTTTTTCCACATTTTTTGCTTTACCTAGTTTTTTCCCCTTAAAATAATGCCTCGATTTGTAAAATATTGTAATAAGCTAGAATACGGGACTTTAGCCGTCCCGTATAGAAATTCCCCGGGACGCGGGACAATTTTTCAAAATACGGGACTGTCCCTTGAAATCCGGGACGTCTGGCAACCCTGCTTTCACCCTCCCTATCATTAAAAGTTAGTTTTTTTTCCTTTACGTTTTCGCTTATTCAGAGGTTTCTGTTTTTTTTTTTTTTTTTTTTGTCCCCTCCCCCCTTTTTTTCTTCCTTTCTATTTTTCTTTCTTTCTATTTTTTGCATCAGTGTCGTCCCCCCAGACCCGTGCCCCTAGTTTCCGACTCGGCTGACATCGCCTCTCGGGGGGGGGGGGGGGGGCAAATGCCACCTCCCCCAGTTTTTGAAAAATGAATGTTTTTACATATAAGTGAACGTGGATTTTCTTGTTTTCCGATAGAATTTGCATTGAACTAACACCCTTTGCCCCTCCCCCTCCCCCTGGAAAAAACCAAAATGACGAGCCCTGATACCACCAGGGCTTTATTACTAACCAAATCAGTGCAGAACGCAATAGTTATCATAGATCCTTTTCATAAGTCTGAATTCCTGTCAAACATGTAAAAAGTCGTTTACATTTGAAAAGGAGTTCAAATGCTGGGCTCCTGCAATGTTAAGAAAATAAAATAGAAAAATAAAGAAAAATAAATCCTCTGCAGCCGATGTTTAGATTATCTGACATTTACCTAAACTATTGCAGCTTCAACGGAATACTGAATGCATTTAAAATAAACACTGAAGGATTTTTTCCAACTTAATTATAAACATAAACGGCGACGCAAAACCTTTCTCTGGTCTGCTTTGTTTAGTTTTGCTGTTGAATTTCAACATGTGACGTAGTACGCTTTCAGTTTTGAGACCATTAAACCTAACAGCTTGCTAATAAGAGGTCGTCAGTGTTTCTTTACTTGCGGTGACGTGAATATTAGTGCTTTGTTCTTTGTGAGTGATTTTTTTTTTTTTTTTTTTTCTTTTTTGACGAAATGTCCCTGGACTTAGGATGCTACCTAAAACTCATTTAGAGACCTCCAAATCTTCTGGAAATAGCACAAGCTTGATTAATCACATGTGAATAAACTTAGCATTTTAAATATGATTTGCACTATATCTTTCTCGTCATTCAACTGACGGTAAGTCCACTTAGAAACATTTGTTTTAGAGATTATCTATCATGTAAGTTTTACTGTTAATGCATTTATTTTCGCGAAGCTTTAATATGCGCGATTTTCACGAGCCCTTCGTAACTGCGAAAATTTAAACCTCGTGAACTATTTTTTGCGGTGGAGTTTCCAAATTTCGGTTCTGTTCATATACAGCTCGCGAAATCACCGATGCCTTTTACGAGAAAATAACTCGCGAAAATAAGTGCTTGGACAGTATTCAAAAATGTACGTTACATATTTATAAAAAGATTGATGTTTTAAAACACCCATGTTTTTTGGTCGATGTATCAATACCATTAATGTTGCAATTCCAAACATTGATGTTTTTCCATTAATGTCGCACCACTGCCTTTCATTCATAATCAAGGATGTTTTGCATTGAGAAAGCATTCCTTGTAACCTCGAAACACATGTGTATGTGTTTCCCTTTTTTCTTTTTCTTTTTGCAAAATTGGGCATTTATAACGTGTTGTTAAATATACTTTCTATGAGTTTATGCATTTACAAATATATTGCTGTGACATTTTATTAATTCTAACAAAAATGTCAATAATGGCGATATTTTACTTCTTTTTCTTTTAGTCCACGAAATTTAATACTGGGAAGTTTTGACCCGATACTGTTTTATTATTAAATCTGAAGCTGGTATAACAGCAATTCTGGAAAAGAAAAAGCCTTCATCACGAGATGCGCTGGGTACTTTTGGAAAATAATTGCGCTGAAAAGAATTGCATTCACTTGTAATAAAATTAAGATTTATAAAAGGGCCATCTATATAGGTCGTACTAAAAATTGGCTGGCACAGGGCCGGATTTAAGGGAGGGCAGACGGGGCTACTGCCCTGGGCCTCCACAACAAAGGGGCCCCCACAATAAAATTTTTACAAAATATCCTAACTTTCACGGTTCGAAACTATCGGATATATACATATATATCAAAATATTCTGACATATATCAAAGTATCGGATATTTTCAAACCCTGGTTAGGGGCCTCCACTCCTTCGTTGTCCCGGGGCCTCTACACTTCCAAATCCGGCCCTGGGCTGGCATTTATCTGAAATGAGTACATTGTCGACATCGACAATACCATGATTTGATAAATTAATTCTGTACCTGCGAGCAGTTCTTTCGTAGGAAAAAAAAATGTTTGAGGGGAGCTCACTTTAGGGTTTGGAGTTGACTCTTCAAAAGAAATGGTGGTTTGAAAGCATTTTTCGCTTATTTTTACAATAAAAATCCTAATCTATCAGTTCAGTCAGCGTCTCCCCGCGTTCCAAACAACATTGCCTTGGAGGTAAAGGGCACTGTGTCTTTTTTTGTTTTTTCAAAATTACTTCTTCCAATGCAACATCTTACTCAATTTTTTACTCATGTCCTTTTTAAGAGTTATAAAGCTCTAAAATTAAGAAAGAAAAAAACATTTTATAAGTTCCATTACAAACTTTCCAGTAACACAAATTGTCCCAAAAAAGAAAACTTTAAATTCATCTCCTGGCCAGGGTTACAGAGTCGGTGAGAAAATGACTTGCCTCTAGCTCCGATTCCAGAAATTTCAGAGCCTTCGACTACTTTACCCCAAAATCAGTCCGACTCCACTACTGAATCCGACATCGCAGCCCTGTCTGAGTAGCAGACTCGGGGGGGAAATATCAGACTCCGACTCTTGGAATTTTAAAGCCCTAGACTACGGATTCCGACTCATTTACCCCAAAATCAGTTCGACTCCAATCCCAACTCCGACTTCGCAGCCCTGATTCTAGCTAACATTGTTTATGTAGCGTAGTGCTCTTTGTCTCCTGGGTACAAAATTAAACTCAAGGGCTGCCTACAAATAAGTCACACTATTTTCAACATTTTTGACCCGCTCCTCCCCATTATCACACTTCACCATACCCTACTCCCCCCATTCCCATAAAAGAAATGCCCGATGTCAGGAGTGCCCAGTTAGGGGGGGGGGGGGGGTCATGGCGCAGACTGCGCCATTGAATTTTTTTATGGGGGTTGCTTTGAGGGGGTTTTTTTTTTTTTGAGTGTGTGCTCTTATTTCATGACAGAAGTCAATGAATATGAAATCCAGAATCCACTTATGGATGAAAAGACATCCGACAAAGCAATCTATGAATTGTTTAATCATCAATATGAGTTACTGTTGTACAGTAGTACGTAGAATCAGGGGGTTGGCGTTCTATCGACTTCGAACCGCACATGTAATGGAATACTTCTGTTTCCGTTAGAGCTTGTAAGCACATTAATGGCGTCCGCACCGTTGAAGTTCAGAAGTTGATTTCTCTTCATTTCATTCTTCTCCTTCCGCTTTTAGTTGGTTTTACCCATAGAAGGCGTCTTCCGCTTTTAGTTGGTTTCACCCATAGAGGCGTCTGGCTGTCGTTGGTCTTTTCTTTCTCATAGTTCATAGTTTGCGTTGACTGTTAGTGGGTATGTAGCATTGCTAATAGACCATTCCACCGTCACGGACAACCCGATTCGATAATTTCACCAACATTTTGTAATAGATCTAAATATTTTAATTTAACAAGAGAAAACACATTTCTTTATGTCTACATTTGATACAAAGATACTCCTGCTTGACACAGTGCTTTTTTTTTTTATTATATAACTCTGTTACTTACTATTTAATTTATTTGCATGTGTCACGTGTGGGACATCCAAAATCAACCTCTTGTAGTTTACTACATGCATTTCCAACGTAAAGGAAACATATCTCATTTGTTGAGAAATAATAATTTAAACCATCGGAAAAAATATTTATGTGGCCACACACACAGAAGCGTGCACAAAAATTTTGCGGCCAGTCACAAATGACTTTTACGGGCTCCACTCCATATTACTTACCCCTACATCCCTACATATATTTCACCCCTTATTTTAAAAATCTCGGGGCCCCTTCAGGCTCAAATAAAACAAAGAATATGTATGTGTGTGTGTGTATGTTCCCTATACAAATCCACAGTGAACGTCGGATTTCGACCAAATTTGGCAGGGAGATACTTGGGCACCCGAGAAATAACGTAGGGGGGAAGGGGGGTTCAAACGCCAAAAAAGTACCGAACCGTTCGAAATTTAACTTTAAGGCCCGAAAAGGCATTAAATGGCTCTTTCTACCCGAACTAATTTTCAGATTACCTTTAATTTGAGAAATGAACCGATTTTCCTCACATAACGGATCACCCTAGTTAAAGTCCAGATTGAACGATTTCTGCATTTTAACATATTCATCGATACAGTTTATTAAATTTTAGCTAATTGTTTGTACAAATACAAGGAAAATACCAAAGAAAATTCAGAAAAAAATCAGTTAAGGAAACCTGTTACTATCTGTGCAACGAAAACGGTAGCAAAAACAGTGCGTCACGGATTCTTGAGAAAGTCTGCAGACTATTTTTTAGTCGGAGGAAAAATAAACTTAAAATTTTTAAAGAAAAAAAATCTTAAATATCAGCTCATGAAGATTTGTACGTATTTTCTCGGATATATGATCCTCAAGTATGATCATTCACTTGTGTTTGCATCTTATTTTTTAGCATTTCTTGGTGCCGATTTTAAGTTTCACGAATAATCAAATGTCGGTTAACGTTGCAAACTTTTTTTTTTTTTTTTTTCAAGCTGTGTCGCAGACTGCTGAAACGAATTCTGCTACAGGGACGAAAATACGATTGTTGTTAATGTTGCAAAACTGATGATTTTAGTCATTCATCAGAATTTCGACAGTGATTCGAATATGATCACATGCAACATCGGTATAACATCGGCCAAGAAACGATCCGTCTGACTAATAAAATATGTTATCTTACTTCTTTTACTAACGCTAGTAGACGCAGATATAGGCGTCTGTCGCCTTCCCCTTCCTCCACCCCACACACTCACTTCACATACATCTATTTATGAGACGCTTGATTTTGTGTTTTCTTCTTTTCTCTCTCATTTTTTTTCTATTTTTGGAATGAGCTGGTTAAAGATTCAATTCATTTTCTCTTGCCATCGAAAAACAAATAAACTACATGACACCGAATTATTTTCAAGCATGCAATGAAAGAACAGGGTTGTCGATTTTTTTTTAAACTTGTTTTGCTTGAAGTAATTTATTAAGCTTTTTGGCATTTTGGGGTTTTTTCGAGTTTTAGTAGTTGCTAAGACTACTGACACCTAGTATAAAGCAAGAATCACAGAAAAAAAAAGTTTGCTGAATTCTTACTTATTCTAATATTTCGTTAAATCATAGGAATGCTGGAAGGTTTAGACCAAATGAAATGCTGCAACAAAATTTTCTCGTAGTGAAATGCGACAGTAGTTCCACAGAAAAATATATATGCATAACTACATGTGATTGTGTAAGGCGAGTGGTATAAAATCAGGCCTATTTCAGCGTTTGCTGTCTTTCTTTCATTGCATTCATTACGCATGTTACGTTTGTTAAGTGCTTATTTCTTCATTTCTTTGCAAAAGAGGCAAGCCGGTCATTTAAGGCAAGGGGTTTTTGGGAGTTGTGGGGGGGAGGGGGTTGTGTCAGCTCCCCTCGCTTTGAATAATTAATATTTTTTTAGTACAAGTGGGGGTAGTTTTTGTTGTTTTCCGAAAAAATTTGCAATGAGTATGCACTCTTTGCCATAGAAAAATTCAAAATGACAGGCTGAGTCGAGGAGGTCACACACCCTTATAACAGATACAAGTATTTTCAATTAGTGGTCGTCTAAGAATGATGTCACGCTTCGAGAGAGGAGAGGGGTTTGTGAAATTGGGAGTTTATGACAAGGGGGCTGTGGAGAGGGTAAATGATATCAAGCACTTTTTTCTTTATCAGGGCTGCGGAATCGGAGGCAAATGACCGACTCCGGAAATTTTAGAACCTTCAACTCCGACTCCAACTCTTTTGCCCCAAACTCAGTCCGACTCTGACTCGACTCCACAAGCTCTGGCAGAGTTGCAGACTGTGATGGAAAATGATCGACTTCGACTCTTCTTAACTTTAAACTTTCGATTCCGACCTCTTTACCCCAAATCAGTCCGACTCCGCACTCCACAGCCCTGTTTCACAATATGCTTATGGAATATAGCGTAACATGTGACAAGTGGAGACTCACACTTTAGTCCACTTTGTGACAAAGAGGATATTTGTGACAAAAAGGTCAATTATGATGAAAAAAAAAGTGTGACACCCTTGTACAGTCCCTTGTACATTTTTAGCATGTGTATGAGGCATCATTGTTATACTAGTCCATTTGAAAACTAATTGTTGTTTTCCTCTGTTTTTTTACATAGCATTACCTGTTCTTCTGTTTAACAATCTAGAGTGGCGGATTTACAAAGTCGCTATTGCGAGAGGCACGCACAGTATAAGAGCTTTGAAAGGAACCCAAAGCTGGTGATGAACAAATGCGTCGTCCACTCTAGAACTGATGTCACTCTTTGAGAGGGGGAGGGCGAGGTTCGTGAAATTGGGACAAGTGGGAGATAGGGGTAGCAAGAAGCGCAACATCACACATTTTTTTAGTAAAGTGATATTTATGAACAATTAGAATGTCATGTGACACGGGGAGGGGACGGGGTAAGGTGAAGTGTTATGCTTTGGGACAAAGGGGGAGAGGAGGGGTAGGCATTTTTTAATAAAAAGTGTGATATTTATGGACAGCTCTTTACGTTAGATAAGAGGCTTAAAAACGCATTGCGAGGGACCCTTAAATGTTTGAATCCGACTCTGCAACAATCTAAAAATTTCAGTAGGAGAATGTGGGGCAAAGTGAAATAGTGAAACATTTACTCTGCTTTTAGCGCCACTTATCTGGTAATATTTTTACTATATAGTAACACATGTAATCTATTCCAATCAGTAAAGAAATACCACCAAAGATTAAAGCATATGATGATACAGGCAATTTTCAAAAATTGATACTCATTTTGTAATATTTTGTTGCAAGTCAAAAATAATTTTTGTTATTGTAAAATGATAACGTTCTTGTTTTTAACATTTTAAATATTAATTGAGACCTCCTAATACTATTTAAAATATTTAATTAGTTAATATTAAGCTTATTTGTGTTTTAAATATTTTCTACAATCAGGCAAATACATGCGGGGTAAAGTGGATGGGGCAAAGTGAAATATGTAGTTCATTTTGTTTACTCGCTCATCCATTTACTAAATCACTTACGCGTATTTCATTTATTAATTCGTACATTTCCATTCCTCCATTTAGTATTTCACTGATATATTTATTCATTCATTCACTTATTTTCTTATTCATTCACTCTTTTACTTGTTCATTTATTTGTCTTCGTACATTAATTAGTTAACTAATTTAATTTTCAGTTTATTGTTTCAGTATCTTTTCATTTATACTCATTAAACCTTTTATTTACTAATTTATTTGATCAAAAATATTTTCTATTATTGAGTATAAAATATTTCATTACAAAAATATTTCATTTTTCACATATAATATTTCACATACAATTTCAAAACATAAAAAATTTTCGGTTTTATTTATTTATTTTTTCTTTAGATAGAGAGTAATATATAATTGTGCCACGGAGAGATGGCGGATGAACAGGAAGCGGAAACAGAATACTTAATTTTCTAGCAGATACGATGCGCGAAAACGCGCAGATTGAATTATATGATAATCCTGAAAATGCTAATTATGAGGAAATAATTAGTTTTGCCAATGATTCAATTAATGCATATTTTGACATTACTTCCTTTAATAAACTTAATGATCCTGATAAAGAAATTCTATATGATTTACAAACAATCAGATATGATGCATCTCTGATTAGGTACAACAAACTAAATGCTATTATGTTTAAATTACAAAGCAACCTAGATGAACAGCTATTACTTAACGGTAAATTGCAAAATAAATTAAATGCCGCCGAAAGAAGGCATAAAGATGAATATGATTTCCTCATGGAAAAAATCAAAGAAAATAAATTCGCAGAAGTTGAAAAACTCAAAAATAATATTGATTTGCTTAAATTAAAAATTGGAAAACCCCTTGAAGAAAAACGGGAAAAATCCCAAAATATTAACTGTAAACCGCAGGAAAATTCCGAAGCTAAAAATTCTGCCAACGGCAGTAAAAAAAAGAAAAATAAAAAACAAAAAGCTCAAAAGGCAAAAGAAACGGTTTTGAATACCGAAATTAATACATACGGTTGCATCATATCTCGAAATTATTTAAATTTTAAATTTAAATACTAAATTATCCCGAATAATAAACAATTTCAATAACAAATAAAACTTTTGAAGCAGTTCACTAGATGGCGCAAGCTTAACTTGTGACCGTGATGATACAATTTTAAAGTTTCTGAACTTTATAAATTGATTTAACTGTAAACGTAAAAATGGGACAAGATAAAGGGACCTGAAATACCACGATCTATCCCCCATTCGATGAATATATACGCGCAGATTTTTAAAAATGTGGATACAGATCTAAAGCTTTGTTTTACGCAGCCATGAATCTCACATCAGGTAGATGAAAGGTGAAGCCAGAGGCAAACTGGCCCATCGGCCTATGCGTCTTTTTTTTTTTGTGTGTGTGTGTGTGTATTGCGCTTTCAAGCCTGTACGGCTTCTTTTTAACTCCTTTCTTTTTTGCGCCCTCAAGCCTATGCGTTTTTTTTTTTTTTTTTTTTTTTGTTGCGCCTTCGAACCTATGCGCCCTTTGGGAGTCAAGGTTGGTCCCATCTTTGACCAACCCCCTCAAGGTTGGTCCCAGTCTACCCTTTGGTGAAGCCAGCTGTTGATGAGACGAGATCAGCCCGAGCCCTAGCCCGAAGCGGGCTCGGGTTATAGAACCGAAAATTGGTTTCGGGCTCGAGCGGGCTCGGATCCAAACTAAGATATTCATTCGTCAATCTCCGAAAAAATTGAAGGAAAATAAACATTATTAGGCTTGGAGAAAAAAAAAACGAACATTTAAATCAGTTCAATCAATGTGAAAATTTAACAAAAAAAAAAAAAAAAAAGAATTAAATACTTATATATATATATATATATATATATATATATACATTTTTTTTTTTTTTTTGCGATTACTATTACAATATGTCATACAGTAATGCATTTGAAGTGGAGCATTTTGAGAAAATTTAGAAACTTCTGCTAATGAAGAATATTTAACATAACATTTTACATTAACAGAGAGATTTAAAAGAAAAAAAAAATTTGAACCAATCACATTTGCAATATAAGCACCCATATTTAGTTGTTGTAAAACAACAGCTAAGCCTAATATTTCATTAAATCATGTCAAACTGTAGAAGGTTCAGTTTTTGATACAAGAAAGTTTCACTCGGGTTCAGGGGCGGACTCGGATTTTGGTCCGAGACAAGATCACCCAGGCTCGGGCGGGCTCGGTGTCAAGTTTTCGGGCTCGGCGGACCCGGGTTCTTAAAAATGAGCCCGAACTCATCTCTAGAAGCCACCTATTAACTAAGAACTGAGTAAGTCGATTTCTGACATTTGTCATAGCCCCTTCTAACACAGAAGTAGGGACGTTAGCGATTTTTGTCTGGATGTTAAACTTTAGGATTTGTAGGGTCCTTGGCCGATTTTCATTACGTGAGATACCAAAACACCCGACAAAAATTTGCAAGGAGCCAACTGGGGGGGGGGGGGGCAAGACGCTCCAAATCACCGCCTCTTAATGAGATAAAGCGCTCTGTTGGAACGCAACTAAGTCAAATTCGCTGAATCTCGGGGGGGGGGGAGTAACCTTTTCATTGTATGGGCAATGTGTGCGTGTGGGGGGGGGGGGCGTCATCACAAATTGGGTTTAATTAAGTTTTAAAACAAAGAAAGTTACCTTTCAGCACCCAACATATTATTTTTTGCTCTAATTCATTTACCTTCATACCATAAACTTTAAAGAAGTTTAAAAATAGAAAATATACGAAGAAAGAATTGCTGTTTTCGAACTTCGCACTATTTTTCAACAGTAAACTTTCACCTGAAAATGCTTATGATCAAATACAGAGCTTGTGTACAACATTTTAATGTAATGAACAATAAAATTATCAAAGTTTAAAAATATGCGCTCAAGTATGCACTTAAAATTCAAAAAATATGTACTAAAATGTTTTATTCCCACGAACAAAAAATTTCACATCTGAATAAAAACACAAAAAGTCTTTCTATTCTTGCTTTTTTTCTTTCTTTTTCGACAATCAATTTAAATGTTTGACGATAATGAGCCCAAAAAATAGTATGCGCATGAGTAGTATCCACAAAAATGACACGAGAAAAAACCCACAGGCCACCCGATTGTTCTTTTGAAGAACAAAATAGTTTTTAGCAATCTTGCTTTTATGACCAAAAAATCTAAAAGTGAGTAGAAAACGCAGTAATATACTGTTTGATTTGAAAATATGCCGTTTTTATGAAAACTCTTTCATTAACGTCAAAATCAGAAAAAATATACAATCGCATATGCACATATGCAA
The DNA here is from genome assembly GCF_026930045.1 of Uloborus diversus. Classification (NCBI taxonomy): domain Eukaryota; kingdom Metazoa; phylum Arthropoda; class Arachnida; order Araneae; family Uloboridae; genus Uloborus; species Uloborus diversus. The sequence goes on along the minus strand of NC_072740.1, from coordinate 90,171,612 downwards.
TTTTATTCAATCCGGGCTCAAGTAAAAAATACTTGCAGACGTGCAAAAACGATTTTTCAACTTCCTATTTTATTCTTTGTAAAACGAAACTTTTCTCAAACACTGTGAAATCTTGATTCTCTCTCCCTTCCCCACTCTTCCCCAGCAGAAAAGAAAAGGGGAAAAAAAAAAAGAAACGCAAAAAAACAAAGTACGTACTTTTTTTTTTAGTAACTTCATCCACGTGCTGGAGCAGGGTTACCAGAATCTACGTTTTTCGTCCCATTTCTCCCAAGCACGTGACGTCATTACGACTCTCTCCTATACCCGAGATCACCGATTCTGCTTGATCCTAATATTTCTTTGTATTATTCTAAACTAGGTTTCCAAAAAATAAATAAATAAAAATTGACGGAGATTTGGAATGAAAAACTTATGACTACTACTCGATTACCGAGAAATACCTTACAAAATGGAACATAATTAAAAAACGTCTGAACCTAAATAAAATGTTTTTAGATTTAAACATTTTCTGACTGCTAAGTAATTTTCGTTGATTTTCCTTAAAGGAATATAACGAAACCAATGAAACATTTTCAATATACGTCAGTAGCTCTCGCAGAGTTATCACCTGTCCCCTTTTTAAATGAACTAATCGTTGAAATGAACGGGTTTCGAGTTCCAGTAAAAAAAAAAAAAAAAAAAAAAGAGAACGATCCTCTGATGAACGGATCATTGAAAAGAACGACATTGTCCATCTTTACATTCCACCAATCCCGTTTTGCGAATCATTAGGAAATTTGTAACGTGCTGCTGTGTTCCTGACAATGGGCTTTACCCATTTGGGAAGGAACATATTAACCAACGAATCAATCGGTTAGGAAATCTACGACGTACTATGTTCCTGATGATGGGCTCAGGGGCGGATTCAGGGGACGGTCAAAGGGTCAGCTGACCCCCCCCCCCTCCGTGACAAGAATTTTATTTTGATCATTTTAAAGTTCAATTTTTTATAAAATAGTACACGGAATCAATGTAAACTTTTTTTTTACTTGGTTCTGCAAGGTATTTCTTCATAGCGCATCATAATTCAAAAGGTTGACTGGGTTCGTTTACTGGGCTACTGCTATTTTCAGTTTCTTTGTTCATTTGCAAAAGAATATTCATCTCTAATAAACTTAACGTTTTTCAGAGCACTCTTCCATCTCAAACCACATGTGCGCGTGCTTTTTCCAACGTGACCAACCTGTCTGCCCAAAGAAATGTAACTTTTAATGAAAATTTAAGAGAAAATGAATGATATATGGTGCAGGTTGCGCCAATGGAAGTTTTAGGAGGAGGGGGGTGGCAATTTAAAAGAGTTTTTGTCTCATTTGGGTGGGGGAGGGGACTCCGTAGCATATGAGGGGTGCTTCATCACATTTGGAGGGATGGGCAGCAGGGCCGTGCACGGGGGGGGGGAGAAAGGACACCTGTTGACCTGGGCCCGAGCCTGAAGGGGGCCCAATATTTTTAAAACTACGCGTGAATTATGGGGAGCCAGAAGTGTCAATATGGAGGGAGCCCAGAAGTGTCATTTGTGACGGTCCCCAAAATTTCTGTGCACGCCCTTGATGAGCACACCTGCTTAACTGATACTTTTTACGATGGAGGTATGTCCATTAAAACTCAAACCCCCTTACAAAAATTCTTGGATCCGCCCCTGCATGAACTCCACCTGCATCCCCTATTGAATAGGGTGGTAAGGTGGCCAATGGGTAGGCTAAACATAATTTACGAAGGCCAAATACGTACACTTTCTTATCGGGTCTTCCATTGCGCTTGGGGATATGGGCGAAACTCCTGCATGATGGGAAAGGAGGGGGAGAGAAATAAGGTATCCACATAGTGTTTCGCCGGTCGAATTGTTTACTTTGTGTCTCACATTTATTAATAATAGTAATAGCACCTTGATATGTTATAATATAATTGTAATGCAAATGAGCGCTGAATCCGAATAACGACAATACTTTTGCTAAACAGTTGCACTTGTTTTCAACAAAGTCGAAGGAATTAAATAAAAATGTTGTTATAAAAAGTTAAAGAATACATTGTAATACGTGAAATGGAATTAAAGCTATTACGTTATAGCCATACATGTATATTAGAGTGTTCCAAACGAAAAAAACGAAAGTCGAGTTTTCAAGTCGCCCACCCTCTTATATCTTTTCTTTTAGGTCAAAACAACTGCAAAAAAAGTTTGTTATAATTTTAACAACGGCGCGCCTGAAAGTGTGAACCAGCACTGTGTACTAGGCGGATGCGAAAAGAATTCTTTTTGGAAGTTCGAAATTTCATGTTGATAAAACGTTGGTCGACAGCTCCACGTGTACCACAAAAATATTTGTCCAAATTAAAAAAAAAATTTAGGCGTTCAGTAGGAAACTTAAAATTAATAATTTTCATCAAAAAATTGATTTTTTTTTCTATATATATTGTAACGGATCCGGCGAGACTTCCAACTTTCTTGAAAGGACGACACAGTTCTTGATAAAAACACAGGAGCTTTATTTACACTATGTACAGAAGAAATCGTTAACAACTGCTAAATTAATCATCAGCAATTAATTCAAATATCACACCACACCGTAAACTCAACGATTACACACGTATTTACTTCCAAATACGAAAATAACACAGCGAAATGCCTCGCAATAAACAGAGCAAATACGCTCTCAGTTCGAATTCTCAATCGAAACTCAACTTTTTATCACGCGGGACGCTTTTATAAACATCGAAAAAGTTTCCACAACATTCTTACTGCTTCTCGAAATGCGTGGACCGTCATCAAATTTTATCAATGAAAAGAAAAGGAAATAGGGGATCGTATACTTCAGCCGAATGAAAAGGGGTTGTATATTCATTACGGGAAACTATTTACAGGTTACGTTACTACAATAATTACTATTTACAGAATTTGTAACAATATATTTTTAAATGTAAGGTTATTTTTGAGAAGTTATTAAGTTGAAAAATGTAAACATTAAAGTCGAATATAATTAGCGTAAAATAGAAATTTTTGCTCTCTTTCAGTATTTAAATCTCCCACATAATACTCAAAATATGGATTTTTTTCAATTTTAAGTTCTTCATTTAAAACATATTATATTTTTATTACTTATTTGAAAATGTGTTCGCTAATAATTTTTGAACTTGATATTTTATTTAAATGTAGGTATGTGTAATTTTTTTAAAGATGAATCGAAAGAATCTATTTTTTAATGAAAATTATAAATTTTAGGCCTTCTGCTGGACACTTATGTATTTTTTAATTTGGATAACTATTTTTGTGGTACATGAGGGGTATGGGGGCAACGTTTTATTCACATAAAATTTTAAACTTCCTTTTTTTTTTTCCGGTTCGGCCTAGTACTCAGAGCTGGTTCATACTTTCAGGCTCAAGTCGGGACGGGTCACCGTAGTTCAAATTAAAAAAACTTTTTTTTGAAATTGTTTTGACCTAAAAGGAAAAATATAAAAGGGTGTGCGACTTAAAAATTCGATTTTCGTTTTTTTTTGGGGGGGGGGGGGGAGGGGACACCCTGATGTATATACGTTTTAATGAATGTGTGTGTATGTTCCTTACACAAATTCAGTTTACGTCGGGTCTTTGCCAAACTTTGCCCATAATGGTGTTCAGGAATTCACAATGGGGTATTGGGGTTTTGGGGAATTAAAATTTGGAGTCATAAAATTGCTCTTCTCTACACCTTGACAGGAAATCGTACACTACTTTTTTATTTCATTCATTCACTTGATACAAATTTTATTTTCGAGGTAGATCGCGCAGCGCTGCTAGTTCGCTATATACGACTTCGTTATAAACGGGCGCGACTGTACTCGTGCAGCTGACCTAGTAGAGGTTTTATCATAAATATGATTAAAACGTTTTTACAAAAAAAAAAAAAAAGAAAAAGTGAGAGCTGAAAATTTAACCCCCTAGCAATAATTATTCAATCATAAATTAAATCATGGGGCTGTTCATAAAGAATGTCACTTTTTCTCTACATTTTCGAACCTCTCACCCCTCCCCCCGTCAAAGTTTCATACTTCAACTTACTCCCCTCCACCTCCCACGCACGCACACACACACACACAATTTTGCTCAAAAAATGTTTTTATTTAGGCTGTTACACTTCTCGTTGCTCCCTCCCTCCCTTTGTCACAACCTATCTCACTTTCATGGAGAGATATCTTGACATTGGAGCAATGAGTGTATCTGAGGGAGGGGCGTAGAAGAGGGCCCTAGGGAAAAGTTTCTTCTTCAGGATATCCATGAGGGGGGATAGTTGAACCCCTATAGAGTCTTGAGGTGGGAGGATCACTGCAGATAATAAAGGCTGTTTTGAAAGATGAAAGAGGCTATTTACTCCTTTCATCAACAACAGCCAATGATTGTTGTGCGCTTGCTGCCTTTCATGAGATGGATTAGGGAAATGATTTCTTTCGAATAAGATTTTTCAACCTTTCGTATTCTTTTTAATGATCTGAATCATTGATGGCCTGAGATCGTTCTTTAGTTTTTGTCGAAGTGGGTGGGGTCCATGGGCCTCTAGGGGTCCGCCGTAAAGACTGCTAAAAAATATTAAAAGAGTGAGTATCTATATCTTAAAGCAAAAATCACGCAAAAGCATATTTTGATAAAGAGAAAAAAAGCACCAAATTACTTACATGCAGAGTCGCAGCCAACACCCCCCCCCCCCAGAACCCTTAATTTTTAACACATATTTCCAAACCTGGTATTTTGTTTACATATAACACTAGTAAGATCATTATTACCAATTTTTACTTATAATAGAAAAAAATTAACCTTTACTTTTAGATATTGATTTTTCAATTAATTTTTATTACAACAATTTAAATCTAAAATAATATTATGAAGGTTTGAAAGCCAGTAGTTAAAAAAAAATATGGAGAAAAATGAATAAATCCTTAGATCAATTTTTAAATACATATTAGAAGATAATATTTAAGTGTATGAAGTTTTGTTGAGAGGGTAGAGAAATGTGTCAAGTTGGTATGATATTGGTGAGGTCCTTGGCGGCCTGGACTATGAGAATCTCTGTTTTATTATTTTTTTTAAGCAATGCATATCACTTACTTAAATTTTTAATGATAACTAAAAGGTTAAAAGCTGCTAATATACTTGAAAACGATATCGAGCAGAAAATTAGACAGAATTTAGAAATTTCAAGACTTAAAGACACATCGACTGTACATCAAAAAGTCAATTTCATTTAAGCACAAATTGCATAATGTTTGCATTCAAATGTTTTGGTCTTACAAGGCTGTCGAAAATTTTAGAATTCCTTTTTCTGCACAAAAGTAGACATTTAATTTCTTATGAATCGAGTTAAAAAAAAAATCACTCGTGCGATTTTTTTTTTTTTTTTTTTTTTTTTTTTTTTCAGTTTAGAGTTTTTTTAAATACCCTAAAAATGTTGTTAAAAAATAATGTCTTTCACTAAAAAAAAAATAATTTTCCTTGAAAAGCACTTTCTTATCAGATTAAATATTGTAATAATATCTCTGTTCCTACTTGCATGCAACTGTACTTATAATCCTAACAATTTTCATTTCCTTTTCAATATTCGTTCATGATGGGGGGGGGGGGGATGTTAAAAGTAATTTAAAGTTTAATAAGATTATCAAAACTTTTTTTTCGCCTCTCTTTTCTGACAATCTTACTTGTCTCTCCTTCCAACCGGTGCCGGTGGCGTATTTATTTCCCATGCAGCAAGTGTCGCCGTTGCGAGGGAAACATACGACTATAAGAGCTCGAAAGGGCATTATTCAAAATGCATCATGTTATAAATGTTTTATTTTGTTTTGTAATGGACAAAGATGCCCCCAAAGTGCACTGTAACAGATCCCCAACCAGTAAATCCGCCATTGCTTCCCACAAGATCACTACGTAATTTACATAATTCTCTATTTATATTCGTAACACATAGATGGCGCCATCATTTTATGAGTGTTTCTTAACCAGTGTTGACGCTTGGATGCGTAAAATTATTGTCAAAATTTAACGGGCCAGTTGTTCCCCCTTCTTACTTAAAAACAATACCCAGATTGCTGCAAAATTTTATCATATAACGTGAGAGCTACAGCAATAGTTATCTAGTTACTCAACAGACTAGCACCACTCAAATTATTTATTCTTATTGAATAACTAGATAACCAGGACATGAAATTGCCTAACAAATGTAAAAACTATGTATAAAAAAAAAGAGCAATGAAACTTGCCTAATATTTTAGTCTAAGGGGTTCATTAGGGTTCTTTTGCAGCGAAGATGAAACTTAACATATAAATCAAGTCAAAATATTTTATACATATATACGTTTGCGCAAGCGAAAGCTAATAACTTTAAAAATGTAGCATCAAACTGAAATAATGATTTTAAAAAAAAACTAAATTGAGAAAATTGCCAAATAGTTACTGCAAATACCCGATAATATTTTGTGCTTTATTCACGTTGATTTTTCAATTTACCATGAAGCATTTTTGATGATTTTTCGGTTGGACTACTATTAGTGTTTTTATTTTGTTTCTCATTATTCCAGAAAAAAATTAAGAAAAGAAAGAAAGAGAGACTTGAACAACACTAATATATATGTATATATATATATATATATATATATATATATATATATATATATATATATATATATATATCATTTTTCTAGAGGAAAAGAATATGAAAAAAGAAAGACTTATAAGAAATTTTGCTTAAAACTGCTAATTTTAGTTGCTTAGTTATTATTTTTTCGCTCATAACTTTCCATCCTCTTTTATTTTATGATCGATCGTGTGTTTTCCGTAAATACTTTTGTTGATTCCGGTTGGTTTTTATGTACTCCTCCTTGCAGTGCAGGAACAGTTTGTTATATTACGATAGCAATTTCTACTCTCTTCTTTTGATACATTCCGATCGTTTTTTCAGGCCTTAGTTGCACAGCTTAATTTCATATAGTTATGGAGGAATGGAAAATGTCTTCCTTCATCGGCGTTTTACCAGGAACGGATCGGTGCCAGTTATCTGTCTTTCAAGAACTCAACTACACTCTTGAAAGGCAGAGTAACCAGACAGACCCGAACCTGAGTTCTCTTCATCTGAAGCCCAGCGTCCTATCCGTTTCGCCAACCGGCCTCCGGGCAGTCAACTTTCAAAAATGCTTATGAACAGTGGCGAATCGAGGATTTTGTTCTTGAGGCGATTGAGGTCACTAGAGATTTATGTTTACTTGACAGCACCAAAGTGTTTTGCGTGAACGAAGGCATTTTTTAAGAAAATATATTATAATTATTGTCTACAAAGACGTGTTAATGGGAAATGAAATTTTCCGAGTCACGTTTGAAATTATCTAAAATTTGGAATGCAGTGGTAAAATTTTAAAATTTAAATTTAAAAAGGTCACGCATTTTAGGCACCATTGCTAAGCAATTTGAAGGCAAAAATTTCAATTCTTGTTAAATACGCAAAAAAATTGCGCGTGACAATTGCAGGTCACTACTGTTAAAAAATGCGTAAACATTGGTTTTACCACCTAAACGGTGTATTTCCATTCCCTTACTTCTCGCGAGGTATTTTATAGCAAAGTGGAACCTATCCCTTATTTGCCGGTATCCACTCATTCACTTTCATATCAGAAAGACATTTATCCAAATTTGAATTTACCACTTCTAGTTCAAAAGTAGTTCATAATTAAAATGGCGGAGAGAGATACTATCGGAGCCAGTGGCGCCGACTCCATGGGGTCTGAGGGGGCCCGAGCCCCCCAATAAATCAAGAAAATTTTTAGTTACATTATGCTTTCTAAACTCATAAATTTATCTTTTATTTTCCTTGTAAAATACATTCAGCAATGAGTTAAAACAAATAATTATTACGGTTGTGTAAGCAGGTTAGCTGAAAACGAGTAGTGTGAATAATGATAGTGTTACAGTGCTGTGAGTACTGTAAAAATTTGTCCCAGTGCGCGAACTTAGGGGTCAAGTCCGTTGCCGGTGGGCAGCGCTGCGGCGCGCTCACATAAGTGTTGCTGATCTGGAAAAAATATACGAGAGTTGAATTTGTATACTTTTGGTTATAGTTTTGAATACTTTTGGGAATTGTATGTAAAAGAGAACCTTCACAAAATGATGATCCTTCCCTTCCTCGGAATCGACGTATACCAAAGAAGTATGAAAACAGCGAAGGCAGCTCCCCGCACACTTTCAAAATCCCAAAGGAATACAGTTGACTCCCGCTACTTACGCGAAATGGCTATAATGTGATTTTTTCTCCAGTATTCTGACCAAACGCGAATTCCTCACCCGCAACACGAAAATTCTCGGGGGGGGGGGAATCGTTCGTATTGGCTTTGTTATTGGGTACTATTTTTTTCCATGAATGTATCTTTATCCTTTTAGCATCACTGAGGGTGGAAGTTCCCTTTTCATTTTAAATGCGAAAATTAATGAAATATAATGACACCTAAGAGCGCTGTTTCATCTAATGTTTGTGAAGATAAAAAGAGAAAGTTTCTGACAATTAGTTTCTGACACAACTAAAAAATGCGTTGAAGGTAGCACGAGAATTAGGTATGAGTGAATCTTCCATACATACATTTACAAATCAAGAAAAGGAGATCCGTAAAAATTCACCAAGTAGTGTCTTAGTAAAATGTAAAAATTTATGAAAATGGAAACTGCTCATGTATTGTTTACAAATATCATTAATGGATCGACTGTACAGTACAACTAAAGATGCATTTGCTTTTCTTACTATGTACTGTGCCTACCGTATACCGGTTTATTTTTTCTTTCTTTCCCAGTGATCATTGATTTTGTACATCGTAGCAGTATTTTATGTTGAATAAAACGGTTAAAAAAATGCACGTAAACATTCAGTTCTTTATCTAAGAATCAATAATGTACAGTTAGTTAAGAGATGGTTTTTAACAGTTTAAGGGGGTGTTTACAAGTGTTTAAAATAATTGGGTACGTTTATAAAAAAATTTACACATACCCTTTTCCACAACGCGAAATTTCGACTTATACGCGAGGGATCTTGGAATGCATCCCTCCTGTAAGTCGGGACTCGACTTGTCCACAAGGCAATATACATTGAGGTTTGTAAAATGGTGCAATTTTGCATTATTGGGCGATTTACATCAACTGGACGCACACAGGCCATTGCTGTTGAACGAGAGTGCTTGCTTTTATTAAACAGAGGTGAACATTTTGAAAAATCAACTGAGTTTTTCAAAAATGACCTAGACATTGAGAGACTGCGTTTACACTTGAATATGTTAGCTGATATCACTAATGAAAAAACAACTGGCCTTAAAAAGTTTGCGTGAATTAAATTACCTTTTTACAAAAATGCTGTGTGTGTTTGCATTTATTTTTTCCTTTTTTCAAAGCCAAAAAATATGTGTCGGCTTGTCGAGTTTTCGGGGTTCTAATGTTGATTATATGACTTTAAAATGCTTCAAAAAAACTTTAAAACTCACTATTTTTCATCCCAAATTTGGAAAGTTTCCTGCGGCATCCCCCGATATTTTTTAAGTCGGCGTCTCTGAGAGTGCCCTTCAATGCAAGTCAAGCCAGGGCCGTATCCAGAGGGGGGGGGGGGGCTGACGCCCCCCCCCCCCCCCCCCCGAAACCCGAAATGTTTTTCAACGTAAAACAAAAGGTTTTTTTTTTTTTAATTCCTAACGTCAGAAAAGGAAAATAATTATGTTTTTTTTTTTAATTCTTAATTTTGCTACTATTCAAAATTTATAATATTTTAAAGAAATACAGAAAAAGCAGTTCTAGTTCTCATTAGCTGCAAGGCACACTTGAAATTTAGACCTTTATAAAGGCATTTGATCATATTGTAACTCTTAGAACTTTCGAACATATTTAAAGTGATTCAAGTATGTTGACAACTGCTTATTGTTCCGTTTACCTTAGTAAGTAATTAATATCTTGCTATTTATATTCTGCAAAACTGTTACCTAAAACTATCAGTACTATCTTGAACAACAACAACATTAAAAATAAAAACGTTTATATCAGCTGATAATTGAATTGCTAATTCCGGAATAAAAATGCATCGACGTAAACAGCCTACATAACAATGTCTATTTCTTCTCAATGAAATAACTACGTAGTGGAAACGAACAGAGCAGCAAAGGCAGATGGATGTGAAAAGAAATCTCTCACTCAGCGTTTGACTCATGAGTTTCACATCGTGTTTTGGTTAACGTATCTTTCTCAGGCGTTATTGCATGAAGCGAATGTAGTTATCTACTCATTTTTATTTTTAATCTGACGGAAAACTTGACATTGGAAAGAAAGGCTTTTAAATTAGTATATATCTTGTACGCATAAGGATACTCAAATATCGAATCTTATAATAAGTATTGATAAGTTACGCTCGATTAAAATTTTAAACGTTTATGAAACGCTTTTATTTTCCTATGATTCTAATTTAATGTTACCTAATATTTCTGGTTGTTCCGGCAAATGATTGATAAATACCTTCCCTGTTCATTTTCGGTACAGATTATAGTAGAAATTGTCAACAACATATTAATTACTGAGCAATTCAAGTGTGAATATAAGAAAGTTAGTACACGAACAGACAAATTAAAGTCATGAACACTTCTAAACTATGTTCGAAAGTTGAAATGTGATCAAATGCCTTCGTATATATAAATCAAAATAAATAAATCACAATTGTATTCAAAAACGCACACAACACGGGGGGGGGGGGGGGGGAATCCCTATAGGAAGCAATAAAGGTGCCATTTTTCTCACCTAGGGTACCATCTTTCACCTACGGTGCACGTTGGGTGAAGAGAGCCAGTTTTTCACCCTTGCTAAGGGTGCAATTTCGGCTCTCTATCGGGTGTTGCTGGTGAACAAGCGTTTCACCCCTGACAGGTGCCAAATGCAACCTGTAGTTTTAACAGTGTAGTCACAATTACCTAATATAAGGCCTCAAAATACAGCTTTTTTTTTTTTTTTTTGAAAATTTCTCGGGGGAAAACCCTCCGACCCCCTGAAATTATGGATGTTCTACATCCGACTTAAAGGGACACTCTCCTGTTATCCTTACCACTACAAGGTGAATAAGAAAAATAATAAGAAATTAAAATAACAGTCCTAACAGTGGAATCATTAAAAATTGAGACAAAAAGTCTTCTATGTTAACATTTTTATGCGCTTGGTGTGTCTATATATACTATATCTGTGTGTGTGTGTGTGTGTGTGTGTGTGTGTTAGGGCAATGTGCTAATCCGGGCCCCTCCCGAAAAAAATTTCTGGATACGGCCTTGAGTCAAGCGCCCTACCTTTTCCATACCTAGCTACGGCACTGCATGACTGACTCCCTATAAAATAGAACAAAACAAATGTCTCTTACTAAGACAAGTATGACATGATCTAGTTGAACCAGAAAAAATTGTATACCAATTTTTAGATTGTTTTACTTCGAAAAGGCCATGTCACATACTGTTCGTTTGCTTAAATTATACACACCAGAAAATATGTAAATTGGCATTCTCAAGGCACAAAAATCGACCTTTATTTGGGGGGGGATTCCGTGGGATTACATATTCCCTAAACCCCCGGTGATGACTGACCCAGCCCCCCCCCCCGATAATTTTTGCAAGTCGGCGCCCCTGATCGGAGCATTTCCAATCAAGCATGATACCCGTCCGTATTAAAAGAGCGCAGCTCCTTGCGCCTTGGGCAAGTCTGTTATCAGTTAGGCAAGCGCGAAATCAAACTGTGATTACTAAATTAATATTAAATAATTGATATTACTATTAAATTGATATTAATTAATGATTAAATTGTGATCTATTAATACCTACAACGTTGTTATTTGAATTGAATTTGGAGGTTTCATTATTCATACTTAATTTGATCGAATGTCCTTTTTACTTCCTTTTACAAAAAAGGAAGTATTGTATTCGCGAAAAAATTTTCACTCAAAAATCGCCCTTAATTTCCATTTTGCTCACCCCCAAATGAATGTTGAGTTTTTTTTTCGATTCGACCACATGCGGAAAAGTGCCTAAGAATGTATAGACACGCGAAATATCCATTTTGACCATCACCGAGGTAATTACAACGACTTTTCTCGTGACGTCTGTATGTATGTGCGTATGTGTGTATGTGCGTATGTGCGTATGTGCGTATGTATCTCGCATAACTCAAAAATGGTATGTCCTAGAAAGTTGAAATTTGGTACATAGACTCGTAGTGGGGTCTAGTTGTGCACCTCCCCTTTTGGTTGCTTTCGGATGTTCCTAAGGGGATCTTTTGCACCTTTTTGGGGGGAAATCATTGTTAATTTCGATGTAAACTCAAGTGGCGTTATAATTTGTCGGACACTTGGCGATATATCGCCAGTCTTTTGGTCGCCAAGTTTTGTCGCCAACTTGGCGACAAATTTGGCGGAGTTTTTTTTTTTTTTTGGTTTCAATTTGGCCATTGTTGGTGATATTTAGAGAATAAATATTGAATCACATTAAAATAGCGAATAATGGGGAAATGACATTAAATTGGAGTAAAAGGAAGTCATGTGATGCACACATCAGCTCGTTTTCTTTTTTGAAATGTTCAATGGAAAGAATAAAGTAAGTAGGAAGAAATAAAGTAGAGTAAATATATATGTATTTAAAAATGTTGAATATTTTGTTTCACCAGTTTGTTTCAGTTTTAAAGTTTATTTCGGAAGAAAATTCGTGTTTTTTTTTTTTTTTTTTTTGCAAAAGGGATGAGATCCACTGTTTTTACACCAAAAGGGAAAAAATCCAAAATAAAGTTAGCAAGTAGGTCTGATACAATTGAGGAAAAATTTCTAGACTTGTGCCAATAGTCACTGGTTATTCAACGAAAATATTATGAAAAATTCGAAATTCTAACAGTTGGTGTTTGTGCGTCAAACTTTTTTTCTCGTTTTGCCAAACAAGTATAAAACTGAATGTAATCCATTTTGAAAATAAATTAGAAAATGCATGTTTTTTTTGCAAAAGAGATGATATCCTCTATTTTACACCAAAAGGTAATGTATCCAAAATACAATTTTAAGTTTAGGTCTGGATAAAACTGAGGAAACATTTCTAGAGACGTATGCCAATAGTCCACTTGTTATTCTACCAAAACATCGTGAAAAATTCGAAATTCTAACAGTTATTGTTTGTGCGTAAAACTTTTTTTCGTTTTGCCAAAAAAAAAAATGTATAACTGGATATAATTCGTTTTGAAAGTTAACTCTTCAATTAAGTTGTCAAGTGTTCGCTCTTTAGATGTGAAGAAATTTATAATGTTATGCTGTATAATTTCAGTTTCTCTAAGCGGAACTGTTATGTGTCCAATGTATTTTGAGCAGGTTCTTGTATCAGAGGAAAATGATCTCTGAAGAACGACCCTCCCCCCATTCCTAGGTATCAGTTTTTGCTATTGCTATTAGCAAGGCAGTATCCAGAAATTTTTATCGGAAGGAGCCCCGGTTTCGCACATTGGCCAAGCATACACACATATGATTATGTACACTCTACACTGAGCTATTGCAGATACGTTTTTTCCCATTTTCAATCCGGACATTTCTGTCGTAGGTGAAACAGACCATTCCCCCCCCCCCCGGAGTTCTTTTTAATCTTCCAGATGGCTGATGGCTATTCCCTATTGCAAATCTCAATGTAGTTACTTGCGGTGGGAGATGCTCCCCCTTAAAGAAAACTACGCCCCATCGGATGATTGGGCACCTTGCCATCCCCCCCCCCCCCAAAAAAAACCCATAAAAACAGCTGAAATCTTCTAAAAACACATAGTGATTTGGATGACACACTCTCTTCTAATCCGCTTCAAAGGCATCAGTTTTCGCTATTATTATTGAAAGAAATTGCTTATTTTTTTAAAATCCAGATTGCCAATGGCTGTTCCCTGTTGCAAATGAGGGTTGCTTCCACCCTCCGTCATGACGTCAGCCCCCCCCCCCCCCCGCCCCTGATACGGATCAGCTTTCACTATTATTATTGAAAGAAATTGCTGGATTTTTTTTCCCATATGGCCGATGGGCAGTTGCACTGTTGCAAATGTAAATAGAGTCACTTGTTACTTGCAGTGGGGTACTCTCACTCCGTAAAGAAAAATACGCCCCCTTAGATGATTCGGGGAGCACCCCTCACAAAAAAAAAGGCAAATCTTTTTTAAAACACATAAAAGTTTAAATGACACGATCATTGATTTTCTTCTCCTAATATTAGTCTATTTATTTATACTATATTCGTTTATTGTTTTATTATATATTGATTCATTCTTTCACTTACTCATTCATTTGATCGAGAAAAAGAATCAAATTGAAAATCTTTGAAAAGAAAAATGATTCCACTTTGCCCCACATTCCTCTACTATATAAATAAATATTTATAGAAGCTGTTACATTTACAATAGCCGATAAATAATTAAAATACACTTTTGATTGTTTTGTGACGCGAGCAAAGTAAAATTGGTACAATGCAGTGTATCAAGAATTCGAGCTATTTCATTTTTTTTTTTTTTTTTTCTGATGGTACTAGGTGTCAAGGTCTTATCTCAGTTGCCTTGGGTTTTATGGATCGTGGTAATACTACAGCACAAAACACCTTGTAAATATAAAATTGGAATTGAAGAAAATATTATGCTTGTTGATACTTTTTACAATTTTTAATTTCATACTCTACCATATAAGGTATAAATGTGTAATTTTTCTACTCTTTTAATGGTATTCTAATTCAACTCATTTAATATTTGAATTTAGAATTATGAAAATTGATCATTTGAACTTAATTATAATTACAAAAAAATAGTTGCAAAACAGGCTACTATAATCTTGTTATATAGCTGCAGTAAGTTCATTTGAATACAAATAACCATTAATAATATGACTGTAGTGGATCAACAATGGGAAAAAAAGTGAATTAATTAATGTTATCAAAGATTTTTTGCTTTGAACTTAGATCATTTCTCAGAAAACCACATTGTCCGAAATACAGTGAACTATCGATTACTCGAAGTCCCAAGGGACCGGCTAAAACCTTCAAGTTATCGGTAGTTCGAGCTCTTTTCTTTGAAATCTCAATAATATTTTTTTCATTTTCTTTCTCAGGAAGAGTGACGACATAAAAGTTTGGATAAAATTAATTTTTATTAGTTACAACGTAAAAATATCTTAACAGAGAAAAATTTTGATTAAGATACAATAATAACAAAGCTAAAGTGATCAGCAAATGGTATCATTTTGAAATCTTTTTATGGAAGTTACAACTTGCAAATATTTTACTGCAGTATATCCGTAAAACTGCGAGTCCGTGGATAAACTGAATTATGTTTACAAACTTAGTGACGATTTGAGATTTGATTTTAAAAAAATATAAGCAATTAAAAATGACTTTATTTTTTGAAGTATCTTAATAAAATGTATTCTTCTACAATATACATGTCAGAAGGTTCAGAAATATTTTGTCATCTCACGCAGGGGCCGATTCAGGGGAGGGTCAAAGGGTCAGCTGACCCCCCTGTGACAAGAATTTTATTATGATCATTTTTGAAGTTCAATTTTTTAGATTAAAAAAAAAAATAGTACGTGGAATCAGTGATTACCCTTTTTTTAAAACTTGATTCTGCAAGGTATTTCTTTTCAGCGCATCATAATTCAAAGGAATGACAGGGTTCGTTTACTGGGCTGTTGTTATTTTGAGTTTTTGTTCATTTTCAAAAGAATAATCATCTCTAATAAGCTTAACGTTTTTTCAGAGTACTCTTCCATCTCAAACCACATATGTGAGTGCGCGTGCTTTTTCCATCGTGACCAACCTGTCTGCCTAAAGAAATGTGACTTTTGATGAGAATTTGAAGAAATATGATCCATGGTGCAAGTTGCGCCATTGAAAGTTTTAGGGGGAGGGGGAGGTGGCAATTTAAAGGGTTTTTGTCTCAGTTGGGATGGGGGTGCTCCATCACTTTTAGAGGGATGGACACACCTGCCTACTGATACTTTTTTACGATGGAGGTCTATTCATTGAAACTTGACCCCCCCTAACAAAAATTTCTGGATCCGCCCCTGATCTCACGTGCTGATTGTGCATTGACTGAAACTGGTGCTCAACTTTTTTTTTACCCACGGGCCACACCTAATACACTGGTGGACAATGGCTAAGGACGGATGGCAGTAGCAGCGTTAGCAACCACAAAATGGAAGGCAAGGAAATATAGAAATTAGCTTAAGTTCGGGACACAGTGAGACGTGTTGTGAGTATGAAAATTTTAGACTCACGACGTTGCTGGTCATGTGATAGTGCCATGGGCGCCCATATGCAAAGTTGCAAGGGGGGCTAAAATATTTTCCCTGTGGTTTAGCTGGATATTTTCCCCTTGGAAAACTGATTTCAAGACAGATTAGAGTCATTAAAATTTGACATTTTTAATTACTTATTCATTAATGGCTGGAGAAGAAATGTTTTTACATTTTTGCAAAGAAAAAAAGTACTAAAAGCAAGGAAGTTCCAATTTCAAGGGGGGGGGGTCGAGCCCCCCCTCCCCCCTATATGGGCGCCCTTGGACAGCGCTGATAAGCGATATAAAGGATTGGGCGTGCGATGAGTATTGTCGTTCAAAAGCAAAGTTTGAAGGGAAATAATCAATGGACGAACTTGCATTTTTCGGTATGTCTTCCCGACATCCCTTAGATGGTTTTATGGGTGGCCGTGTGGTTGGCAACATCGAAGAAGGGCAGAAAAATTTAGATGTTGCCAGGGAGTTTGATGTCAGCAGGGTTGTTTCTATAGTTTGGAAATCATTTCAAACAAATGTTATGTCTAGCAAAGGTCACGAGGGAGGTCGTGTATACGCAGTACGAAATCAGCAGAAGATTGATACTTAGTGCTAGCAACGAAAAGAAACGAGCGCAACACAGCTAATAAGGTAGCAAAGCAAATTCCTGCTTACTAGCAAGCAAATATCCCGAAAAACTGTAGCCAGAGGTTTGAATGCAGTAAGAGTAGATGCCCGTCAGTCTGTTTTGTACATCCCATTGTATACAAGACAGTATTTTGCTCGTTTGTAATGATGTCTTCAGCATTGCATTTGGAGAGAAGTAGACTGGACTTGTGTACTATTTTCAGATGGAAGCAGGTTCAATTTGTCGTCTAATTGTGGACGACAACTAACCTGGCATGAGAGTGATATAACTCAAAAGCCGGCAAACAAAAGAGAAAAGGACTAGTATCTTACAAGTTGTGTCATTGTATGGTTAGGATTATGATCAATATCCGTGTGTCGCTTGTGCGCTCCCAAACAAGACTATAAGGGCTAGTGATACTTTAATGTTGTTCTACTGCCTCATGTTTACGTGTTCTGTGGTGATGTGGACGATAAATTCGTTTTCATGGATGGCAACATAACATGCCATTAACAATCGCCATCCAGGAGTGTCTAGCTCACTCAAAATTATTCAACCCCTCGGATGGCCAGCACGTTCTATTGATCTGAATCATACTGGAAATGTTTGGGATGCTTTGGCTCCAATAAGCAAGGACACCCTTATCCGTGACTGACAGAAGAAAGGGATAAATTATCCCAATAGCTGCTGGATAATGTTGGAGTAAAGCATCACATGAAGCGTGAAAGTTTGCATCGCTTTGTATGGTAGCCATATCCCATATTGACATCTTACGCCGGAATGCCTGGGGGGCGGTAATTACATTTGTTCACATTTACGTATTCAGCTCAAAATGCCCGTATCTTCTTTAAACATTTTCCAACGCCTTCCGGATTTCAGAGCACAATAAATTATCGTCATTGCAATCTTCTAGAGTTCTGGCATTAGTTTATTTCACTTGGCATCGAATTACTTTTACTTTTTAATCGCTACATAGCCCATTGGAATCCGTCCTTAGCAATTGTCCACCAGTGTATTAAGACGAATCTCGCGGGTCAGAACAAATATAAAATTTAATTGTATTATGTAATTTTTTTCTGGATAGCATGAGAAAACAAATAAGATAAAAGATAATTACAAATAAAAAATTGCTGTCATCATCATTGATACGAACTTGCTTATTTTATTGATATGAACTTTTCATCTGTTGTTTAGAAACCACTTTATAACTACTTGGCTTAAAATTTGCAACGATAAATTCATAACACCGAATGAAGGTGATCAGTAGTTCTGGAAGGTTTCAGAATAGAACCTCTCAATCAGGGGCTGGATATTTTGTCCTTAAATAGAAGTTTTCCTTCTTTAGAGGTGCTGCATGCTGTGTATCTACTCAGTATAATTTTATAACAAACGCAAACTATTGACGCCTAAGATTGAATACTGATTTTTTTAAATGTTAGCTAATAAAAATTCACAATTATTCAAATTTCTAAATTTAACATTTAAATAGTTGAAAGTTAAATCAAAAATGTGGTGAAGGCTAAGTTAAGTAGTACACAGAAACAGGAGCGGATTGAGTCCCTCAAGAGGGCGCTAACCTTGACTCCCAAAGGGCACAGAAACCCCCCCCGAAAGTGTAATTAGAAGAAAAAAAGAACAAAAGTGAAAAAAAAAAACCCACCCCGAAGGCGCAAAAATAAATAGATTAATAAAAAAAAGTAAATAAAATAAAATAAAAAACATTGAAGGTGGAGGGAAAAAAAAAGACGACGACACAAAGGCGCACAGGTTCGAAAGCGAAAAAAAAAATCACGGATGAGCACACGTTCGAGGACGCAAATAAAGTTAAAAAAATAATTTAAAAAAAAATGCTCGAGGGGGGGGGGGTAAAAACAAGCTACGCACGCTCGAGGGAGCAAAAGAAAAAAAGGAAAAAAAAACCGAAGGAGGTCAGGTTTAAAGGTGCAAAAAAGAAAAAGATCGTACAGGTGTGCAAGCTCAAAAAGAAAAGGAAAAAGAAAAAACGAAATTGCACAGTTTTAAAGATGCAAATAAAGAAAAAAAAAACATAGGGGTTTGAGCGTGCAAAAAGAAACAAATGCTCGCAGGTTCAAGGGAACAAATAAAACAAATTAAAAATGAAAATTTTGGAGTGCGGAAAAAAAGGTGCACAGATCCGGGGACACACACACACACACACAAAAAAAAAAGAAGGTGCTCAGGTTTGAGAGCGCAAGAAAAAAAACCAAAGTCGCACGGTATTGAGGGCGAAAAAAAAAAAAAGATTAGGATCAAGGGCACAAAAAAACCTAGGGTGAGGCTTGAGAGCGCAAAAAAAAAAAAAAAAAAAAAAAGTGCACAGGTTCAAGGGCTAAAAGAATAAAAGAGCTCAGATTCAAGAGAGCATAAAAAAAAAAAAAAAACACACACACACACACACACACACACACGAAGTCGCACAAGTTTTGCAGGAGCAAAAAAAAAAAAAAAAAAAAATAGATAGATAAACCGAAGGCGCACATAGGGCGTTCGAGGGTGCATCGGGCCGATGGTCCACCAGTCCGCCCCTTCACAGAAATTATTTCGAATTAATTTCGTTTTGCTTGATGTCATGTCATTTACAATGCAATATACTGAAAATTACCAGATAGTGTTCTCATTTCAAGTTTTCCATGCACAGTTTAACAGCTGCCCTGCACTATCCGTCGGCCTTTAACCCACTTTAATAAATTGCTGAGAGGGCAAAGCATGCATGAAAATTCCTGCAAGAATCTTGCAACACATACTTGCTTCATTGCATACATATATGTTAATCTCAAATTGTCAGCAATTTATTTTCAAATCAAAAGTAACTTTCATTCAATTTACTATTCCTTATTCGTGTATGCATTATTTTTGTATTTTTTTTTTCAAGCAAATACATGGGTGTTTCTATTCAAAGGGACTGGGACCAGAAAGAATGTCCTTCAAATAGATGTGTCCCTTAAAGGAAGTTTTACTGTATATTTTTAGTTTCGTATTAAACATAAACGGGCCTCGGGCCACATAGATCTGCTTCGCGGGCCATATATGGCCCACGGGCCGGTGAATGGGCACCAATGGATTAAAAACATTATGAACTGAATTAAGTTCATGAAATGTTTTTTCACTAGCTCTTTTTCCTTTTATTTGATCTTCCAAGCCAGACGGAATTTCTCCCATAAAATAAACTAAAATCAAATTAACAAATAGAGAAACTTTACAGAAAAACGTGTTTTTTTTTTTTTTACTGTTCATACAAATGCTAACAAACTTCGTTTTAGTGATAATTTTACAGTTCACATCAAATTCCGCTAGATAAACTTTTAACACACATGTGCCGCCAAATCCAGCACTAAAAATGCTAAATTGACAAATCTGGCAGAATGACAATTTGAGCGCATACCATAGTTATAATCATTGAGAAGAGAAAACATTCCTGCTCTTGAATCCTGCTCTAAGGTTATAATGCTATCAGTTGGCGAGAAATCGTGATTGACAGTGCGATTGGGCGCTCAATTTTCGCTACGGATTCTCTTCGAATTGTTAAAAAACTTTGGGGGAGGGGGCGCACTTTAGATTGTGAGAGGGGGACGCAGTGGTTGCATTCCAAGGAGGAAATTCACGTGACCAAAACAAGTGAGGCTTTTAGTAAGGTGGGGTGAGGGAGGGAGTATGAAAAGGAGCAAATTCACGTGACCTAAAGTGGCGCGGCGGGTGGTAGTGAGGAGAGGAAGGGGAGGGGCTGCGCTGCTCGAGCGGAGCAAATTCACGTGACCTAAAGCGGCGCGGCGGATGGTAGTGAGGAGAGGAGGTGGGAGGGGCTGCGCTGCTCTAGAGGAGCAAATTCACGTGACCTGAAGCGGCGCGGCGGACGGTAGTGAGGAGGGGAGTGGGAGAGAATGCTCCATTTTAATCTGCGGAATGCTCTCTGCTTCAGGTATGTGTAGGTGTGTGAGAAAAAGCGCAAATTCACGTGACTTCAGTTTCAGTCGGAGAGAGAGTTTTAGTTATATTCTCTGATACTGGAGGGAGCCACAATCGTTGTTGGACGAAGAATTGCGAAAGTTTTGCGTTTCCCAACCGATGGCTCGCGACCCCTGGGAGTTCTCGAGAGGAATGAAAGGGGTTCGCGAAAATAATATTGCAATGGCGGAATTTTAACATGCTTGTTTGAGATGAAGTCTCCTGTTAAGGCGGTTTAAAGCAGATTTTGTTCAACAGTTATTCATATGTCTTTCGCTCATTCGATAATCTTAGCATTGAAATGTTAGCATACTTGCTAACATATTTTGCGCTTAAATTATGTCGAAGCGCCGGCTTTACAGCTGTCATTGAGAATGATAGCATTGAACCCATGCTAAAAAATAGCTTCGCATTTGAATACAATGTCCTCAGATAACAGAATATGAAGGCGTTAGTTTTCTCAGTAGCTTTTAATCGGAAAAATCGATTAAATTCCATGAACATTACATGAAGCATATGCGAGTGTCTCATATATCTTTAATTAACTTTTGAAGTTCAGTTTCTTTACCATTTAAGTGTAACCACGAGCTATGGCACCTCTTTTGTGGTGTGCCGAAAATGCGTAGAAATACGATCGCGTTGTTATTTGCTGCTACAATTTTCACTCTGCATACTACAATTTAATTCGAGCTTTGTTTCTAAAAAAGAATGGCTAGTGGCCCAAAATAACCACTAGTATACGTTTCTATTATTTTTCAACATACGCATTTTATTCCTCAATTATAGCATAAGGTCAAGAAAATTCTTCTGCAATCAAACGAACTTATATTAGTAAGCAGTGATAAAGAAAGCAGAACTCCCGTAATACTTTTCACAAAAAACATATATCGAGAGACCTTTTTAATTTTAATGGAAGAAAAAAGACCATTTAGTTACTCTGAGACAGTTCTTTGAAAGGTATTTCTAAAAATAATTCTTTAATTTATTTAGGGATAGAGATAAATGTATCCCTGTGTCAGGAAATGATAATTTAAATTTTATTACCTTTTGGACTACGTTTCTATGTGAAGAAGGATTTTCATCATAAACAGAGATAAATACTGAAACAAATTGACTGAAGGTAAGGTTGAAACTGTCAGATATTTGAGATTCTTAACTTTGAACTTCTTTGTTCCACAAATATTCCGTTTTAAAAACTTTTTCAAAGTTGACTGAAAACAAAAAGAAGAATCACGGGCGTATTTGTTGGTGAATTTGTTTTGTATATATATATATATATATATATATATATATATATATATATATATATATATATATATATATATATATATATAGCTATCATTTTAGTTCATTGCAATATTTGCATTACTATATTTTGCAATTATGTTTTCGCTCTTGTAATAAACTATGGAGCAGCATCAAAATAAAAATATCTCCCAAATTTTATTTGTGTGTGTATGTGTGCGGTTTTTTTTTTCTTAATTTTATTTTTGCTTGTAATTTATTACTTAGTGCTCAAGGGGTTCGCCAATTTCTTTCGGATTTGGAAGGGGTTCGCAAGTGGGAAAAGATTGGGAATCGCTGGTTTGCATCACTATAGTTTACATCTGCAGATAAATAGAAGATTTTGAATGCATTGCGTAAGAATGGAGTTTTGTTTTTCAGCGCTGTCTGCTAGATCGCATGATCTCGACGCTGTAGTAAACGCGTTTGTTTGAATGATGGCAATTAAACATAAATGAATATACTTTACACAATTTCAATATTCTAAGCACTAGTGAATTAAAAATAAACAGTTATATGTGCACAAAAATTCCAGACACCTGTTAAAATACTTTTCATGCTCACTCTTTTCCACAATGAAAAACGAGTTTCTTGTAGTTTGAAACAGTTCTCGGGAATATGATTCAGATTTGTGAATTTATAACATTGCAAATTTGACATTTACATAACTTATCCTGATCCGACAACGGACAGAAAGAAACCGGAAAATTTTATGTAACTTCAAAATAATATTTAAAGGAAATAAATTGGTAATAATTTACGCATGGAAACAAAATTTAATGTCGGAATTTTAATTCAATATGCTAATTAGGACAACGGCTACCGAAATTCATGAGCGAATAATCGATTGCAAAAATAAAAAAAATCATGCTTTTGATCTATCACAAGAGGCTAAAAAAAAAAAAAAAAGGGTCTTCGAATTGTTTGTTGTTGTTTTGAATTGATGTTTCGGTACGACTATAATAATAAAATACTATAAAATACTCTGATACAAAACGTGTATTTTTCTTGTGGACATCTCAGCACTATTGTTTGTTTTTTCTCTTCCTGCGTCTGAAGCTGAAGAGTGAGGGAGATGGTCGTGTTTAAGTCAAGGGACCATGTTTTTTTTTTCTTTTTGCTGTTCAGGTTAACTATTGCAGACGAAGCAATAAATTTCATAACCGTTTCAACAATCGCTTTGATTGGTCATTGACTACAAAATTTTCACTAAGACAGAATGAATTTTACGTTCATTTTTAATAAAAACACTTATTCACAACTTAGATAATAATTGCTTGTATTACTGTTTTCCACAAATTCCTTTAAACAATGTGTTTCACATTTAGTCATTAATTTTAAGGAAAGGCTTTTAATCAGTAAAATGATGTCTAGGCAAAGCTATTCACATTTGCATCAAAAGTAATGATTTTTGATACACAATTTTTCCTTCTCGTGAATCACAGCATGGTTAATAGAATGAAAAGGGTCTCTGTATCTCATCGTCCTCTATCGGTGAAAAAGAGAATCATCCAAATTTGGTAATATAGCAGTACCAAAACTAGGGAAGGGGAGAGTGTGAGTCTTGCTCGTACCCTGGGTGACAACTTCTGAGTTTGTCAACATTAAGTGATTCACTCAAGCACAGATTCAAAAGGGAGTTATAAAATTCTTTTTGAGAAACCAAATTGACCCTAAACTTGCGTTTCCAAAACTTTACATTACCAAAATTTCTCAATCTTTACACTGCGCTCCTTTCTGCTGTCATAAAGCTTAAAATGCATTTTCAGAACTTTAATTTTGAAAAATTTCCGGAAGAGAGCCATTATCCATCCCTTTCTCCCTTAACTAGGTCAAACATAGCCTAAAACAGCGTTTTGGGGGCTCTATTTTCACCCCACCCCCTTTTCGATGTTGAATGTTGCCAAAAATAGCTATGAAATGTGTGTTGAGGCCGGAGAATTTTGACCCAACGAAGACAGCTTAAAATTGTGTGTTAAACCCTCAAAAAATGTCCCCTCCTCAATAAATTCAGGAAGAGAAACCGAACCTTCCATCCCTTAACGTCACCAAATAGCCCAAAAGTGCACTTTTAGGCCTCGAGTCTCGAACATTTCCAAGGGATAACGCCCACCCCATCCCTTCACATCGCATCTTTTAGTCTAGTATTGAGTTTTTAAAACTTCAATACCAACAAATTTGTGAGGGCGGTCAAGCCTTAACTCTTCCTTAACGTGATTAACGACAGTCTAAAATGTGTATTTAGGACATCAACTTCGAACTTTAAAATCTCCCCATCTCATCCAATGTACCGAAAAATAGCTTTAAAGGTTAGGTTTTTGAAACTTCAATTTCAGAAACATTCTAAGTAGGGACCCCAAATGTGCACGAAATTATCTAACGTCATCAAAGTTGACTCCAAAATTTGGTTTTTAGATATTTGTGAGGGAAGTCCGCAAAGCCTTTTCTTCTCAGTGATAAAGAGCTTAAAATGAGCAACAGTTTCGAAAAGGATTTCATATTGTAAACCCCTTCCGAACTCTCTCTCATAACGTTGTCCGTCAAACAACGGCTCAAGTCGCGTTTTTAGGACATCAGTTTCAAAACGTTTCAAGGGGAGAGGGGAAAACCATCTAACTTCCCAACATTTTTGGAAACATTTGGAAACGTACGCCACCACTACAATTTCATTTTTGAAACTTCGGCATTGGAAAATATCCAGAGGGCTCCCCGAACATTCCTTGATCTCTTTAACGTCATCAAAAATAGCCTAAAATTGATTTCAAAATTGAAACTATTTCTGAGAAAATCCAGTCTTTGTTGGAGCTGGGGTGCCCACCGGGGGGGGGGAGGGGGGGGGTTCATGACGCAGACTGCGCCATTGAAATTCTTAGGGGGGGGGGTGTTTTGAGAGGTATTTTTCTCTTTTTTAGGAAGGGTTCCTGCGCTTGGGGGGGGGGGGAGGTCTTTGTATTTTTTTGGGAGGGGAGTGTACGAAGTGAGGGTGGGCACCCCTATACAGCCTACATTTACATGTTTTTCTGTTTAGTTGAAAAAATTTCCGGAGAGCGTCCCGAACCTTCCCCAATATCTTCACGGAATCCAAAGATAGCCTAAAATTGCTTTTTTAACACTTCAATTTCGGAAAGTTTTCTTGAGAAATCCCGACCTCCTGACGTCACCAAAAAATACATAAAACTGATTTTTATTTTGAAAAAAAAAAAAAAAAAAATCTGGAGGAAGCTCCAAGCCTCTTTTCTATAAGCGTCTCTAAAAATTGCCTAAAATTCCTATTTTTGACTTAACCTTTTGAATTTTTCGGTGGGGCTCTGAATGCCCCCCCCCCCCCCTTTTTTTTCTACAAGAAAAATAAGAAGAAAAAAAAAATTTCTTCTTTATTAAAATCATATCCAAAAACTTTTGACTCTTCAATGTAACTATTTCCCATAGGGCGGCAGAAGGTGTAGCTACGCCACTGAGTAGGAGGGAGATGTTTGAAAAATCTTACACACCCTTATATGGGGGGAGAGGGGAGTCAAAAATTGCCAAAATCATCCTTACGTAATTAATGAATGACCCCTAAGTTTAAAAAGGAACGCTTGCGCATTGCGCTTAATGCTTTTTTCAACACAGTGGAATCTCGGTAATTAGAACTCCAGAGATTCAAAATTCCGGATATTTCGAAGACCTCGTGAATTGAGCACCTAATATTAGATTTGAAAAAAGAAAAAAATAATTACTACGATTCAAAAGTTAGTTTTTTAATGACAGCTTTTTTTTTTGGTGAACGTTTGAATAGAATGTATGATACAACTCTGTACCTTATCATGTGGAATGGAGTTCGGTAATCTTTTGTTTACGTTAGCAAACTGAATCGGCATGATGATGCTTTGTTTACTTCTCTTTTGTTTTTTATACATACTTACGGCAATATGACAATATTCCTGCTACTATAACGTAGAACGTAGATAGAACGTAACCGACATAGGCGGTTCGAAGGGCCCGATTAAAATATCAGGGGAGTCAAGGCTAAATAACTTTTGGGGCCCCCTATATTCAAATTTAACAATTTTAGCTATTGAAAAAACAATTTTAGCCATTGACTAAAAATTTTTATTGCCATTGGGGGTTCCTAAATAGTGGGGGCCCTAGGACATGGCCTAATTTTCCTATTCAGTAATCAGGTCCTGGTGGCTCCTATGGAGAGCAAGGAGGGAAATTGCCCCCCCCCCCCCCCACAAAAGTTAAAGTGCCTTGCTCCTCTGTTTTCAGAGTTAAAAATAATCGATTGAAAAATGATATTTTATGCGGTGAGTTGATTTATTTTCGGAAAATAAAAGCTAAAAATATCAAATAAAGGGACTAATCTCATGTTATTTCGTAAGAATGGAAGATTTGGAATAAAGAAGAAGAAATTTGGAAGAAGATTTGGAATGAGGAAGTCTATGATAACCATATGTCTCGATTTTTAGGACTGTATTCCACATTGGTTAGAGGTTATTTAATCAGCAATGTTCTAATCCAATAATATAGCCTAAAATACCCCCCCCCCCCAAAAAAAAAGCAACTTCAAGGTGCCCCCTCACTAACACCACACATTCCTTTCGACTCCCCCCCCCCTTTTTTGGCTCACCAGCCACCTAATAACGTAGATGGCACTTGATGCTTTATCATGGGTAAAATTGCTTTATTATTAACTTAAAACAAAGACTTTCAGATCACTATTGAGCTAATAACAAGAATTTGAGTAGCCCACGCGGTTAATTCTAATTTTACAGAATCTGAACGTGGCTCAGCTCCAATTGATTCGAATATCTGAGGTTCCACTTTTACAATCTTAAAAAGACTCTCCGGTAATTGTTTTCTCAAATAACTTTCCTATATAAGTTTTCAACTCTTATAGAAATAATCCATGTTACTCTGAGGCAGGGGTTTACCTTCATTGTTTTGGATACTTGAATTTAACAGTGCTACAAGTCGGGAAAAATAAGTTTCAGTGATATTTTTGCTTTCTTCAAAAAAAATTCTGGCCCGAGATGCAGCTCACCACAGGTGACCGCCATTTCTCATTTGCGATTTACGACAAAATTTCCAAACTGCTTTATCGTCGGAACGGTGCACGATGTTTGTTGCGTTTTTTTCGTATTTGAAAGACACTTGTTTTTCTTCAAGGCCGTATGAGACAGTAAGAAACAAAGGGATAGATGCAAGTGGAGGTTTTACTGTTTTGATTAAAACGAGTTTGAAGTTCATATGCAACAGTGTAAAAAATTTGTGTAACCTTACTCCGTGTAAATACGGTGGCAGCATTCTGCATTTTGTGTAACCTTATTCCGTCGGCTAGCTTCCTCCATAGCAATGGAGTAACTTAACTGATAAAACTGGTGTAACGTTATGAGCGATGCGTAACGTTACACCAGTTTTATTAGTTAAGTTAGAGGCATCAAGCTGCCACCGCTTTTACGGAGTAAAGTTACACACATTTTTTTCACTGAAGTTAGGCTGTTATTGTAATTTTTTTCGAAATTATGCTGTATAGCAGCACCTACCAGAGCTAATAGTACTATCTCCTCCCCCATAACAGAGGAGATGTTCTGCTGTTTGTAAAGGTTATTTCCAAAATTTTAATTTTGGCACTTTCATCACTTTGCTTCTAACTGCCTCATATGCACCATTTGGATTTTTTTTTCTAAAACAAAAATTTCAAAAATTTTGATTTTTTAAACTGTTGAGCAGTATTATTGCGATCACCTACTTTCCATGAAAGAAAAGAAAAACATCTAGTTTTGCAGATTTCAGAGACATAAGAAAAAATGATTATTTTTGAGGAACTTGTGTGAAATCCATAAATTCATCAGCAAAAGGAGAAATCCCGATTGCGCAATTATGGAAAACCCAATTGTGCAACCACTTGAAATCCCACAAGGCTAACTGAGAATCTGCACTGCCAGTCAGAGGAAGATTGTCATTGGAAGAGTGAACAAGTAATTTCATGTATTCAACAATGATCTCACCAAAACCGAGTTATGTAGTCAATATCCGACCTCTAACATCACTACATAATGGTGACCATTCGGACTAAAGACGCAATTCAACAGAACCAAACTTGTGCTGCAATTTCGCCAAAAAAAACTCCAAAAAAATGGATTAAATTGTGTTATTCAGTTGAGTATCTATAGCATCTTCAAAGTGTTCTAGATGTGGAAGAACGTCAACGCCAGCAGTATGGGGGAAGTTTTGCTTTCAAGGTCACAGATAAGTGCAATTTCTGTAAATCATTTCTCTGTGCTCTGCATTTGACTCGCGTGGACAAGTAGACCACTTATGAGTGCCCCTTTATTTCCCTCAACTTCAGTTTTAAGCTCTCATGGTGTTTTTCTTATGCTAAAGTTGAAGAAAATGTTTCATATGCATGTGATTACTGTTCGTTTTCATGAAATGTTATCTCTAAAAATATAGCAGGCTTGGTAATTTTTAACATTGCATTTTTCAGTTATATATGAGGCAGTGAGAAACAAAGGGATGTAAGTGGACATTTTCAATGTTTTGAGTAAAACGCGTTTGTAGGCTTTCATTGAATTTTTTTTTTCTAAATCATGCTGTATAGCAGCAACTGCCAGAGCTACTAGTACCATCTCTTGCCCCAAGACAGAAGAGAGGTTCACCTACCATGTATGTGTACTAGTTATCTCCAAATTTTTAATTTTGCCACTTACATCCCTTTTCCATTAACTGTATAAATTACGCGTTAATGTTAAAAGTATTATATTTATACAGGGTGTATCAATACAGCGTTTACAGACTTTCAGGGCAGACAGAGTACACCTAGACGTTGGGAAATCACAGAGCAATGCATAGTCGGAAACGCTTTCCTGACGTGATAGTGAGGGCACAAAGCACAAGAAAGACAGGACAAATAAGAGGAGAAAACATGTTTATTATTTTTAATACAGTAAAAATGCTGGTAAGTTTTTGTCTGGTGTACACGATAGATGTCGGTACATAAACCGAAGCATCAGATGACGGTGCATGCGCACACGCGGTTTTTGTTGCCGCGCTCACTTCAACGTTCGATCTTCAATGCGCCTCAGATTTGAGGCGGATCGTTGGCTCCTTCATGTTCTTTTTTCTTAGGTTTTGCTGTAGTAAGGATAATAAACGTATTTTTTTCTCCTATTCGTGTCTTGTCTTTTTAGTGATTTGTTTCGTCACTACCGCGCCAGGAAAGCGTTTCCGACCATGCATTGCTATGTGGTTTTCTATCGTCTAGGTGTACTCTATCTGCCCTGAAAGTCTAAACGCTGTACTAATACATCCTGTATATATTTATGTAAATATAGATCTTCCAACTCTCGTTAGAGACTTTACTTACACAAATAAGACAAGTCCTTCTCTTTGACGACACTCACATTTAATTTCACACTAAATACAGACACTACA
This sequence comes from Uloborus diversus, assembly GCF_026930045.1. Classification (NCBI taxonomy): domain Eukaryota; kingdom Metazoa; phylum Arthropoda; class Arachnida; order Araneae; family Uloboridae; genus Uloborus; species Uloborus diversus. Next base: position 90,142,003 of record NC_072740.1, on the reverse strand, counting down.
GCTATACACACACGTAACGCATAAGTTAACACTGAAGTATATGTTCCCATCTGGAACTATAACATTACTTCTCATAGAGTTCCAGTCTGGAACACTTGCTTGTTTCGACTCAAGCCACCACCATGCTCAAGCGCACGTCTCTCCTCCCTCGCGTTCTCTCATCTCGCAAAGAGTTTCTCTCACAAGAGGGTGCTTTGTACAACAGTACACTGCAAAACGAAAGTTCACAGCATCAGACATCCTGCAATACTGGCGTCCTCGTCAGCATCACATCTACAGAACATCTACTTAAAAGGAAAACTGAAAAGATAAGAAAAAACAAATTAAACATGACATTAAAGGATATTTTATAGGACCAGGGTTTCATGTGGTCAGCTACTGTACTAGTTTTGTGTGGTCCGTCGTGGTGTCCAATCTTTACGACATCATAGCGATCATGAGGCTTCACTGCTGCACGATACGGACCGAAAAATTTCATTTTCAGTTTCAATCCAGGACCAAATTGAGTGCGCTGGATGGCTACTAGGTCATCTGTTTTATACTCGCGAGGTTTTTTCCTCTTTCGATTAAACTGACGGCAGTTTTCTTGCTGTATTTTCAAGACATTGTTCTTAGTTTCTTCTCGTAATAGTTTTTCTCTGTCTGCCATAAGACATTTAACAATTTCATCTTCTAACAACATCTGAATTCTCACATCTTCTTTATTTTTCATCTTTACTCTGGTTAAAAGTTCAAATGGTGTAAACTTAGTACTCTTGGTTGTGCTACTGTTAATGATTCTCTGAACTGTAGCTACGTGTTTGTACCAGTGCTGCGGGTTATCGAGAGAAAGTTTTGAAAGAACTGGAATTGATATTGCGTGAATTCTTTCAACTTGTCCGTTCCCACGAGGAATTCCTGTCGTTATTTTAACATGTCCTATACCTTCATCAGTACAATAATGTTCAAACATCTGAGAAGTAAAAGCTGGACCTTTATCGGATATTATTCGCGATGAACTACCGCAGTTTTTCAATAGCATCTTGAGATGATGTGGATTTTACTGGATAAAACCATACAAATTTTGACAACGCATCTACCACTGTAAAAATATGTAGGTACCGTTTGTTTGTGGACCGAAGAGGTCCTATAAAATCACAGTGATAAGTGTCTAATAGGACATTATTCTTAGGGATTGGGTTTAGCATTCCGTCCCCTTTTCCTCGCTTCTTATTGCATAAGATGCAGCTTTCACAATTAGCTACTACAGTCTCTACTAATTTTCATGCATTAGGAATATAAAAGTCTTGTTTAAGTACCTAGTACCTACTCACTTTTAGATATGGAAAAGTGTCCTAGATTATGTATGTTTTGTATAATTTTCAATTTCATAGCTTCAGGTATAACTAACAATTCTCTACCGTTTTCGTATTTATACAATACACTATTTTTAAGAAAATGACCGTTTTGTTCTCCATTTTGTTAAATTAGTGTTTTAAGTGTTTTAATGTAGTCATCAAGTTCTTGAGCGGCTGCAATTTGTGTTGTAATTGCATCTTCCGAACGCGTTACTACGCAAGCAACATTACGGTTTAAAGCATCAACATGCTTCATTCGCTCACCCTCCCTATGTTTAATTTCGAAATCAAATTCTTGTAAGAATATTATCCATCGTGCTATTTTTGGAGTAAGATCCTTCTTGTCCAATGTCTTTTGAAAAGCGCTACAATCTGTAATTATTTTGAATCTTGATCCTAGTAGATAGTGTCTAAACTTTTTAAGAGCTTCTATTACTGCGAGGGCCTCCAATTCATAACTGCAATACTTTTCTTGTGCGGGTGATGTTTTCTTACTGAAGTAATCAATTGGGTGAAATTGTCCTTCTTCCGATTGTTGTAACAAAATTGCTCCAAACCCATGACAACTAGCGTCCCTGTGTAACTCTATAAGGGCTCCTTGGGTAAAAATATGTAAAACTGGCTTCTGTACCAACATTTCCTTAAGTTTAACAAATGATTCTTCTTGTTCACAAGTAAATTCGAAAGGTCTGTTACCTCGCAGAAGATCGCTTAGGGGCTTGGCTATCTGCGCGTAATGCGGAATAAATTTCCTAAAATATCCAGTAAGGCCTAAAAAACCTTGAACTTGCTTCAATGGTTTTGGTCGAGGAAATTTTTGAACTGCATGTATTTTCGTCGGAGATGGTTGAGTTGTGTTGTTTTCTATTATGTAGCCCAGAAATTCAATTCCTTTCTTTAAAATCTGAGATTTTCGGAAATTGAACTCTACTCCATACTCGGAAGCTATTTTAAGAACTCGTTTCATTTTAATAAGTCCCTCTATTTCATTTTCTGATGGAGTAATTAAATCATCCATATAAATAATGACTGTTTTGTCGCGCATTAGATCTCTGAATATATCGAAAATGTATCTTTGGAACATGTTCGGCGATACGGAAAGACCGAATGGAGCTTTTAAAAAATCATATTGACCCTTTGTTGTCACGAAGGCAGTATATTTGGTACTTTTCTGGTCAATGTCAACATGGAAACACCCATTCTTTAAATCTAACGTTGTAAATACTTTAGTTTTTTCAAGATGATCCAAGACATCTTCAATCAAAGGCAACGGAAATTTATATTTAATAATTTTTTTGTTTAGTTGTCGATAATCAATGCATAGTCTGTATGATAAGTCTTTTTTACGACACAATACCAACGGTGCACTATAGTTTGAAGAACTATGTTTTATGACTCCATTTCGCAACCCATCTGATCATCAACAATTTTTTTTTTCCTCGAAAGAAATCCGTCTGGTAGATAAACTAACAGATTTATCGTCTGTCAAAATTATATTCATTTTTACTTCGGAATTCTTTATCTTGAGCGGTTTATAACAGTTAATTAATTCTAAGACCTCTGCTCTCAACTGTGTATTAGCAATATGAGTCAAATCTAGCTCATGGATATTTATCCCATTAACAAGTGTAGGCAAAACGTTGACGCAATCATTTTGTGATTTGCTATCGTTTATTTCAATATCATCTACACCCACTACTAAAGATTTACTTGGTTTTCTTACTTTTCTCTCCTTGGTCTCAGCTGGAAAACTTTGACCTTGCATTTCGGCTTTTGAATTAATCATGCTCTCTTCAACTGAAATGTGAGCGGATCATTTCTTCGCCCTGCCAAGGTCATTTCACTTTGATCCCTTTTTTCTGCTAGCTAATTTGACATGGATGCATTGATGAAAAAAAGATTAACTGAATATCTTTCTCGCAATCCTAGAACCTTTAAAGTAGACCCCGACATTGAAATATTAAGTTTGCTAATTACATCCATTCCAATTAAAATATCACAACAGAGATTTTTGAGCACAAACAGTTTCACATGAATTTTAAAATTATCAACAACAATATATGAATAAAAATAACCAATAGATTTGACATTTTCATTTCCAATACCATTCAATACTATATCACAAGGTATTAATTCAGGCTTTCCTATGCTCATCAAAATTGAATTTGGCAATTGACCAGTCTGATCCAGTATCAAAAATTGCATTTACAGATTTATCCATAATTTGAATATTTTTGAACACTTTCTCATCGCTATTACTACATGTATTAATTGAAGGTTTATTTACATCGTTGATATTAACATTTTTATTACATTCATATTTCCGATGACCATATTCATTACATTTTTGGCACTTAATTCCCCTTGCTTTGTTAGGACACTGAGCAATTTTGTGACCCATAGCATTGCAACCAAAACATTGATGTGCTGGTTTGAAGAGCTTGCTTGCGAACGAGCTGAAAATGATTTGGTTTTACCGTCATATTTCAAATTATTTTGTATTTCATAGGATTTTGGATCTTTTGAAGTCGGTTTTTTAAGATGAAATCTTGCAGTCTCATACTCATCTAGTTTACTTATTAAATCGGTTATTTAATTTTGGCAATTCCTCAATAAAATGATCTCTAGTTTCAAACGGTATTCTTCTCTTAATTTGATCAGCAACAAAAAGATCTTTTAATTCTTCAAAGTTGTCGATGTCTAATCCCTTAATCCATTCTTCATGAAAGTTGTTCAATTCGTAAGCGTAATCCAAATCAAATAGTAAAACACAGTTCTGTTCACAACATAACAAAAGGTCCTCCTGTAGTAGCAAAACCTCGAAAGTTAGCTCCAGATCGTCTTAAAATTGCTAAGCAAGAATTTCAATATATGATGCATTTAGGAGAGCGGTCGGCAACCCGTTGATCGCGATGGACCGGTCGATCTCGAGTCTATTTTCAGTCGATCGCGACAATATTTTTTCCTTTTTTTGTTTCAGAGTACCATATTCTGATACAAAATTCGGTTTACCGTCCAAAATATTTGAAAATTTTCCAAACCTTTTATGTTCCGCGGAGCTTTTTATGGTCACTATTTTATCAATTTTAAAACAAGCAATATACTTAGGGGTGAAAATATTTGTATGTGATTTAACAGTGTTTATATAACATTATTTTATCAAATTAAAGCAACTATTTAATGGGAAGTAAAGTCTATTTTGATAAAATTTATATAATTGCCAGTCAGCATAATCTCAACTTAAGCACGGACGGAACACGACCGTTTAACTCCCCCCCCCCCCTCAAAGTCGATCTTCGTATTCACCGAACTTGGAAAGTAGATCTTCTGTCAATTTAAGTTGCCAACCGCTGATCTAGGACATTTAAGACCTTTAAAAAGCAACTACGCTTCGCCACTCCACATGGTTCCCAAGAAAAGGATTTTTAGAGTGGAGGCCAGTTGGTGATTTTAGATCTCTAAATTCTCAACATCCAATTTTGAGTTCGTCTATTTTTAAGGCACCAAAAAAAAAAAAAAAAAAGGAGTTTTTAGGCAGAGATGCTTTTTTTTTTTGAGTAATCACGATTGCTTATTGTTCTCACTTGACTGTTTTGATATCCTACACACACGCGCGTAGATACACCTACACACACACACACACACGTAGATACACCTACAACACACACACACACGTAGATACCCCTACACACACACGCGCGTAGATACACCTACACACACACACACGTAGCTACACCTACACACACACATAGATACACTTACACACACGTAGATACACCTACATACACACACAAACACACACACGTAAATACACCTACACACACATAAACACACACACCCAACTACCCACACACTCATACCTGCACACAGACACAAACACACATGCCTACACACACAAACGCACATACACACACATAAACACACACACCCAACTACCCACACACTCATACCTGCACACAGACACAAACACACATGCCTACACACACAAACGCACATACACACAACTACCCACACACTCATGCCTGCACACACACAAACACACATGCCTACACACACATACAGATATCCCTACACACAAACACACACACATACAGATACCCCCCTCCCCACACACACACACGCCTGCATACACACACACTCGTGATTGCGAAAAAACATAATTTGAATTCAAGATGTCAAAATTCAAATTATTTATTTTTTTTTTTTTTTGAGAGAGAGAGAGAGAGAAAGAGGTTTTGGATAGACAAATCGGCTAAAAACTATGCGTTCTTGTTTTCATAAAAAATAAAAATTCGGTATGAAGCGGCAAATAAAAATGAAAATGGAGGGGGGGGGGATGACTAAATTAAAAGTGTCTATTTGCCACTTGCTACTTAATAAAATTAGATTTTTCGAGTGTACGTATACATGCTCAGTTACTTACACAGACGCCAGAATATCTGACCATGATAAGTTGACTTCAGATCCGCTATAAGGCTTAAAAACTTAAACGATTTGATTTATTAAAACTGGGATTAGAAAAGGCGGCTTGTGTTGCGATAGCGATTATTAACGTTGTGCCAGTCAAAAAATTTCTCCTATTTCAACCCAAACATAAATGAACTTGTCCAATGTGAAGCATCAAGCTATACCAGAGCCACACTATGTCAGGATTCTAAATGTTTCTTCTGTTTCTGATTGAGGTTTTGGTGTTGAAAGTAATTGTTCATCATCTTTTCCTGAGACAATGATTGGCATTCACTGAATATTTTCATAACGTAACTTACAATGTCTTCTAAAAGTTTTCTGTTCTAGTAAACAATCAAAGAAACTTTTCCTGAAAAGTTGTTTTTCTAATCTTGCAAAGGGCGGGGGGGGGGGGGGGGGACGGGTATTTTCACTGCTTTTCATTCTGAGTCACCGAATAGAGGATTTGTGAACATAGTACTAGGATGGATCGCGCCCTGTACGCTTTTAAATGTTGTCATGTTACGGCCTCCTCAGTTTTGAATAGTCAATAACTGAGCTGAAAACTGTTGCCTCAGTTATTGACTATTTCAGACTGATGAGTTCATAACAAGCACGAAACTGCAGTCTTTGGAAGTCATTACCGAGTATGTTGCTTTAGCTCCGGCTTAAGTCCGCTAACGTACTGCTTAAATGTATGTATGTATGTATAAAAGTTCTGCACAATATAGTTTCTAATGTAAACTTCAACTTTTACGCACATAAGTTCAAGAACTTAGTCGTGGCCGAGTGATTTAAGGCGATGAACTGAAAAGTTCAAAAATTTGGCGTGGAAACACACACGCCAAGGACAAATTCAATGGTCTCCATCGGTCACTGACTAATTATAAGAAAATAATGGTGGTTAAAAAATCATAGAAGTCAATCTATCACTGCCACCTATTGTCACTTAAAGAAAAAAAAAACAATAACTTTAAGGCCTTCTTCACACACAGCGGTTTACAAGTAACCCTATCCAAGTGTGAATCACCGATTGGAAAAAAACTTAGCACAGGCATAGAGCACTTAAAAATATTGAGCCCGTGTTTTTTTTTTTTTTTTAATTTTTTTTTATCGGCAACAAACACCTTTAACGAGGTGAAATTTACCCCCAAATATTGTATAATTGGAAATTAGAGGGTACAACCAATATATTCTTTTATTCTAAATTTTAATTACAAAAATTTAAATAATGATTGGAAATTTGAAAAAACTAATCAAACTAAAGTTGATGGGTTTCAGGATTTTTCTGAAAATACTATTAATAAGGGTAACGGGTAAACCATCCTTCGCAATAGTACCCCGTAGCGGTAAATAACCCTAAAACTTAAGTTTATTGTAAGAAGGTCAAATTATATATCAATAGAAAGTTCTATTTTTTAGCTTGGCAATAGTTTTTGAATTTTCATTTCACTCTAATTAGGAGAGAAGTTAGTCATTTGTAAAAACATGCTTTTAATTTTTTTCGCACATTTTGAGGTTTTTTGCTTTCCTATATTTCAAACAATTTTCAAAATAGAAATCTAAAAAATGGCAGGATTACTCATCTTGTCATATGTGTCCTTCACTCTTAATTTTATTGAAATCGGAAATGGTGAGGTCAAGAAGGTGATTTTTCTGACATGGAATTGCTCATATGCAACTATAATCGCGCGACGACGGGGTAAGATTGCGAGGAATGGTTTACCACTATAAATAGTATTTTCAGAAAAATCCTGAAACACGCAAACGTTAGTTTGTTTAGTTTTTCAAATTTGCAGTCATTATTTGAGATTTTGTAATTAAAATCTTTACTATTAGTAAAGCTGAAAGTCTCTCTGTCTGGAGGATGTCTGGATACATGTCTGGATGTCTGAAGGATGTCTGGATCTCTGTGACGCGCATAGCGCCCAGACCATTCGGCCGATTTTCATGAAATTTGGCACAAAGTTAGTTTGTAGCATGGGGGTGTGCACCTCGAAGCGACTTTTCGAAAATTCGATTTTTTTTTCTATTCCAATTTTCCTATTCCTGTTTCCTATTTAGAGTCACAACTGACTACAACTGTATTTATGTCGAGGACTGCATACTAAGTGCCTTGCCTCCATTATTTTATATACCGATAGATGGCAGCACCATCACCGGATCGAACAGTTAATGAGAATTTAGAACTAGTCCAGGAGCTAATAGCTACCTGGTGCTAGCACCCCCAGAGGTATCGTTTCACTTGGAGGACATTGAGACCACGAGCATATTTAACGTCGCCCAGTCCCCTTTAATGACGACGGTGGATCTTCGACCATCGAGGTTCGAACCCAGGACCCTCCGGCCCCGAATCCGACACTCTACCGATCGGGCTACCACGGCCCTATCCCAATTTTAAGAACATTTTCCCGAGAAAAAATATCATAAGATGGACAAGTAAATTACCAAGTTATCATAACGTGGAACCATAACATGGGCATGGGCAAGTCAATTGGTGAGAAATTCACCATTTTTTTTTTTTTTTTTTTTTTGTAAAAATGCAAGCGAACCAAAAGACCTTTTAATTTTCTAAGGGCAAAGCCGTGCGGGTACCACTAGTTTAAAATAAAAGTATATATTTTACCCTCTAATTCCCAATTATCCAACATTAAAAGGGTAAATTTCACCCCGTTAAAGGTGTTTGTTGCCGATAAAAGTTCCAATGCGTTAGCATAGGCTGACTTCATTTGCTGTCACGTGATTAACCTACCGGTCGCGGTCGTCGAACGCAAGTTTGGGTCGGATGTTAGTTGAATCAACTTTCGAAGGGGAAGAAAAATGAAGGAATCGCTTGTGATCCTTTCCCCGACCGTTAACTGTGCCAGGTGTGCCGGCATACGGCATACCAGGCACATTTGCTAATCAACTTTTGATGCGAATTTTGTCGAGAATGGTAGCGCCCATGTGCCGGTACACTAGGCACAGTTGACGTTGTGTGAAGGATGCCACGCGATTCCTTCACTTTTCTACATGGTTACAACTTCCTAACAACCACCCCTCTCGTTAAGTTGATTCAACTATGTTGCATCGTGAGAAATGTGAAGAAGGTCTCAAGTGTATGAAAGATTTAAATCTATTTCACCAAAAGCTAAGCAAGATGCAAGCATTGTAAATTAATTTATTAAAATTGTATTATTTACATTAATAAATGTAAGAAGACGATGGACCTTGTAATCAATGAAAATTAATTTAAAAATAAAAATTTTGATTTTGACGTTTTGTTGTACTTTAAACATTTCGCTAAAATCCGCTGAGCGATTGGACAATTTTTATCTAACGTTTACAACTATTTAAAGTTAGTACACAAGCCGATTTGTTATCAGATACTTGTGTCAAAATCAGCCGTTAAAATGTAAATGAAGCAGGAATAGTCTAATTTTAATAATCTATCCTGTTATTTTTAAGTAAATTACTATTTTATGTTGTTTGGCTTGGTTAAATGTACAATGACAAATCAAAACACCAAAAAGAGGTTTTCGAAAGTAAATTCTAAAGGTAGGTGCAAACGTATACTCTTTATTTGCATTTTACTCGGAACTAATTTTTCTTGATTTTTATTCAACAAAATGCTCCATGCATCAAAATTTTTGCTCAAAGTACATGAAATTTAGCTTCATGTTTCACCGAGTAATAAGATTTGGTATGCATTATAAATTATAACTTCATGAGGGTTTAAAAAAATTTCACTAAAAATCACTAGCAATAGAAATTTTAGGAAAATTTAAACGAAGTATTAAAAAAATTGTTAAAAATTAAACTTCAAAGGAATTTACTAATCAATACCAATTTTTCCTAGCAATGACCTATTACTTAATGAAATGATAAAATTAAGCAAAATTATTTTTTGTTTAAAACTCAAAGAGCTCTTTAAATTTCTTAAAAATCAAAATTTAAAGAAATAATAATAAGTTGGAGCTGATTTTTTCTTTCTTTTTCCTTCTTCTTTTTTTTTTTTTTTTGATACTCTATATTTAAATGCTGAAATACATATGCATACGAAATTTTATGTCTCAAGTGAAAAAAAAGTATCTTGACTTCTACCGTCCCCTTAAGAGTACATATCAATTTCAATAAATAAACAATAATTTTTTCAGATTTCAGACTTTCATGACGGGATTTTCCTTCACTAAAAAAATCAGAAAGATCATTTGCCATTATCAGGAAATGACTCAAAATTTTCAGTGTGAAAACTTTTGGTTCTATCATCGATAATGGTATCCTCGTTGGCTTCGTTCGCCTTTGTCACTTCTAAAAGCTCTTCTTCCAATATGTTCCGAATTGTGTGAGTTTTAATAACTTAACTTCTGGAAAGAGTTCTAGAACCAATCGCAAAAAATGTCTCCAGTGGCCCATGCTCGCTTATTATGACGCCAAAATGCAGTTAAACTCATGTTATCTGCAATCTCAGGATTTGGATTTTGAAGGAAGGGAAAATTTTATGACGGTTTCCAATGCCTTATCCACGTAAAATGAAATAAAGATGGCGCGGTTTCAGATTTGAAACCGCGTATAATCAAATCCGCGTAAAATAAGGGTATACTGTATTTTAAAAGTGGCTACGAGAGAACCCACTTTCAGTAAAAAAATCACTAAGCGAAATGGTTACTACAGCCAGACCACTGGTCGCTAAAGAATTCCTCCCAGTTTTGTCCTTAGATCATTGAGACAATTTAATGGTCTGAGGTTCTGTCTTTCGCACACGCGCTTTTAGACTCGCGCGATTTTTACCTTAATCCGAGTTAGGAAACCGGACAAGTCTGCGCATGCGCCGACACGGTTAGTGCTCAAAGACTAAACACACACCTGTGGATGTGCACGTTTCCAATGGCTTCCCTTTTTAAAAATCCTTCTTCCTTGATTTCTTCCGAAAAGATAAGTACAATTTACTTTTATATATCAAACAGAATGAATTGTTTTTGCATGCTGCAATACACTTTTCATGTTATGATACTTTTTGTATCCCTTAAGTTTTATTTTCAGCACACGCCTTCGTAACCGATGCTCGATGTATAAACATGACCACCGTTTCGCAATGCGTCAAGTGTTTGCTTGTAAGGTAAAGTGTCAACTAGTGTACTAACGTAGTTCAATGAATTCGTCTCGTAACTTTGTAGATAATTTACCAGGAACTAATGTGGTAATAATTTACCGGCTTGTGGTGTTGATGTTTTAGCATTAAAGTAACACTTTTAACGAGAGCAGGGTAAGTCATATTATTCGGAATCGGAAACGTACAATGTTACGAACCCCAAAAGTGTTTGTTCTTGATGGTAAAAAATGTGTGTGTCCCCAACGCTAATTTTTACCAATTGAATTCCAATTGCTTCAACATTAACCGGAAATTGTTGATGTTACGATATCTAACAGATTTACTCATGTGCTCGTGATTTACAACTGACATTTTTTCAGATTCTGTTTTCTATCGATTGAAATCAGAATTGGAAAAATGTTATGATCAGAGTAAGTCGCACCTACAAAAGGGGGATTGGGGATGAATATGGGTTCGCTACTTTGGTGGAGCACTTGCCCCCCCCCCATGCTCTGAATTTTTCTTATTACTTTCATCTGTGTATGAGTTTTGTTGTTTATCGTTATAATATGCATTCCCTTTCCCCCGGAAAAACATGAAGTATCGGGATTGGGCTTAAGTACCAGATAAAGACCAGTAATTAAATGAAAATTGAAAAAGATTTCACAGACCAAGTTTCTGTTTATTCCCATATATTAAATAATTCTTGGTCTTGAGTTAATTTTAATACCTAACTTAATGAGGGTCAAACTACCCGTTTAAAAAATAATGCTTAGTAATTATGCAGAATAATGAAAAGAATTATTTTCCCCTTACATTTTTCTGATTAACGAGCGTTTTATGTTGTGTACTTCTAAAACAAATTTCTGCGCACATCTAAAACATTTTCTGAAGTTAGTAACTAAGCTAAGAAATGTTTCCAATTTAAAATTGCTCTAATTAAAAATAAAAAAAAATCAGCTGTGTAATTTTGATTTTTTTTTATTTTTAATTAGAAATGATTAATTAATTTAATGGCCCGGCCATTAATTAATTTAATGGCCGGGAGGCACCGATTCACTCAGTCTTAAGTCAATTTTGAAAAAAAAAAGTACTACTTTGCGTACATTCTAGGTTTCCAAAACGGTCTCTACTTTGCTGACTTCTCATGCCCTTTGTTTACTGGCGGTCTAAAAAGAGCAGAATTCTTCCCTAATAATGAAGGAATGTTAAAATAAATCGTTAGATCGTTAGACAAGTCTAACAAATTAAGTCCTAATTATCACGCATTAAAAAAATACAAGCACTGCATTCGAATGGAAAAATTCAATGCTAAGGAAGTTTTGTTTCAAATCGAACACACCGGCCGATATGGGTAGCGAAGAAAGAAGCACGGTTCAATTTGCCAAAGATAGCCTGGCAACTAGGGCAACGAATTTTATTCTACGAAATTTTATACATTTCCGATTCATACATGGATATTCATTAAATAATTTTCAGATGCAGTGATAAAAGATAATATCTAAATTTGTTGATCTTGTTTTGATCTGTGCTTGTATTTGATGCCTTATGTACTTCCTTTTTAAACAAATATGATGCTTAAAAAAGAATGAGTATATGCTCGAGCTCTTATTTTTAAGTAATGAATTGATGAGATAAATTGATGAGTTGTGAATGGGTGAGTCCTATAACCAGTCATCTTCTGGGTTTTATCAAAACAGAAGAAATAGACGACTATTTTTTGAACGTATCGATTAATTTTCTTTTTAACAGTAGTGTATTGTAAGCTTTTAAACTACATTTTTATGGTTACAAACATTACATCTTAAGTATTTCTAAATGCTTCCAATTTACAGTGATTGATTATTTTCAGCTCAAATAAAGGAAATTCTTATTGGAGATTTCATGCCAAACAAGTTATTGGATGCTTCTGAATAGGTAAGATTTTAATTATTGTTATTATCTTATTATTTGAAACTTGTATTGGCTACATTCGTGCATCGGTCTTGCTGAAGAACTGGTATTTTATTTTATGTAATATCATCGCCTCAGAATAACAGTAGGGGGTACTGTTATTTCTCGGTTTAGATGTCATACTGTGTTCTGAGGTGACGATATATTAAAATCTATGCTGTGCACTTAAAATTTGCAGCAAGCAATACAATTTTTACATTACCTTCAATATATCATACCGTGATTTTTCAAAACATTTGTAAGTTCTAAGCCTATGATGCATTTGATAAATACTATATTTTTTCCATGTATTTACGGATTTACGCCTCTACAGATGAATTTAAAAAAAAATGGAGTGTGGGTATAGTCGGACTCGGATAAATATTGACTTCCGATCGGCTGAGACTGAAACGATTCCATTTGTTAAAATAAGGGTGAAAAAGCCGATTTGCCGAAATGATTTATTGGCTTTGTGCCAATGGGGGGGGGGGAAGCGGGAGGAGAACATTTCCCCCAATTCCCCTCTATGGATCCGCTTCTGCTATTTTCTAATCGCTTTTCTCTCCAAGTTCAAGTTCTATAAAACAGAAAAATTCTCATGCACTCTGTTGTGACAATTTTAAGTATATATGGAAGGGGGGGGGACCCAGTTCCCCTCCGTGGATCGGCTTCTGCTGTTGTCTAATTGCTTTTCCTGGTGCCTTAGTTCTCGTTCTAAATGGCGGAATTTTTTTTTTTTTTTTTTGCTCCTGAAGTTTTAGGTACACTTGGGGTTTTTTTCGTCGGGGGGGGGGGGGACATTCCTTCAGTTTCCCTTTTTTGCAACTCTTTCTTCTATATTCCTAGCTCCTTTCTTCAAGTCCAAATTTTAAAAAAGAATTTTCCTGTACTTCGAGTCCCGCAACTTATGCGAGTTATGCGTTCCAAGAACTCTCGCGTAAGTCGAAATTTCGCGTTGAAGAGAAGAGTATGTATACGAATTTTTTTATTAACATTGCCAATTATTTTAGAAATTTTTAAACAATCCTCAATCTGTTTTAGATCACTTCTGAACTATACATTACCGTTTCTTACATAAAAAGCTGAATTTTTACGGTATTTAAAAAAACGGCATTATTCAACATAAAATATTGTTGCAATGCACAAAATCAATGACACTTCGGCTCCACACTGCGAGCTTTATATTAAAACTAAGGTCTGGACTTACACGAAGTGCCTTTTCTTGACTTTCAATTGCACACATGGAAGATTCACTCATACCTAATTATCGTGCTACCTTCGATCCACTTTTTTTCAAGCTTATCAAAGATCTTTACCTTTTCTTAAATTGTCTCAAGCTTCCGCTTTTTCTTTCCATCTTAAACTTTAGACGAAGCATCGTGCCTAGGTGCTACAATATTTCATCACCTTTCATATTTAGAATTTAAAAAAAATAAATGAAAAATATGGAATTATTATTATAAATATTTATGCGCAATAACAATGCAATGTTTAAACTAGTGTGGTATGGGAACTTGCGCAGTCAATAATGCTAAAAGTGTGAAAATACATTCACAAAACCAATATTTAGTAGTCAATATTGAAGCCGACACTTAAGACCACGATTCCTTTCCAAATATTTTCATGTTACGAGCGAGGAATTCGTATCAGCTCTAAAATTCGTTGCTATTGAAAAGCTCGCGTTATAGCCATTTCGCGTAAGTCGAATCGCGTTGTAGCGGGAGTCGACTGTATTCTGTTCTAAAAATTTTTGGGTGCACTTTTTTTTTTGGGGGGGGGGGGTACGTTATTCCAGTTCCCCCTCCGTGAGCCCGCGCCTGGGGTATAGGCGGATTCAGATAAATATTGACTTTCGATCGACTGATGCCTAAATGATTCCATTTGTTGAAATAAGGATGAAAAAGCAGATTTGCGGTCCGATATGGATTATTGGCGTTGTACCAATCTTTGTTTTGATTGAAAGGCGATATATTCATGTATAGGGGAAGGGGAGGGGAGCACAACGCCAAAAACCGTTACTGACAAAGCAATCCGGCTTTCCTCACTCATATTTTAATAAATGAAATCGTATAATCCATCTCCCATTAGAAATCTTACTAAGAGACAGATTATAAATTGCAGTGCCTTGAATAAAACACTGCTGCAGAACTAATCGTGATATTCCGGTTAATGATCGATATTCAATAGAGCAGCAGTTTTCAACTTGGATGGGCGCCCAGGTTGAGAATTTCATGGGAAGTGTATTTTTATCAAACACCTCTCATGAAATGTTCAATGAAAATTTCTGATGCGTTTTACAGTAAACTCCCGATTATTGGCGATCGGATTATCCGCAGGTCTTTTCGCATTTTTTTTTTTTTTTTGACGGTGATGACTTACAACTAACCGAATTTTTGTGAAAAAATTTAAGATGTGTACTAATATTATAGTCATTAAATGTTTTTTAAACTTATGATTTTGTGTTATTGTTCGTTTTTAGCTATTACATATATTTTTTACATTCAATGTTATCGTTTTAACTGTAATTTAAATGTATGTGTGAGAGTTATTCATATTTTTTAGCTATATTATATACACTAGTATTGTTTCTTATCTATTATTCGGATTGTCCGCGGTTACCGTGCCATCCTATTCCGCGAATAAGTGGTAATTTACATGGTCACATGTGAGTATTAAATAACAGTATTAACCCTCTCAATGTTGTGAAAGTGTCGGATGTGCTTGTCAACCCCCGGTTAGATCCTAGATTGCCTGAAAAATGTATCGACTTATTTCTTTGCTTCTTAGTTCATATGTTCTATTAACTTTTGTTCAAAATGGAGTTTTTTGTGTAGTAAAGTTTAAGACGTGATATTATCTAGATTTTTACTTTTTCACAAGCAAACTAGCTCCAGTTATCTTAATTAGCTTCAGTTGTGGTTATTGTACTACTTGTATTAACCACAAAAGAATCAGATTTTGTTGTAAGGGCGTAGGTCACAAATTATAAATTTTGCTGGGACTAAAAAAAAATCGTATTTTTAAAGAAATTTTTCATATTAAAAAACAGAAAAGTTATGTTTGCTATAGAAAAATCTAACGTATCCCTGATGCTAAAGTTGTAGAGGAAATATTTATTATTTGCTTTTAAGTTCTTAATCTTTTCTTCAATGATGAACATAATTTATTTTTACCTAAACCTACAACGTTTTAAAAGCTTCAACAGATATATCGGGGTTTGTGATTTTTTTAAATATGTTTTTTTTCACAAAAAAGTCGGATTATTTTTATTTACCCGTCAATCAGATTTTTTCAAAATCTCCAAAAAAAAATGTAGATATTACTTTACATTTATACATTAGTGTTCCCAGGGGGGGGGGGGCGGTTCGTCATGGGTTTCACCCGTCTGTGGGGTGACACCCAAAGTGGAATTGCAATTTTTGAATAATATGAAGCTCAAATACATTTTTAAGACTAAAAATTTGAAAATTTTCCGGGGAGCAAACCCCGGGATCCCCCTTATTTACTTGTTTTTTATACATTAGCATACATAAAATTTCGTTACAACACAAATGTAGTTGTTTCTGAAAATTGCATGAATTTCATGTTTGTATTTCTTTTACTTTTGCGTTTGTAGGGGGAAGGAGGGTTACACCACAAATTACCGCCCCGGGTGTCACCCATGCTAGGTACGCCACTGATTTATAACATAATATAGCTATTTTTTAATAATAAGTGTAAGTAGACCAGAGTTTTAATACAAATGCATGATTAAAACATTTTTTTTACTTGCACTTAAATAATTCTTCGATTTAATGCCGCATGAAATTTTTAACTTATCAGTTTAGTAGTATCACATTCTCACTTCATTACTCAAAAGATGAAATTTTTTGTTTTAACTAAATATCTTTATTGCAAATTTCAAAGATATTAACATCAAATCTAGCTGCTGTGTCCCCGCTTCCCCCCAGCTACAACCACCAATTCTTCAACTATTATTCTAGGAAACAGTGGTACCACTTTTTCCTACAATTATACTTTTCATTATTTTTTAGAGGAAAAATTCTTAAAATATGGCAGTTTTCTATGTTTATCAGCTTTGAGTCGACAAAAGTTCTGAAATATATTCAATTGGGGTGAAGAAGGCAATTGTTGAAATTCGATATTAAAGTAATCTGAACTAATGAATCCATTTAGTTTGCTCTTAATATTAGGATAAGTTCTCGAAGTTGTATTCAATATTTTTTTAAGATTTATGAATGCGTTATAATGTTTACATGAGATGTGATTTTGTTTCATGCTTTGCTTAAAGCTGCAGCGTTTCTACCAGGGGGGGGAGGGGGAGCGGTCCGTCAAGTGTGACACCCGTCTTGGGGGTCACACCCTAAGTGAAATTGCAATGTTTTGAAAAATATGAAGCTAAAATTCATTTTTAAGTCTACAAACTTGAACACTCCCCCCCCCCCGGGGGGGGGCTGGACCCTATTTCCAAGTAGGCAGAGTAGGCAGCTGCCTAGGGCGGCAAATTTAGAGGGGGTGACAATTTTTGCTTTAACCACACATTTTTTAAAAATAATTATTCCTGAAAGTGAAATATTATTTCATTTTCCGTAGCGACATCCTTTTCCAGTTATTCAATAATGTTTACTTTGACACATCTTTTAAAATGAAATATTTTTCAAGCGTGGTAATAGATTGGTGTAACACAGTTTGAAGACAAAAGGCAGGTGTCGTGACGTTTGGCCAGAAATCGCAACAGGATTGGAGTTTGGGAGTTTGACTTAGATTTCAGTGTCAACTTACGTTCGTTCAATGGGGTTGTTTAATTCAGTCAAAAGTACTACTTTTAGTAATTGAAATTGATAGAATACGCAAAAAAAAAAAAAAAAAAAAAAATCTGAAATTTTGAATTTGAATTATTTTTTTCGCAATCACGAAATGCAACAGGACCCTACTCATTGGAGTTATTGTGTCTAGAAACGGCTCCTTTCCCCCAAGCCTGCCCCTCCTCCTGGACGCTTACATGTGCATAGTTGTGTGTATGTAGGCTTGTGTGTGTGCGTAGACCTGTGTGTATGCACGTAGGCGTGCGTGAGTGTATGTGTGTGAAGTCGTGTGTTTGTATGTGTTTGAGTGTGTGAGCGTGCGTGTGTGTAGGACATGGACGCTTCCTACCAGGAGAAGCAGATAGCTCAGGATCGGGGGACAGTCGCGCCTGCACAGGTTGGCGAGCGGTGGTGCTGGGGAGGCCCCTGGTACAAGCTGAAAAAAGAACCACAACATCAAGGACGGTCAGGTGAGAACAATAAGCAATCGGGATTGCTCAAAAAAAAAAAAAAAAACGCATGGAACTAGATTTTTTCCCTTAATTTTCCTAATAGTTATTTTTTAATTAATTTTTTTTTAATGTCCGGTTTTGGAAATAAAGCGTGATCTGTATGACGTCAGAAGTGATATACTTTGGCGCGCTGAATGTTTACGCATTGTTGATATCGTGAGCAGAAGCATAAAAAATGAAATTGAAACTACACACCGATTAAAATGTTTAAAAAAAACTAAACTTTGTCAAATTATTTAAAAAATGGTTTAAACCTATGTTTTTAAACATGCGCTTTCAGAATTTTTTTTTTTTAATTCCCAACAGCTATGTCTTAATTTTTTAAAATGTCCGATTTTTCAAACAAGGCGTTTATGACGTCACAAGTGATGCATTTTGGCGCGTACTCCACTGGCGCGCTGAATGCTTTACGCTTACTGTCTACCACGTTTCCAGGTTATGATAATACAAAAGCGAATTAAATAGTGAGCTCTACGCTTGCTATCAACCATATCGTTGCCAACACATGTGAGTAAAGATGCGAATTAAACATTTCACTCTGCGCTATGGCAACAGTGAATGACATTTCATCATTTGTGATGTCATATGCAGAAGCGTATACAATGAAATTGCACCGTTTAAAATAATTATTACAATATATTAAACTTTGTCAAATTATTTAAAAAATGGTCTGATCCTATGTTTTTAAGAAAAGAAAATGCTTTTAAAATTTCGGAAACGACCTCATTGTGGTTTTTTGGTTTTTTGAGTGATTGACGCTAAATTTTCTCTTTTACATTAGTAATGTATTTAAAAATTGTTTTCGGTTAATATTCCGTTTTGGAGGCAAATGAAAATGTGGTACGAGCAAGCAAAAAAAAAAAAAAAAAAGCCAAAATCTCGGTTATTGTTTATTTTTCCATTTTCCCTTACAGGTTTTCGGTTTGCCAGATTTCTGAAATGCTAAACCGGGACGCTGAAAAGTCCCCCCCCCCCCCTCCCTCGTAACAATGTTGCGGATATTCAAGAGTACACTTCGCTGGTTGGTTTTTAGAGTAGTATTTTTGAATGCTATGAAAAAATGGTCCTAATTAAGAACTTAAACTAGGGGTAGTCATAAATGACACAAGCATATAAATTTAAACATTAACATTTAACATTTTTACAAGACAATATTTACAAAGTACTTAAATAAAATGAAGCAGTTAAAATGAGGGAAAAGAAATTAACAATATTTAATAGTATGTTTTCTCTGGATAGGACTTTTTTCAGAACGTATTTTTTAGATTTAATCTTATTGTAAAAATCAATACTATCCAATCCGATATTAGATTTACATGTCGATCATTAAGCCTTTAACCGTAGATTCCTTCATCACCAAACCCCTATGATCAGACTATGCGTTGTTCATCAAAGAAAATACTCTCTCAACTGGTGCAGACTCATTTTATCTCTATCATAAACGGCTGTCGCCGAGACGGTCGACTTCAATATTATTTCACGCGAAGGGGTGTAATATGCAGCACGTCTGGCAAGCCTAGGTTTAACTCATGTTTTATACCATTTCAATAATTCATTTGCGTTGTCATTATAAGGAAACGTTTTAAAACTTTAAAGAATGACAGCAAACAAGTTTAAGGAAACTACTATTAGGAGGTTTGGGCGGGGGGGGGGGCAGATTTTATATCTGCCTAGGGGTAGCGTGCAGGTAAATTCGGCTCTGGGTAGGGGGCTGGATCCCCTCTACCTCACTCCATATCATAGAGTGAATATAATACAGAGGCTCAGGTTCATATTGTCAATACTTAGACCTACTAGTGACTTTCTCATAAACTGAAACCCATTATTACTTCCTTTTACATAGTAAAGGAAGTATTGTAACGCGAAAAAAGTTTTACTCAAAAATTGGCCTTAGTTTCCATTTAGCTCGCCCCCAAATTAATATTGAGTTTATCTTTTTTCAACCCGACCACACGTGGATATATGCCTAAGAACGTATAGACACCTGAAATATCCCTTTTGAGGATCCCCGAGTTAATTAAAACAAGTTTTCTCGTGACGTCCGTATGTGCGGATGTATCTCGCATAACTCAAGAACGGTATGTCCTAGAAAGTTGAAATTTGGTACGTAGATTCCTAGTGGGGTCTAGTTGTGCAGCTCTTTTTTTGTTTGCATTCGTATATTCCAAAGGGGGCCTTTAAAACCTCTTTGGGTGGGAAATCGTTATTAATTTCAGTGCAAACTCGAATGGTGTTATAATTTGGCAAACACTTGGTGATGTATCGCCAAGCTTTTGTCACCAGCTTGGCGGCATTTTTTTTTTTTTTTTTAATCTGGTTTTAATTTGGCCACAATTGGCGATTCTTCGAGAGTTAACCATTGAATCACATTAAAATTGCCAATATTAAGAAAATTAATCTGTATAAAACGTTTTTTTGCTTCGGTTCGCAACATACTCGGTGAATATATTTAAAGTGTTTCTTTGTTTACTCCAAGTCACTATTATCATTAGATTGGTGAAAAGGGAAGGCTTATGATGCACATGTCAGCTCGTTTTCTCCCTGTGCTTGAGATGCGTTTTAAACAAATAAGGGGACATATATTTCATACATTCCCTATTTTACTGACCTCGGGACAGCCCTGCACATATGCGTTTTAGGCAGCGTTCATATAGTTTTTATTTGTTTTTTGTACATTAAACCACTTAAAATTTCGTTACACACAAATTTAGTTGTTTCTGACAATTGCATAAATTTCGTGTTTGCGTTAAAATCTTTTTATTTATTTATTTATTTTAACGTTTGTAGAAGGGGGGGGGGGGGTCGGTGACACCACAAATTACCATCCCTGGTATCACCCATGCTTGGTACGCCACTGCTTAAAGATAATGTTTCTTATCTTCATGTACTTTTTTTTTGTGTAAAATAAAATGTTGAAGAAAGAACTTTTCTTATCT